>NC_083771.1:47611551-47914663 GCF_963514075.1 Conger conger | reverse complement strand
AGGTTTTAAATTATGAATGAAGCAAAGGATAAACAATGACATGGTCATCTGGAAGAAGCTGCACATCACACCATCCACACCGAAGATCAGGCCAGAGAAGGTAAAAAACAAGCCAAAGCCGCCGCCCTGTTGACTCAACTCCAACTGCACCAAGGACAGGCCAGGAGGGGAAGAGGGAGAGGACGGGGAAGAGGCAGACGTTGTGGAGGCTGGGTCAACTCCGCCCGTACGTACCCCCAGGACCAGACCGTACGTACCCCCAGGACCAGACTGTACGTACCCCCAGGATCAAACCGTATGTACCCCCAGGATCAGACCGTATGTACCCCCAGGATCAGACCGTATGTACCCCCAGGACCAGACTGTACGTACCCCCAGGACCAGACTGTACGTACCCCCAGGATCAGACCGTATGTACCCCCAGGACCAGACTATATGTACCCCCAGGACCAGACCGTACGTACCCCCAGGACCAGACTGTACGTACCCCCTAGGACCAGACTGTACGTACCCCCAGGACCAGACCGTACGTACCCCCAGGATCAGACCGTACGTACCCCCAGGACCAGACCGTACGTACCCCCAGGACCAGACCGTACGTACCCCCAGGACCAGACCGTACGTACCCCCAGGACCAGACCGTACGTACCCCCAGGATCAGACCGTACGTACCCCCAGGACCAGACTATATCTACCCCCAGGACCAGACGCCAGTCACCAATGTGGAAAAGCTGGACACTGGGCAAGAGACTGTCGGATAGAGGAGATGAATCCTGGCCACCTGCCCCCTGAGGAAGAGGTGCAGGGAACAACACTGGACCTCACGTCAAGAACAGGGGTTTGACAACATGAACTGAAGGGACAGGGGAAAGGAGGAGGGATAGTCGGAGCAGGGTGAGTACCAAATGTGGGCAAAAACAAAACCTGGGGAATTGCCAATTTGGAACTTTGAGTAGTAGGGTGAGTAGTAGGGTGACCACCCATCCCAGATTTTTGTGGGACAGTCCCAAAAATTTTACGTTTGTCCCGCATCCCGCATGAATGTTCTGCATTTCAAAGATTATTGTAAAAATATATATAAATAAATAAAAAAGGTAATTCCTTTTATGTCCTGCTCCAATTACCCTCTTAAGGCCCGGACACACCAAACCGACGGTCGGCCGTCGGACGTCGGTGGCGCCCTGTCGGCCGAGTCTTTCCGGTGTGTCCCGTGTTTTGGAGGGCTCTGACGCCGGTTCAACATGTTGAATCGGCGTTGGAGCCCCCGGAGCCGTAGATGAGAGAGAGCTCTCTGATTGGCTGTCCAGCTAGCGAATCAGTGCACGAGAAGAGAAACGGAAGAGACGAAAGCAAGCCATTCCAAAGTTACTTTCACTACCAGACATAATTTTCGATTAGTATTACTAAATAGCGAGAGAACAAGGAAATTGCTGCAAACTGTTTGTTGTGAGCGAGACAATGGCTGCTTCTAGGTCCAACGCAATGCAAACGCATTCCCCGGTCTTCCGGTTTCCATTTTTTGAAAGACAAATACAGACTACCGCCACCTGCTGGTGTGGAGAGTTATTACCTCTCACGCAGGCGCAGAACGTACGTGCAACTCAGCCGTAGGCGGACCGTCGTTGCGGTGTGTTCGGCACAGCCAACATTAACGACGCGTATCGACGCAAGGCGATCTTTGTCGGCGCTCCGCGGCCGACCGCCGGTTTGGTGTGTCCGGGCCTTTAAATTTAAAAATGTTGTCATTGGGGAAAATTTTTTCCAGTGCGTCATTTTTATGTGGAATGGACAGCCCAAAGTAAACTTTAGCTAGCTAAACAAAATGAGAAAATGGAAGAAACTACTAATAAAAAAAGACTTGGCTCATACAACACAGGCTGGGAGAGGAGATGCACGTGGCTGAGATCCCAAAACGGCAAGTGCAGGATTTGCCACCGAAGCTTCACCATCGCCCAGTGATGAGAGGGAGACGTTAAGAGACGTTAAGAGACGATGGTGAGGCTCACAAAAAAATGCACCGCATTGCCAATTAAACTGCACACATCTATTTCATCACTCGCTCTTTTGTTAAACAATATAATTTATACTTTCTGTATCATAAGGTTTTTAAAAACAGCCCCTTGACTTGGTGGAACGCTGAGTTGACAGCAGAAAACCAGTCCAGCAATTGAACAAACAAATATAATTCACGGTAACTGCTGGGAGAATTAGCAGCTTCCTGGCTGCTAATTGGCTCATTTGAATTTAAATGGTTTGAATACAATGCCAGTGAAGTACATTTACTTTGACTAATGTTAATCATTGCAAGATTGAGCAATGTGAGAATGAAGTTGCTGCGTTGAGCAAAACAGGAAATTGACCAAGTCCTGTCCCCCAGACCAGACCTCTCCTCCACCCAACTCCCTAATGCCAAGCTGGAAATAAGTAATAGTATACAGAGTTTCAGTGATCGCTTGTCTGGAGAGCAATTTGGGCAACTGCACATTCTTTCATCTCTTTACATCTTCAATCAATGCGTGTTTAGCTAAAACCTTTATTTGTCTCATATTTTAAGTTACAGTTGCATCGCTTGTGGTAGACTATCATATCTCAGTTATATAGCCTGCTAGTTACATAGCCAAATAAGTTGCATGCTCATAATATAGTTGGTCAGTTAAACTTCAAGACAAAAATGATAAATAGTGTTGTGTAGCACACTAAAGTCAACATTTTCTTAGACCACTACGAAAAGATGGCAGGCTCTGTTGTGTTTGTCACTGTCAGCTTTCAAAAACACTGAACTGTATAATAACGCTTTATATTACACGTTATATTCATAGACTGTGGGAAGGATAAACAGTTGTTTGAGGGTGTTTGTTGTTGCAATTCCTCTCTTGACCGTTAAGAGTCTGAAATGACCTATTGTAGCTTTAACAGCAAAGTTTTTCTGTGCCGTCTTCCATCGGAACTACGTGCCCCGTTCCATAAATTTTTATTTATTTATTTTATTTTAATTAAAAAAAATTTTTTTTTTTAACAAAGATCAAATCTACAGAAACTGGGCGGGCCTATGAGCAAAGTGGGAGGGGCCAGGCCACCATTGGTGCATTGAAAGTATGGCATATATATATGTATCAGAATATATTGCAGAATAGACACCACTCAAAACCACTCAACACAAATCATTCAATAGACACAGTGCATAGATTGCATACATTGAACCATTCAAAAACTAAATGAGCGATTTCAGTTCACTTTCAGCCCACTTCAAGGCAGAACAAAATACAGTTCATTGAGTTCAAATCAAATGAAAAGTTTATTTTTAATGGGAGAATGTGAATGTGTCTGGAGAAATTCATTAGTTTAACAAAGATGCAAAACAAAGGTTCAATTCAGTCTTCTAAATGGAACAATATTGTCATAATAGTGACATATAACATAAAACACATAGTGATGATTATCTAACGTATAACAGATCAACAAGACAGTAAATAATGAACACCTAAGCAAGCAGTGATGTAGAGCTGATAATTGCCAATGACACCTGAAGGTTATATGCTTTAATTCTAAGAATGATTAATGAGATAGAACACATGAGACTTTTGGAGAGAAAAAAAGAAAAAGGAAAAGAAGGAAAATAAAACTTCTTTAATATGGAGGTGACAATATGAAATTAACTCTGTTAAACTATTAAAATATCACAGCCTATTTACCATCCTAATGAATGGAACAATGGACAGAGATCAGCCATGATGATTCACAGACAGGATCTGTACAGATAAATGCTGCATATCACTTTATAGTATGAATATGATTTTATGAGTACAATGAGCTGCTGATGGTATTATCTCTCATAGAATCAGAGAAGACTCAGGGGAGGCTGCAGGAATTCACCCTTTTCAAACATCAGTGATGATTGAATTCAACTGTCCCCTTTTAAAATGATGAGTGCTTAATTTGTATTGTATAAATCCTGTTTGTTCTCTTTGTTTGTTCTCGGCTCTTTTTTGCTAAACCATTATGAGTCATGCCTGTGAGCAGATTATTTGAAGTCACTCAGAGGATGCATTTTCAACCCTACTGAAACAAGGGATGTGTAATCAATTAATTTTGATCTCCTCCTGTTTTCATCAAGAAGGAATCCTTCAGACTTTCCGTGGCTTGTTTCTGGGTTATATTTTTCCATTGGCGGGGAATATGAGCAGGCTTGGCTTCATATTCCTTTGCAAACTGCTTTTTATACCTGCAGAAGACGTACTTCCAGTAGTCTGAGGCCTGGATGCTGGTGTCGGGCTGGATGAGCCAGTCAGGGAAAATGCTCCGATAGTCCTTGTATGGATGCCGTTCCTCCCCTGTTGGAGTCAAGTAGAAGTGCCTCTCACTGGCAACATCAGTGCAGCAGATACTGCTCACTAAAATACGCGATTCACGATATCTCCATCCCCCAATCCCCTCAGGACGGTGAATGGAGGCAAAGTGCTCTGTGTGGCTCTTGCCACCAGCTTCACAAGGGGTCTCACAGAAGGGACACTGCCTCCCACAGCCAAACACCCTGTTAAACAGCTCCTTCTGTGGCTGAAAGGGCAGTGAGGTCAGCCTGGCCCTCACATCCCCACCTTTCTGAAACTCTGTGGTAAAAGCCTGCGCCATTTCATCCACAAGCACCTCCCGACACCGGGAAAAGTCTTCTGGTTTGGCAGAGTTTAAAGCCAGGACTGCACTGAGGGGGTCTTTGGGGATGATAAGCTCTTTCGCTAGGTCACTACAGATATCCTGAATGAACTGCTGAATATTCTGGGCCTCCTCACCCCTTCCTGCTGCCTGTTCAGCTGCCTTCACGTTCTTAATGGCTTTTTTTATTCTGCCAACCATCGCCTTCAGGTGATTCATCTCAGTATTCCTGAGGCTATCTCCCTCCGAGAACTGCTTCACCATCAGCTTCAATATCCAGTCCTGTACAAAGGTCTCGTAATTATTTATGTATCGCACAAAGTCCTGAAAGTTATCACCCTTAAGCAGCTGCTCAAGGATTGAGAACTGGAAGAAGGTTCGAGTGCTGAAAGCAACAGCTTTCTGCCCTGCCAACATTTCATCCACAAGGTCAGGGCCCAGAGATTTGGTGATGTATTCCTTCACCGCTGGTTTAAGACAGTTGATGGTGAAATCTTTGGCTTTCTTCTGACACTGGTCTCTTTTGTTGAACAGGTCCTTAAAGTCTGTGTAGTACTGTTTCTTGAACTTTTCCAGACAGTGACTTGGATTATTTACATGGATGAAAGCCAGATGCATTTTTTTGAACTCCCGTGCAGCATGTCCACAGATGTGAATCTTCAGCTCTGCCTCAAATTCAGCAGTTGTTTCCAGATGCATGTGCCTGTCCAGGATTTTGTCTACCTTGCAAAGCAACTCCATTGTGTATGTTTTATGGTAATCAGATCTTGTTCTCACTTTCTCATCGACAAACTGCTTGCTCTGCTCAATGATGTGATCAACTGCCTGCTGGAACTTCAGCTCCTTTCCTGAGGATACATTCCATAACCATTTTTTTAATCCCAAATGTTTACTTTTCACTTTGAATGGCTCTCTTCCACATTCAGACAATTTGCCCACTTTTGACAGTTTTTCACATACTGCGCTGCCTTTCATCTCTAAGTTAACCCACAGCTGGTGGTAGATGTCTTGCACAATGTCTCGTTCTTCCATGCCAGGGAACCGCAGCTCTGCTACAGTCTCATCCCACATCTTCTCAAATTCATCCTCCAGCTGTTGATCTGACAGATCTTTACTTTTCCTGCATTTCTCAATCAGCCCCTGCACCTTTTTCTCCATTGTGGCCGTTTGATTGTTCTTGATGCTCTCTAACCTGAACATACCCTTTCTGATCTCCACCGCTGCCTCAAGCTTGTTTTTCACAGAGTTCTCTGTCTCCCTCCTGATGGTTTTGGCTGTGATGTTCAAGTCTTCCTTGTACTTCACTACCAAGTGAACATGTCCCTCTTGCCTCTTGTAGAATTCAGAGAGGTTGGACAAAATGAGCGCTTCCCCTTTCAACAGTTCTACCAAGGCCTGAGTTTTCAGGTGGATCAGTAACTCATCCAAATTCTTAGAGTCTTGAGACGGGTGCGTGGGGGTTGGACCCAAAATGCTCAGAAACAATAGTAATATAAAGACCCCTCAGGGCTTTATTCGGGACGAATCCCAGGAGAGTAGTCAACACAAGCAAAGTCCATACACGTAGATCCAGCCAAACAAATACAAAACAAACAAAAAGCACGGTGCCGAGGGAAGAGGCAATCTCGTAGTCGGTAGGCGTGCAGGGAGGTCCGGTAGCAGGAGAGCTGTCAGCGGGGCAGATGAACAGACGGACGGCAGGCAGAGGCGTAGTCGTGGACGAAGCGGGAGTCGAAACCATGAAACAATCAGCGGGGCAAAAGTACAAAAACGGTAGGCGGGGACGTAGTCAAGAACAAAACGAAGGTCACAAAACAGAAATCAATAATCGATGGTCAGTAAACAGGCGTGGATCGTAACGTGTAATCAAACAGTAAATAATGCTCAAGAGTTGCGTGAAAAAACAGAGGCAGACAATTTCGCAGTGAACAGTTGCGCGACTGGGCTATAAATGCAGGTGTAGACAGGTGTAGACAATTAGTAAGAGCGTAGCAAGGAAATGGAAAACAGGTGCGATGGATGACAAGTTGACAAGGAGATTAGTAATCGTTAGTAATAAACCTATCCTGCCCTAGCATTAGTAAATTAGTAAATGACATGCACGAGAAACATAAGGTAACATGAACACATGATTAGTCTTGTTAGTTTCTACCCAATCCTGATGTAGCGTTAGTAGTTTTAGTAAATAGACAAATAGAACATTAGGGGAGTGAAGGACAGAACGAGAGAGAGAGAGAGAGAAAAAAGGCGGAACGCAAGGTTTGCGGAAAAACATGTAAAAGTATGCATAACAACGACCAGTTAACGTAACAATAAACATACATCGAAACATAACACAAAGCGGAACTAAGACGATAATCACTCAACATAACATAACCAGGTAATATAATCGTACGAAAACATAACTAGACATGACAAGAAAATAAATCGTAACAAGACATAACTAGACATGACGAGAAAATAAATCGTAACAAGAAATAAACTAAACAACATGACAAACCTAGACTAACATAATACATGATAAGACACTACGTGACTAAGACAACATGAATAAACATAAATCAACATAAAACATGGTGAGACAGACCTGAAACGTGACAGGACCCCCCCCTTAACGACCGACTCCTGGCGGTCCTTGGAATTTATCAGGGTGGTCACGATGGAAGTCTCTGATGAGCGATTTGTCCAGAATGAGACTGGGAGCGACCCAGGAACGCTCCTCAGGGCCATAGCCCTCCCAGTCAACCAAGTATTGCACCCCACGGCCCCTCTTACGAATGTTCAAGAGTTTCTTAACAGTGAATGCGGGGTGGTTGTCAATAATGCGGGGGGGAGGTGGTGGGGGATCCGGGGGACATATGGGGTGAGAGGATACAGGCTTAATACATGAGACATGGAATGTGGGGTGAATCTTAAGGGAAGCAGGGAGTGACAGTTTAACAGAGGAAGGATTGATAATTTTGTGGATCTTAAAGGGACCAATAAAGCGGGGTTGCAGTTTGTGGGAAGTGGCTTGGAGGGGAATGTCCTTAGTGGACAGCCAGACGGAGTCACCTGGTTTGTAGGCCGGAGCTGGAGTGCGGTGGCGATCAGCAAAACGCCGATTACGATCTGCCGTGCTTAGCAGCGCGGCCTTGGCATCCCTCCAAACCTTGGAGCACCGTTTCATGTGGATGGCGAGGGAGGGAACAGCGATCTCGGCTTCCTGGTCAGGAAACAGTGGAGGTTGGTAGCCCAAGGAGACCTCAAACGGAGATTTCCCGGTGGCGGCGCAGGGTAAGGTGTTGTGTGCGTATTCCACCCAGGTTAGCATCTTGCTCCAGCCGGCTGGATTTTTTGCCGATACGCAGCGTAGAGCGGCCCCCAGGTCCTGATTGGCCCTCTCCGTTTGGCCATTGGACTGAGGGTGGTAGCCCGAAGAGAGGCTAGCTGTGGCCCCGAGGGCCACGCAGAATGCCTTCCAAACTTGGGAGATGAATTGGGGGCCGCGGTCAGAAACGATGTCCGAGGGAAGTCCGTGAATGCGGAATACTTCTCTCACCAGAACGTCTGCGGTCTCTTGGGCGGTGGGCAATCCAGCCAGGGGGATGAAGTGTGCCGCTTTGCTGAATTGGTCCACCACAGTGAGGATGGTGGTGTTACCTTCGGAAGGGGGAAGTCCGGTAACAAAGTCTACGCCGATGTGGCTCCAGGGTCGGCTGGGCACAGGCAGAGGTTGGAGTAAACCAGCAGGGGCTTGGTGGGAGGCCTTGCTTCTGGCACAGGTGGTACAAGCCTTGATGAAGCGCCTGGTGTCAGGGATCATGGAGCTCCACCAGAATCTCCTCTTCAGCACCGCCAAGGTGCGGGTAAAGCCGGGGTGGCAGGAAAGGAGGGATGAATGGGCCCATTGCAGCACCTGTGTCCGAGCGGCTGCGGGAACGTATAGGCGTAATCCGGGGTTGGGCCTAGGATCGGGTTCATCCCGTAGAGCCCTCTGGATCACCGACTCGATCCTCCAGGTGACGGACCCAACGGTGCAGGAGGCCGGAAGGATGTTCTCTGGAACCTCACGCTCAGGACAGGTGTTAAACTGGCGAGAAAGGGCGTCAGGCTTAACGTTCTTAGAACCCGGGCGGTAGGTGAGTGAGAAGTTGAACCTCCCGAAGAACAGTGCCCATCTGGCCTGTCGGGAGTTCAGCCTCTTGGCTGTCTGGAGGTATGCCAGGTTCTTGTGGTCGGTCCAAACGATGAACGGCTTCTCGGACCCCTCCAGCCAATGTCTCCACTCCTCCAACGCCAGTTTGACTGCTAGCAGCTCTCGGTTCCCAACGTCATAGTTCCTCTCTGCCGGGGACAGCTTCTTGGAGAAGAAGGCGCAGGGGTGTAGTCGGTTGTCAGCGGCCGCCACCTGAGAGAGCACTGCTCCCACCCCTGTGTCGGAAGCATCCGTCTCGACCACAAACTGGCGGGTGGGGTCGGGGTGTACCAGGATGGGAGCGGAAGAGAACAGTCTCTTGACCTTGGTGAAGGCCGTCTCAGCTTCGGAGCTCCACCGGAATGGCACCGCAGGGGACGTGAGTTTGGTTAGAGAAGAGACCACTTGACTATAGGATCTAATGAACCTCCGGTAGAAGTTGGCGAATCCCAAGAAGCGTTGGAGCTGCTTACGTGAGGTGGGTGTGGGCCAGTTGGTAACTGCCAGAATCTTCTTGGGATCCGCCCTGATCCGTCCCTTCTCAAGGATAAACCCCAGGAACTCAACTGTGTCGGAGTGGAAGACGCACTTCTCCGCCTTGACGAATAGTCTGTTCTCCAGGAGTCTCTGTAGGACTTGCCTGACGTGGTATTCATGATCCTTGGCATTGGTGGAGTAGATTAAGATGTCATCCAGGTAGACGAACACATGGCGACCCAACAAGTCCCGAAGAACATCATTCACCAGGGCCTGGAACACAGCAGGAGCATTGGTGAGGCCGAATGGCATGACCAGGTATTCGAAGTGTCCGAGAGAGGTGTTGAAGGTGGTCTTCCATTCATCGCCCTCGCGGATACGGACCAGGTGGTAAGCGTTGCGGAGATCCAACTTGGTGAAGATGGTGGCCTCGTGAAGTGGGTGGAACGCGGAGTCCATCAGGGGCAGAGGATACTTGTTCCTCACCGTGATGTTGTTCAGCTCCCTGTAGTCGATGCACGGGCGTAGGGAGCCATCTTTCTTCTGAACAAAGAAGAATCCCGCACCGACGGGAGAGGAAGAAGGGCGAATTAGTCCGTTAGCCAGGCAGTCACGGATGTATTTCTCCATCGCCTCCCTCTCTGGTCTGGAGACGTTGTATAGGCGACTTGAGGGAAGTGACGAACCAGGGAGGAGCTCGATGGCGCAGTCGTAGGGTCGATGAGGCGGCAAAGACTGAGCTTGTGTCTTGGAAAACACTGTTCCCAGGTCATGGTAAGGAGAGGGGACCCTCTCCAGGGAGGGTTTGGGAGTCTGTGGTAGAGCTGGCACTCCCTCTGCTGGTGGTGGGGCGGAACGCAAGCAGGACAGATGGCACTTCGGATCCCATGCTTGCACTTGGTTAGAACTCCAGTTGATCGTGGGGTTGTGTTTCTGGAGCCAGGGTAATCCCAAGATGAGTTGGTCATTAGGGGACTGGATGACGCGGAACTGGATCATCTCCCGATGGTTCCCAGAAATGATCAGTTGTAAGGGAATGGTGATTTGTGTCATGCGGCAAAAGGTCCTTCCATCCAGCGACCGCGCGTTCTCAGGGTGGGGTAAAGGGAGGGTGGGGATGTTCAGTTCAGACACCAAAACTTCGTCAATGAGATTGGCGTCCGCTCCAGAATCCACCAACGCGTTAATCCGGGTCGTTCTGTCGGGCAGAATTAAGAGAGTCGTGAGCGTGGGACGATGGTTGTCTCTGTCAGACCCCTCATGTCTGTCGACAGCTCTCACCTCCACTGGTCTCCTGGTCTTGAAGGAGCACCGAGCCTGGGTGTGACCCGGCCTCCCACAGTAGAAGCACGAACCCGTGGTTCTGCGGCGTGCTCGTTCCTCAGTAGAGATCCTTGTACCGGCCCGGGACAGGTCCATGGGTTCGGATCCCTCAGACTGCTGCTCCTCCAGTCGAGGACTTGGCCCCTGCCTGGGGTAATGGTTGCCAGGAAGGATCGGTCTCTCCGACCGACGTTGTCTGGCACGGTTGTCCAGGCGGATCGTGGTGCGCACGAGCTGGTCGAACTGGGTGATGGGGTCCAGTCGCGCCAACTCGTCCTGGAGCGTCTCACTCAGGCTGGCCAGGAAGAGATTTGCCAACGCCGCATCGTTCCAGCTAGTAGCCGCCGCGAGGGTGCGGAAGTCGATGGAGTGGTCTGCCGCGGTCTTCCGTCCTTGGCGCAGAGCAATCAGTCTCTGGGATGGCTCCTGGTCGCTGGATGCGTGTTGGAAGACCTTCCGAATCTCATCGGCGAAGACTGGGTAAAGAGGAGGGAATGAATCCCCGGACCACACCGCCGTAGCCCAGTCCAACGCCCTCCCCTTGAGTAGCCCCATCACGTAGCCAATCCGACGGTCGTCGCTGTTGTAGGTCTGGGGCTATTGCCTGAACACGAAGTCGCATTGTAGAAGGAAAGCCTTGCACCTCTCAGGTTCTCCACCAAACCTCTCCGGAGGGGGTTGTTGGGGCTCTCGGAATTGGCAGGTTCCCGTGGGGTTGAGCGCTGGGGATGTGGGTGGGTGGGAAGGCTCCTCCCGTGGTTGTGGTAGGACCGCGACGGCAAGCCTCCTCATCTCCGCGCACAGTTCACGAATCTCCAGGTGAAGTTCGGAGATTCCTTGTGAATGCTGCCGGACGATGGCTCCTTGTTCCTGGAGGGCGTAGAACATGGCAGTAGAGTCAGCAGGGTCCATTTTGGCGAAATTGTTCTGAGACGGGTGCGTGGGGGTTGGACCCAAAATGCACGACTCAGAAACAATAGTAATATAAAGACCCCTCAGGGCTTTATTCGGGACGAATCCCAGGAGAGTAGTCAACACAAGCAAAGTCCATACACGTAGATCCAGCCAAACAAATACAAAACAAACAAAAAGCACGGTGCCGAGGGAAGAGGCAATCTCGTAGTCGGTAGGCGTGCAGGGAGGTCCGGTAGCAGGAGAGCTGTCAGCGGGGCAGATGAACAGACGGACGGCAGGCAGAGGCGTAGTCGTGGACGAAGCGGGAGTCGAAACCATGAAACAATCAGCGGGGCAAAAGTACAAAAACGGTAGGCGGGGACGTAGTCAAGAACAAAACGAAGGTCACAAAACAGAAATCAATAATCGATGGTCAGTAAACAGGCGTGGATCGTAACGTGTAATCAAACAGTAAATAATGCTCAAGAGTTGCGTGAAAAAACAGAGGCAGACAATTTCGCAGTGAACAGTTGCGCGACTGGGCTATAAATGCAGGTGTAGACAGGTGTAGACAATTAGTAAGAGCGTAGCAAGGAAATGGAAAACAGGTGCGATGGATGACAAGTTTAACAAGGAGATTAGTAATCGTTAGTAATAAACCTATCCTGCCCTAGCATTAGTAAATTAGTAAATGACATGCACGAGAAACATAAGGTAACATGAACACATGATTAGTCTTGTTAGTTTCTACCCAATCCTGATCTAGCGTTAGTAGTTTTAGTAAATAGACAAATAGAACATTAGGGGAGTGAAGGACAGAACGAGAGAGAGAGAGAGAGAGAAAAGGCGGAACGCAAGGTTTGCGGAAAAACAGGTAAAAGTGTATGCATAACAACGACCAGTTAACGTAACAATAAACATACATCGAAACATAACACAAAGCGGAACTAAGACGATAATCACTCAACATAACCAGGTAATATAATCGTACGAAAACATAACTAGACATGACAAGAAAATAAATCGTAACAAGACATAACTAGACATGACGAGAAAATAAATCGTAACAAGAAATAAACTAAACAACATGACAAACCTAGACTAACATAATACATGATAAGACACTACGTGACTAAGACAACATGAATAAACATAAATCAACATAAAACATGGTGAGACAGACCTGAAACGTGACAAGTCTGCTTCTGTGCCAAAGTTAGACACTTTTGTCTCCGCTTCCATTAGCCAGGAGTACATGTTCTTCCTGAAGGCCCAATCCCATTGGTTGAACTCAGTGCAAAGCTGAGCATAAGCTCCAGCTACAAGGATGTTGCGGAAACTGAAGATGAAGTTCTCATACTTCACTGCTTGCCATAAGCTCTTGGTCCATTCAAGGAACTCAATGATTGTGTGTGCTGAGCTGCCTCCAGATTTTTGTTCCATAAACTCAATCACACTCCTCTTGAAAAGATCCACAGACTCACTGTAGCCAACATTGACAGGTGCCATGGGAGGGTTGCCGTGCCAGAGCCCAGGGATGTACCAGGTGTTTCTCTCTGGATCATACTCCATCACATCAGTAAATGTTTTGTTGTTTCCCTTCTTTTCCATCTTAGCTGCTGCTTGGGTCATCTCATTCAGCTGCTCCAGCAGAAGTTTCCTGTCTCTCATGTTACTGTCATGGGCAGAGATGTCTGGCACATTCTGGTGCACAAAATGACAGCAGGGTTTTCTCCCAACTTCTTTCATGCGCAGGAAGGCGTGCACCACAATCTGCAGGATATCGTTCATTTCCATGGAATTCTCCATGGGGATGTTGATGATTGTGATGTCACTCAGCCCCACCACCAGAGTGGCCAGTTCATTATCATGCTCATAACTGTCATCCAGCTGTGCCAACTGTGGTGCCTTCAAACCTTCAGTGTCAATAACCATGACGTAATCACACCCAAGCCGCACTTTAAAATCCTCTTTCACTCTGATGAGGAGCATGAAGGCCCCTCTGGTGCACCTGCCACTGCTGACAGCAAACTGGACCCCAAACATGGTGTTCAGGAGGGTGGACTTCCCAGTGCTCTGTACCCCCAGTACAGTGATCACCCGGATCGCACATTTATCCTGTGTGAGATCATGGAGTTCTTTCAGAACCTGTGTCACCCACTCCAGAGGAATATTGCTTGAGTCTCCGTCCACCAGCTCAAGAGGAAAGCCCTCCTGTAGCAGCTTGGCACAGAGACGTGGCATGCGCTTCATCTCTGGGGTGAGGGCTTCGGGGAGTGAGCAGGCCGACTCGTACAGCTGTGCTCCGTCCCCAAGGAGCAGCTGGAGATCTCCCTGTCCAACTGTGCAATGAGCTCCTTGTTTTCTGAGGAACTCTGACACTGTTCCTTGTACTTTACCCGAAGAGGTGGAAGGCTTTTGCCTGACAGATTATCCAGATTGATCCTCATCCACTTGGGGAAGTACTTGCACTCCTCTGTGGAACTGCACATTGCGGAGATGAAATGGGACATAGAATTGGAGATTCTGACAGCCCTCTGCTGTTCTCTGAGTTTCTGCTTCTGATCTGCAAGCTCATTCTGGTAAACTTCTATGTTTTTCTCCCCAGCATTTTTCATCCTGCACTGTTCCTTCTCCAGTTTGGTCAGCTGTTTCCATGCAGTCCCTTGCAAGGGCAGCTTTTTTTGTCCTTGAAGCTCGATATGTCAGATATTCCTCCTGTGATTTCATCAGCCTTAAGCTTGCTGCTCTTACAGTGGATGTATTCTTCATCAACACGGATCCCTAAATCATGGGTAAGATCAGACATCCTTTCAATGCTCATTTTAATGTTTTCCTTTAAAATTCCACGGATAGCCAAACACACTTTTTTGTTGAATTCTGCATCATTCATCCGCCGATGCTTTTTGATGATGTTACTGGGTTTTGTCTCCGAAACACATCTCCTGAAGTCATCCTCATTAAAGCTCTGGCTCTGTGAATTGGTGATCAAAATCCAATGAGTCTTAAATTGCTTAGAGTCCAGAAATCTTTGTTCAAACTTAAAGTCATCGCAAAACACAAATATAGCAGTAGATATGTGGCAGAGGAAAGCGTACTGAGTTTCCAAGTCTCTGAGGTCCCCACGGAGGTTAGCTATAGCCAGAGGCTCAGAGAAGATGTCAGTGTTTTTGTTCCCACTGGGCAGATACCAGCTGATTTCCACCAGCCCATTGGAAATCCTCCTTGGGGTGTCACCGCACTCCATGTATTTGTGAACAAAGGTGTCGTGGTACTGCTGAGAGTTGCTGAGGACTTGGTTCAGAATGTGAGACTTGGACATGCTGCAGTTTCCCAGCCTCACAAGAGAGACCATGGGGAGGTCAGAGAGAGCAATACTCTCCTCTACAAACCCTCTTGGATCCTCCAAAGAGAGTGGCTTGTACTATTTCACAATATCCCTCATGGCCCACAGCATTAAAGTGCACTGCTGGGTATCACATGTAGAAAGCAGCAGAGGCACAGAGACCTGACACATTGACATCTTCAAAGCCATCTCCTGTTGGAGACAGCCATCTGAGCACAGAAATACAGCAGTTATGAGGTCCAGGGGGTTGACTCTGTTGCTGTGGTCCTCTGGATCTTCCACGGTGTCCAGTGAGCTATCCAGGTTTTGGGGCTCTGTGTCCTGTTCTGAGGAGCAGCTCATTCTACGAAAGGACTCATTCACCATCATCAGCTTCCTCAGGAAACACCATGGCAGAGATTTCAGAGACTGGATGCTTTCATCAGATGAAGTCTCTCCATCAATCTGCAGCACCTGGCTCAGAGTCAGCTTGTTCTTCAGGTGGTGTTCCAGTCCCAGGTCTCTCAGCAGCTCCTCCAGACTGGTTCCTGTCATTGGGGATGGAAGCTGCATTAGTACATGTATGCACAGCAGTACAGGAGCAAAATCATGAGAATCCACATACATACACATCAAAAAATGACTAAAGTTCTTGCTTTGTACTCCTGAGTGATGCTTTGGACAGTGATTGTGCCCCGTCAATCATCAATTCATCTCTAGCCCTGGACTGTGATTCTGAGGCATTCAGGGACACTTGTATGCAGTGATCCTCCCTGCTGAGTCCCTCCCTGCTGAGTTCCTCCCCCCACCCTTGGAGCCGCATTTTAATAAGAGGTCACAGAAATGTATTCTTCAATTAAGTTCATTACAGGCTTAAAAATCACTGCTGCTAGAGCAATAGACCCTGGCTATCACTAGGTAGGTCACATGGAAACTCATTATTCTGTTATGATCCTGATTTTTGTCTGTTAGTTTCTTTGGTATTTTTGTAAATGTATTATTTTTCATATTCATGTCTGGTTTTCTGTTTACATTCATTAGTCTTTGCACTTGTCTTCCCCTGTGATGTCTGTGTCTGAATGTTTTCTGATCCCGAGTCCCCTGTCTGCGTGCTTCACTGTTTGGGTGGTTTTGGAATTTTCCAGTTTCCCACGATTCCTTCTGTCTCACTGTTCTTATTTCCTGCTTACTCTCTATTTCATGTTTGTAGATAGCACGAATATACTAATCTCAATTTACAGAGAATTAACACACCTATCCCTAAATTGCTTGCCTCGATTCAGCGAAGTGTTCGCACCTGCTCTCTTTACATTCCTTAACTCTGTGCAATTGTATACTCCTTAGTCCGGAGCCATTTGTATTCCATGTGTATCTATGTGAATCCAGTCCCGCATTTTCGTTACTTCCTCATCATTGTAGTATTGCCCTTCCATGTGTCTCACCTGATGTTTATTTGTTAGACCGCCCTCACTCCCATGCCCCGCCTAGTTTGTCTCATTGCCCTGTGTATTTATACCTGTCCTTCTCAGTTGCACCTTGCTAGTTCGTCTTATCCTGTTTTCGAGTCCCGAACCCTTTACCCCTGTTCTAGCCTCCTTGTTCCCACGCCTTTACCCTTCTGGCATCGTCCTTTTTTTTTTTTTTTTTTTTTTGCAGTTTTTGTTTTCTGGATTTCTTGTTTATGACCCCTGCCTACTTCTCTGGACTCTTCTCTTGTTTTGTGGACTCTGCACCTCTGCCCTGCCTACCTGGTTTTGAACTCTTGCCAGTTTGGATTTAGCTCTGTTTGTCACTTTTCAACCAGTGCAGTGGACCAATATTTTTTTTCCAGAACCCCTGAATATGTTACTGCCTCCTCTTTTCCACGGCTGTAACAATTCTCCACATGTGGGAAAGGGAAGTTGTGTTAGGTTTCGTGTTTTTCATGTTCTGTATTCTCCCTATGTTAGCGTTTTCGTGTTTTTGTTACCTCCATGCACAGTCTCCCTTTCACTTCATTCATTGGTTTCACCTGTTTCACTTCCTGATTGTTTCCCCACCTGATTCCCATTCGCTCTCGTTACCTTTGTATAAAAACCCCTCTGTTTGTGCAGTTAGTTGCCAGATTGTTCAGTGTTTATTCCATACTCTCCAGCATTTTCGTATTGATACCTGTTTCGACCCGTTTCTTTCCCGACCATCAAGTTTAGCTTATTCCTTCTGTCTTGTTCTGACCCGTAGTTTTTTGACCTGTTTCTGTTTATCGACTTTCGTTTCTGGATCGTGTTTCTATTTAATTAGCCCGTTTGTTTTCGACCCATTGCCTGTGACCGCGACTATTCTTTGGATTATCCTCAATACATCTGTTTGCTGGAGACCCTTTGCCTGGACTATCGCTTATGAACTGCCTTATCCCTGCTATAACTGTTTGCTGGCTATTGACCCTTGCTGTACCAACCTACCCTGAGAAAATAAAGACCTTATTTTCTAAAGAACTTTCGTTGTGGTCTCGCTATTGGTTCCCCCATTCTGAGTGCCTGATAAGTTGTTGGAAATATAGAGGAGAATAAGTATCGAGGACAATTCGTCAGATGGAGGAAGTCTCTTTTTTTGGTGAATTTGTCCAGGGCCAGGACCCCTCCTCCTACACTGTGCCCTGTCACTGTGCTGGGACATTGGATTTCTGCTTGGTCCAGAGGGAAGAGCACCTCCCACTGGCCTACCAGCACCTCTTTCTACTTGGTTTCCCAGGAGGTCTCCCTCCTCTTCTGCATGGGGTCCTCACCTTTACCTAATGGTCTCATCTTCAGACACACTCACACTCTGCTCTGAGTCTTCAGTTTCCTGTCATTACATTACATTACATTACATTATTGGCATTTGGCAGACGCTCTTATCCAGAGCGACGTACAACAAAGTGAAGTGCAGTGCAGTGTCATGAAAAACATCACAGACAGTATACTCACATTTTGCAAGCCCTTTGTTGGTATTTGTTTTATACAATATTTTAATATATATTTTAATTAGTTGAATAATGCAGCTGGGACCTGTCAGTCATAGAGGCTGTCCAATCAAGCTGCAGTGTTTCCTGGTTTTTGGTTTGTTTAGCTAGTGCATAATTCAATGATTTCTTGGAAAGATCACAATCCTTGTTTGCAAGGCCTGCACAAAGCCCTTTTTTAATTTGGCCCTCCAGGACTGGAGTTAAACAACTGGACATTGTGGCCTGCAGAACTGGAGTTTGACTGAGAGGTCTGTCAAATCTCACCTCCTCCTCCACTTGTGCAGTGTCCTTAATCAAGGTCCCATCCATGTTTTCAGTATCTGCTGAACATCTCTTATCTCGGTCAGCAGAGGAGGGTTGGGACTGAGCCAGGCATGAGGATGTCTTCTCTGGTGCTGGTTCTGTGCCCAGACTGGATAGGTTGTCTCTGGTCTCCTCCCGATTCTCAGAATCTGCACCTGAGACGCTCAAAAACAGACCACAGTCACACACCCTGGTGTATGAGGTCCAAGGAAGGGTCCCAAACCATTAACATCCACCCCAATGAAATGTGTCATTTTAAAAAACTGTTTCTTTAAAGCAGGGTGGCATGGATAGTGCAGTGGGTAGCACTGCCACCTCACAGCAAGGAGGTCCTGGGTTTGTAATCCCAGTCGACCGGGGCCTCTCTTTGTGGAGTGTGCATGTTCTCCCCGTGTTCGTGTGGGTTTCCTCCCACAGTCCAAAGACATGCAGGTTAGGCAGATTGGAGAGTCTAAATTGTCCGTAGGTATGAGTAGGTATGAGTGTTCATCAGTGTGGGTGTGGTTGTCAGAGTGGGTGTGTTCATCAGTGTGGGTGTGGTTATCAGAGTGGGTGTGGCCAGTATAGTGGCTGTGGTCATCAGTGTGGGTGTGGTTATCTGAGTGCGTGTGCCTATTAGAGTGGGTGTGGCTCTCACTGACTGGGTGCTCAGGTGTTTCCTGTTGGTCAGAGTCCAACAGTGGGACAAAAAGCAAACAGAACAGCAGTCACAATGTAGGCAGATTCCTACAGCCATATACTGTGTAGTCAGAGCAGCCAGCTTCAGTGAAACACAACCAGTGCTGTAGCAGTTCGCTGAAGATGTTATGGGCATCCAATAAATGTTCAGTAATGATTACCGTGTCATCATTTGAAACATAAAACATTAGCAAAAAAAATATTTTTCAAAAAACAGCATTTGTAGTTGATGATGGAAAAAACCAAAGAAGACATTTTGCATATTGTCAGGAAAAATGAGCAATACTGCAAAATAAACCTAAATTAGAAGGGAACTGTCATTGTTTGTGAGTACATGACCTAATTTAGTTGAAATTGCTCCTACATTGACTAGTTTAGCAAGCTGGATGAATGATAGCTAGCTAAGTAATGACATGAAAATTAAGCTAGGGGCCCTGGTTGCTAACTAGCATGCTAGGCTTACCTGGGACACGTTCACTGCAGAACTTGTCGTTCTGCCCACATTCACTGCTGCAACCGGGGCATTCCATCTGCCTCCCTCTGGGCATATACAACACACAACACAACGATGAGAACAGGCCATTCAGCCCAGCAATGCTCACCTTTACCAAACACTAATGTGTACCTACTGCTTAGTTTGCCTAAAAGGTAGATAGTATCTAACACTATCAAGCCTGAAAACCCCCCCGGTGTTTGTGCCTCCACTACATGTCCTGGCAAGCTATTCTACGCAGTCACCACTCTCTGTGTGAAAAAAATACTTTGTAATTTCTGTGATAAATTTATCCTTTGCCTTATGCTCTCTTGTTGTGCTAAACAAACTCACCCTGAAGAATAGCCTGTGGTTCACTTTGTTAATTCCTTTAATTAATTTAAAAGCCTCAATCAAATCACCCAGAAGTCTCTCTTTACTAAGCTTAGAGAGACTAAGAAATAAATGCAGATGTGGTCAATGTAGTTAACACTACACACAAATCTAGGTTGATTTATAGAAGTTTATTTCAGACGTCATGAGGCAAATCTCTGATATCAAATTGTAGGAAGTGCTTTGTTGCAATTTAAGGGGTCTTCCCCAGCTTATCTACAGACAATCATCAGACCCTACACCCCTGCCAAACCTCTTCGTTCAGCCTCCACAGGCCGCTTGGCACCTCCCCCTCTCCGAACCTCGACCTCACGCTCACGACTATTGTCTGTTCTGGCTCCACGGTGGTGGAACGAACTGAAGAATCTCTCCCCACCTTCAAGCGCAAGCTGAAGACACACCTCTTCAAGCAGCACCTCTCCCCATCCCTCCCTACCTCCCTGTGAACCTTAATTGTTGTTTCTGTGACTTGCTTTGTGTATCGGTATTTTTAGTTAGGTAGGTAAGCAGTGTTTGGATAGTGAACTTTGGTCACTTTTGCTCTGTTGTTTGGTTCTTTGTTCAGAGAAAAAAAAAAAAAAAAAAAAAAATTGGCCCTCGTCCTTATCTTTGTTGTACAGGTAGCAGTTCCAATTGTACTTCCCTCTAGGGTCTTTCAGCGAACTTATCCCCGGTTATGGGTATGCACTTTGTTGTACGTCGCTCTGGATAAGAGTGTCTGCCAAATGCCAATAATGTTATGTAATGTAATAATGTAATTATTGCTGTAAGACCTGTTATTCAATTTAAGGGGCAATTACTTTTTTATTCTACTTTTCATTGTTTCATCATTTTTCATGAAATCAATGAAACAATCATTTAAATATTTACTAATCTATTTACTTGTCTAATATTACATTTTGTATAAAGATCTGAAACCATTCTGTGTGAAAGATATGCAGTAATGGAGGAAATCAGGAAGGGGGAGTTTTTTACGGTACTAAATGCACATTCTCAGCTCAGCAGTGACTGCTGCTGGTCTTTCAAAGAGGGGAAGCTCATTGTTGGCCTACTTCATAAAAGTTGTCAATTTATTTATACGAGCACCTTCATTAATTGCATGTTCAACCCTGACCCTGCCCAGGCAACATAACCTTGCACATGCACTCACATGTTCATTGCTCTTTTCATGCCTTTTATATGCCCGGTCAAAGTTAGACAGACCCCCAAAACCCACTTTTTACCAGACAACAAGACATCCCTGAGATGGTTTCATCAAGAGGCTTTTTCATTCCACTTTTCATTGTTTGATAACTATCATTGTTTCATTAAATCAATGAAACAATCATTTAAATATTTACTCAGATTCCCTTTGTCTAATATTACATTTTGTCTAAAGATCTGAAACCATTCGGTGTGAAAGATGTGCAGTAATGGAGGAAATCAGGAAGGGGGAGTTTTTACGGCACTGAATGCACATTCTCAGCTTTGGCTTCAAGGTATTTTTATACCTCCCGTCTTTAGTGTTGCATTAACACTGGGCATTTTCTGTGCATGTATGATAAGCTGTGAATAACACCAATGGCTGCCCTTGTTTAATTTGCCTCCCATGCCCAGCACAAAGTCCTGCACGGTCCTGTGCTATAGTGCTTGTCTGAAGCTGTTTATATTAGCCAGTAATATGAAGATGTTTAATTTAGCTTCTCTTACCTATAAAATCTCTTCTGGAATCAGTTCACCTGCAATGTCTTTTCCGCAAAAGAATAAAGCAAAGTGTGAAGATGAAATGAGACTGATTCTCCAAACAGAGTGCGTTTCACAATGACCCAACTGTTGACTGTCAGGCAATGTTCCAGTGTCTGCTTTTTAAAAAAAATTAGACATTAGTGCACGGGGGCGAACTTAGAGATATCAGACTGAAGTTGGCCGCAGCAGTAATCTGTGTCTGTCAGAGGGGGCCGGGCAGGCGGTTAGGGGACATGGTGCTTAGTAGATAAGGCGTTATCCGAATTGCAAGAACTTTTCAGTAAATTCAATGGAATACATAAACAACCACACTTATAATATCTCCGCCCTTTGTTTGTGTGATCCACCCTTAAATGCATGTGCATGAAGGAGAGAAGAGCAGCATGCGATGACTGGCCAAGATCTTATGCATACGGCTGTTCTAGCCCCGTGCACCAGTTTGATACATATGCTGCATGTTTCCTGGGCACAATGCGTCATATGTGTGCCTGAAAATAGGCGCAAAAGGCTGATGTTCTGATCCGGGGGGTGGGGTCCGCAAGAGCGCACCCCACTTCCACCATTCATGTACGTATGAGAGTTTGACATCTACGGAAAATAAAAAGGTCATTTTATTTTTTATACTATTAACGGCTTGCTTTATTTTTATTTATTCAGCAGAATACAGTAATATACCAAGAGATTACATGTGCATCGAAAGTATGGCATTTCTACATATCAGACTACATTGCTCAATACCCAGTACATCGATTGAACCCATCAAAACAAATCATTCAATAGACACAGTGCATAGATTGCATAGATTAAACCATTCAAAACAAAATGTGAGATTCGAGTTTTCGCGATTGAAATTTGCAAAAATGTCTACATTTACATTTTACATTTTAGTCATTTGGCAGAGAGCTTTTAATCCAAAGCGATTTACAAGTGCATAGGTTCTTCCACAAGTCAAAGCATCACATCCATAACAAGGAAAATACATAGGAAGTGCTGTTTTAAACCTGTCTAAAAACATGTTCTCACTTTGAGCCCAGTTCAAGGGACTGAACAAAATAAGTTCAAATCAAATGAAACGTTTATTTTTAATGTGAGAATGTGAATGTGTCTGAAGAAATTAATTAATTTGACAAAGTTTGAATTCAGTTTTTTAAATGGAAAAATATAGTCATAATGGTGACATATAACATATAGTGATGATTAGGCAGTAAATAATTTATAACATCAAACATCTAAGCAAGCAGTGCAGAGCTGATAATTGCCAATGACACATGAAGGTTATATGCTTTAATTCTAAGAATGATTAACAAGATAGAACACATATTTGGGATTTTTTGTGAAGAAAAAAAAAAGTTGTCTTGAATATGGAGGTGACAATATGAAATTAAACTGTTGAAATATCACAGCCTATTTATTATCCTAAAGAATGGAACAATGGACAGAGATCAGCCATGATGATGTAGGGGAAAATTCACAGAACGAAAGATCTCCCTCCTAAAAGCATGATAACCAATCACAAGTCAAAATCAGACTCCACCTTAGTGAGCAGGCTGGTTCCTCCAAAACTCTCGACGATGTGTGCTAAAAGTTTATCAATATATCTGTATTAAAGTATGATATGTATCCTGTATAGTTTCAAACTGATTAACTGCTAAATTGTGCCAGGATTACACAGTGAGCCCAGCCAGCTGGCAGGGGGGGGGCCCGTCTTGAACTGTGTAGACCAAACTGTCAAGGACACGGGCAGAGCAAGATATGACTATACAGCTGATTTCTCCGGGACTCTCGATGTTTTATGCCAGGAGTGTATCTATTTGACCTAGAACATTAATTATAGCTGAGCTTATGAAAACGCAAGAAACCACAGTGAAAACTGTTGAAATGAGAGCAAAGAATGCTACGTACATTTATTCCCTTAGAAGAGAATAATTAATCAAATGTTTAGTATGTCTGTAGATTAGAAAAGTATATTAGAAGTGAATATTAATGAAATGTTTAGTTTGTCTGTATATTTTCAATGATTCCTGCTGCTTAGTTCGTCTTATAAAAGCGAAAGATACAGAGTGACGTGTATGGATGACGTGTTAGAGGGAGGGCATCCAGAACTTTCTGAGGTCTGGTAGTTTGCCAAGAGCAGGTGCGGGGTGAAGTGAGGACACGTAGTTGGCAGAATGCCCTGAACTTTGTACAGAGTTGGCAGAGCATAAGGACCGTTGGCAATTTGCCACAATGACGTTGTGGGAGGAGCGTTGGGAGGAGTTACGATAAGAAAAGTGTGGGTGATTTGCCAGAATAAGGTTTGAGGAGGAGTTGTAGGTGGAGTAACTGTGTATAAAATGGGTGTACAAATGCCAGTCGGGGTTCAGTTCTGGAGAGCTGATCCGGCTTTATGCACGTCTGCTAATAAAGTCTGATTTTCCTGAAGATCTTGCTGCCTGGTGTCGTCTTTTCCCTCGCGAAGATGTTTTTCGACAAATTGAAGATTTGGACTCTGTCGTTTCCTAGACACGACAATGATTCAGGCAGGATTTGTACAGATAAATGCTGCATAGGTAAGGATAGAGGCAATATCACTTTATAGCATGAAGATGATTTTATGAGTACAATGAGCTGCTGATGGTATTATATGTCATAGAACCAGAGTAGACTCAGTGGAGGCTGCAGGAATTCAGCAGTGTCTCAATCAGTGATTGGGAATTCTCACTCTTTCCTAACATCAGTGATGATTGAATTCTACTGTCCCCTATTAAAATGATGAGTGCTTTATTTGAATTGTATAAAACTTGCTGTTTCTTCATGCCATTCAACTTGGCTGGGGCTCTGTTTCGCTTAACCATTATGAGTTGCACCTGTAAGCAGACTATTTGATATTAATGCCACTGAGAAGAAACATGTTCAGCCCTAATGACATATAGGCTGTATGAACCTTTTAATTTAATCTCCTGTTTTCATCTGGAAGGATGCCTTCAGACTTTGCGTGGCTTGTTCCTGGGTTATATATCTCCATTGGGGGGGAATATCAGCAGGCTTGGCTTCATATTCCTCTGCAAACTGCTTGTTAAACTTGCTGAAGATGTACTTCCAGTAGTCTGAGGCCTGGATGCTGCTGTCAGACTGGATGCGCCAGTCAGGGTAAATGCTCAGGTAGTCCTTGTATGGATGGTATTTATCCTCTGTTCCAGTCAACCTGAAGTTTTTTTCACTGGCAACACTGGTGGAGCAGATATTGCTCACTAATATCTGCGATTTACGATTCCTCCATCCTGCAATGCCCTGAGGATGGTGAATGGAAGCAAAGTGCTCTGTGTGGCTCTTGCCACCTGCTTCACATGAGGCCCTGCAGAAGGGACACTGCTTCCCACAGCCAAACACCCTGTTAAACAGCTCCTTCTGTGGCTGAAAGGGCAGTGAGGTCAGCCTGGCCCTCACATCCCCACCTTTCTGAAACTCTGCGGTAAAAGCCTGCTCCATTTCATCCACAAGCCGCTCCAGACACCGGGAAAAGTCTTCTGGTTTGGCAGAGTTTAAGGCCAGGACTGCGCTGAGGGGGTCTTTGGGGATGACAAGCTCCTTCCCTAGGTCACTACAGATATCCTGAATGAACTGCTGAATGTTCTGGGCCTCCTCACCCATTCCAGCTGCCTTCATCTGTGAGGTCTTAATGGCTTTTTTTATTCTGCTAACCATCACCTTCAGGTGACTCATCTCAATGTTCCTGAGGCTATCTCCCTCCGAGAACTGCTCCACCATCAGCTTCAATATCCAGTCATGTACAAAGGTCTCATATTGTTTTATGTATTTCACAAAGTCCTGAAAGTTATCATCCTTAAGCAGCTGCTCAAGGATTGAGAACTGGAAGAAGGTTCGAGTGCTGAAATCAATGGCTGTCTGTCCTGTCAACATTTCATCCACAAGGTCAAGGCCCAGAGATTTGGTGATGTATTCCTTCACCGCAGGTTGAAGACAGTTGACAGTGAAATCATTGGCTTTCTTCTGACACTGGTCTCTTTTGTTGAACAGGTCCTTAAAGTCTGTGTAGTACTGTTGCTTGAACTGTTCCAGACAGTAACGAGGATCATTTGCATGGATGAAAGCCAGATGCATTTTTTGAAACTCCCGTGCTGCATGTCCACAGATGTGGATTTTCAGCTTGGCCTGAAATTCAGCAGTTCCCAGATTCACGTGCCTGTCCAGGAGTTCATCTACCTTGCAAAGCAACTCTATTGTGTATGTTTTATGGTAATCAGATCTTGTTCTCACTTTCTCATCGACAAATTGCTTGCTCTGCTCAATGATGTGATCAACTCCCTTCTGGAACTCCTTCACCTTTCCTGAGACCAAATTCCAAAACCAGTGATCCCAATTTGATCCCAAATGTTTATTTTTCACTTTGAGTGGCTCTCTTCCATATTCAGACAAGTTGCCCACTTTGGACAGATTTTCACGTACTGAGCTGCCTTTCATCTCTAAGTTAATCCACAGCTGGTGGGAGATGTCTTGCACAATGTCTTGTTCTTCCATGCCAGGGAACCGCAGCTCTGCTACAGTCTCATCCCACATCTTCTCAAATTCATCCTCCAGCTGTTGATCAGACAAATCTTTACTTTTCCTGCATTTCTCAATCAGCCCCTGCACCTTTTTCTCCATTGTGGCCGTTTGATTGTTCTTGATGTCCTCTAACCTGAACATACCCTTTCTGATGTCCACCGCTGCCTCAAGCTTGTTTTTCACAGAGTTCTCTGTCTCCCTCCTGATGGTTTTGGCTGTGATGTTCAAGTCCTCCTTGTACTTCTCTACTAAGTAGACATGTCCATCTTGCCTCTTGTAGAATTCAGTGAGGTTGGACAAAATGAGCATTTCCCCTTTATTCAGTTTTACCAAGGCCTCATTTGTCAGATTGGTCAAGAACTCATCCACATTCTTAAATGTTGCTTCTGTGCCAAAGTTTGACACCTTGGTCTCAGCTTCCATGAGCCAGGAGTGCATGTTCTTCCTGAAGGCCCAATCCCATTGGTTGAACTCAGTGCAAAGCTGAGCATAAGCTTCAGCTACAAGGCTGTTGCGGAAACTGAAGATAAAGTTCTCATACTTTACTGCTTGCCATAAGCTCTTGGTCCAGTCAAGAAACTCAATGATTGTGTGTGCTGAGCTGTTTCCAGATTTTTGTTCCATAAACTTCTCAATCACACTCCTCTTGAAAAGATCCACAGACTCACTGTAGCCAGCATTGACAGGGGCCATGGGAGGGTTCCCATTCCAGAGCCCAGGAATGTACCAAGTGTTTCTCTCTGGATCATACTCCATGACATCAGTAAATGTTTTGTTATTTCCCTTCTTTTCCATCTTAGCTGCTGCTTGGGTCATCTTATTCAGCTTCTCCAGCAGAAGCGTCCTGTCTCTCATGTTACTGTCATGGGCAGAGATGTCTGGCACATTCTGGTGCACAAACTGACAGCAGGGTTTTCTCCCAACTTCTTTCATGCGCAGGAAGGCGTGCACCACAATCTGCAGGATATCGTTCATTTCCGTGGAGTTCTCCATGGGGATGTTGATGACTGTGATGTCACTCAGCCCCACTACCAGAGTGGCCAGTTCATTATCATGCTCATAACTGTCATCCAGCTGTGCCAACTGTGGTGCCTTCAAACCTTCAGTGTCAATAACCATGATGTAATCACACCCAAGCCGCACTTTAAAATCCTCTTTCACTCTGATGAGGAGCATGAAGGCCCCTCTGGTGCACCTGCCACTACTGACAGGAAACTGGACCCCAAACATGGTGTTCAAGAGGGTGGACTTCCCAGTGCTCTGTACCCCCAGTACAGTGATCACCCGGATCGCACATTTATCCTGTGTGAGATCATGGAGTTCTTTCAGAACCTGTGTCACCCACTCCAGAGGAATATTGCTTGAGTCACCATCCACCAGCTCAAGAGGAAAGCCCTCCTGTAGCAGCTCGGCACAGATACGTGGCAGGCGCTTAATCTCTGGGATGAGGGCTTCGGGGAGTGAGCAGGCCGACTCGTACAGCTGACCCATTTCCCTCAGGAAGTGCTCCGTCCCCAAGGAGCAGCTGGAGATCTCCCTGTCCAACTTAGCAATGAGCTCCTTGTTTTCTGAGGAACTCTGACACTGTTCCTTGTACTTTGCCCGAAGAGGTGGAAGGCTTTTGCGTGACAGATTATCCAGATTGATCCTCATCCACTTGAGGAAATACTTGCACTCCTCTGTGGAATTGCACATTGCAGAGATGAAATGGGACATAGAATCGGAGATGCTGTGATCCCTCTGCTGTTCTCTGAGCTTCTGCCTCTGATCTGCAAGCTCATTCTTGTAAACTTCTATGTTTTTCTCCCCAGCATTTTTCATCCTGCACTGTTCCTTCTCCAGTTTGGCCAGCTGTTTCCATGCAGTCCCTTGTAAGGGCAGCTCCTTCTCCTTGAAGCTCGATATGTCAGATATTCCTCGTGTGATTTCATCAGCTTTCTGCTTTCCGCTCTTACAGTGGATGTACTCTTCATCAACATGGATCCCTAAATTAAGGGCAAGAGCAGACATCCCTTCAATGCTCTTTTTAACAATGTTTCCTTTTAAAATTCCACGCATAACCGAACACAGTTGTTTTTTAAATTCTGCATCATTCATCCGTCGATGCTTTTTGATGATGTTACTGGGTTTTGTCTCAGAAACACATCTCCTGAAGTCATCCTCATTGATGCTCTGGCTCTGTGAATTGGTGATCAAAATCCAATGAGTCTTAAATTGCTTAGAGTCCAGAAATCTTTGTTCAAACTTAAAGTCATCGCAAAATACAAATATAGCAGTAGATGTGTGGCAGAGGAAAGCGTACTGAGTTTCAAAGTCTCTGAGGTCCCCACGTAGGTTAGCTATAGCCAGAGGCTCAGAGAAGATGTCAGTGTTTTTGTTCCCACTGGGCAGATACCAGCTGATTTCCACCAGCCCATTGGAAATCGTCCTTGGGGTGTCACCACACTCCATATTTTTGTGAACAAAGGTGTCATGGTACTGCTGAGGGTTAGTGAGGACTTGGTTCAGAATGTGAGACTTGGACATGCTGCAGTTTCCCAGCCTCACAAAAGAGACCATGGGGAGGTCAGAGAGAACAATACTCTCCTCTACAAACCCTCTTGGGTCCTTCAAAGAGTGTGGCTTGTACTTTTTCACAATATCCCTCATGGCCCACAGCATTAAGGTGCACTGCTGGGTATCACACGTAGGAAGCAGCAGAGGCACAGAGAACTGGCACATGGACATTTTCAAAGCCATCTCCTGCTGGAGAAAGCCATCTGAGCACAGAAATACAGCAGTTATGAGGTCAAGGGGGTTGACTCTGTTGCTGTGGTCCTGTGGATTGTCCTCACTGCTTAGTAAACTATCCAGGCTTTGGGGCTCTGTGTCCTGTTCTGAGGAGCAGCTCATTCTACGAAAGGACTCATTCACCATCATCAGCTTCCTCAGGAAACACCATGGCAGAGATTTCAGAGACTGGATGCTTTCATCAGATAATGTCTCTCCATCAATCTGCAGCACCTGGCTCAGAGTCAGCTTGTTCTTCAGGTGGTGTTCCAGTCCCAGGTCTCTCAGCAGCTCCTCCAAACTGGTTTCTGTCATTGGGGATGGAAGCTGCATTAGTACAGTAATACAATCATAAGATATATACATATACTTGCACATCAAAAAATGACTAAAGTTCTTGGCAGACTGAATGCTTCATACTCCTGAGTGATGCTATGGCCAGTGATTGTACCCTGTTCATCATCAATTCATCTCTAGCCCTAGACTGTGATTCTGAGGTGTTCACGGACACTTGTATGCAGTGATCCACCCTGCCGAGTCCCTCCCCCCACCCTCGGAGCTGCTCCCTCATGCACAGGCCTTACTGGACTGGTGTGTTGAACCAAAGTCCGATGCCTTAACCTTGCACCACCGTGGAGCTCCCATACAAAAACATTTTTAAGTCTATATTTAAACATTTTACGCTGCATTTTAAACCCTGGCTGTCACTAGGTAGGTCACATGGAAACTCATTATTCTATTATGATCCTGGTTTTTGTCTGTTAGTTTCTTTGGTATTTTTGTACATTTATTATTTTTCATATTCATGTCTGGTTTTCTGTTTACATTCATTTGTATTTGCACTTGTCTTCCCCTGTGATGTCTGTGTCTTAATGTTTTCTGATCCCCAGTCCCCTGTCTGCGTGCTTCACTGTTTGGGTGGTTTTGGAATTTTCCAGTTTCCCACGATTCCTTCTGTCTCGCTGTTCTTATTTCCTGCTTACTCTCTATTTCATGTTTGTAGATAGCACTAATATACTAATCCCAACTAGCACAGAATTAACACACTAATATGTTCGTCTAACTAACAAACTAACATTCAGTAGTTTTGGGTATTTGTAATGTAATCACGTAACTAATAGACTAACTCCACCTCTATTTCAATACTGCTGTATAACTCCGTGTTCTATCCCTAAATTGCTTGCCTCGATTCAGTGAAGTGTTCGCACCAGCTCTCTGCTATCTCTACATTCCCTAACTCTGTGCAATTGTCTACTCTCTAGTCTGGAGCCGTTTGTATTGCCTGTGTGTCTATGTGAATCCAGTCCCGCGTTTTCGTTCCTCCCTTGTCATTGTTTTATTGCCCTTCCATGTGTCTCACCCATTTGTTTTCGACCCATTGCCTGTGACTGCGATTATCATCGATACATCTGTTTGCTGGAGACCCTTTGCCTGGACTATTGCTTATGAACTGCCTTATCCCTGCTATAATTGTTTGCTGGCTATTGACCCTTGCTGTACCAACCTACCCTGAGAAAATAAAGACCTTATTTTCTAAAGAACTTTCGTTGTGGCCTCACTATTAGATCCCCCATTCTGAGTGCCTGATAAGTTGTTGGAAATATAGAGGAGAAAAAGTATTGAGGACAATTAGTCAGATGGAGGAAGTTATTTTTTTGGTGAATTTGTCCAGGGCCAGGACCCCTCCTCCTACATTGTGCCCTGTCACTGTGCTGGGACATTGGATTTCTGCTTGGTCCAGAGGGAAGAGCACCTCCCACTGGCCAACCAGCACCTCTTCCTACTTGGTTCCCCATGGGGTCCTCACCTTCACTGATGGTCTCATCTTTAGACACACTCACACTCTGCTCTGAGTCTTCAGTTTTCTGCAATGAAAAACATCACAGACAGTGTATTCACATTTACAAGCCCTTTGTTGGTATTTGTTTTATACTATATTTCAATACATCTTTTAATTAGTTGAATAATGCAGCTGGGACCTGTCAGTCATAGAGGCTGTCCAATCAAGCTGCAGTGTTTCCTGGTTTTTGGTGTGTTTAGAAAGTGCGTAATTTAAGTCAATGATTGCTTGGAAAGATCACAATCCTTGTTTGCAAGGCCTGCACAAAGCCCTTTTTTAATTTGGCCCTCCAGGACTGGAGTTAAACAACTGGACATTGTGGCCTGCAGAACTGGAGTTTGACTGAGAGGTTTGTCAAATCTCACCTCCTCCTCCACGTGTGCAGTGTCCTTACTCAAGGTCCCATCCATGTTATCAGTATCTGCTGAACATCTCTTAGCTGGGCCAGCAGAGGAGGGTTGGGACTGGGCCAGGCATGAGGATGTGTTCTCTGGTCCTGGTTCTGAGCCCAGACTGGATCGGTTGTCTGTGGTCTCCTCCCGATTCTCAGAATCTGCAACTGCTGCTAGAGCAATAGACCCTGGCTGTCACTAGGTAGGTCACATGGAAACTCATTATTCTATTATGATCCTGATTTTTGTCTGTTAGTTTCTTTGGTATTTTTGTACATTTATTATTTTTCATATTCATGTCTGGTTTTCTGTTTACATTCATTCGTATTTGCACTTGTTTTCCCCTGTGATGTCTGTCTTAATGTTTTCTGATCCCCAGTCCCCTGTCTGCATGCTTCACTATTTGGGTGGTTTTGGAATTTTCAAGTTTCCCACAATTCCTTCTGTCTCGCTCTTCTTATTTCCTGCTTACTCTCTATTTCATGTTTGTAGATAGCACTAATATACTAATCCCAACTAGCACAGAATTAACACACTAATATGTTTGTCTAACTATCAAACTAACATTCACTAGTTTTGGGTATTTGTAATGTAATCACGTAACTAATAGACTAACTCTACCTCTATTTCAATACTGCTGTATAACTCCCTGTTCTATCCCTAAATTGCTTGCCTCGAAGTGTTCGCACCTGCTCTCTGCTATCTCTACATTCCCTAACTCTGTGCAATTGTCTACTCCCTAGTCTGGAGCCGTTTGTATTGCAGGTGTGTCTATGTGAATCCAGTCCCGCATTTTCGTTCCTCCCTTGTCATTGTTTTATTGCCCTTCCATGTGTCTCACCCATTTGTTTTCGACCCATTGCCTTTGACTGCAACTATTCTTTGGATTATCATCGTTACATCTGTTTGCTGGAGACCCTTTGCCTGGACTATCGCTTATGAACTGCCTTATCCCTGCTATAACTGTTTGCTGGCTATTGACCCTCGCTGTACCAACCTACCCTGAGAAAATAAAGACCTTAGTTTCTAAAGAACTTTTGTTGTGGTCTTGCTATTGGATCCCCCGTTCTGAGTGCCTGATAAGTTGTTGGAAATATGGAGGAGAATAAGTATTGAGGACAATTAGTCAGATGGAGGAACTTATTTTTTTGGTGAATTTGCCCAGGGCCAGGACCCCTCCTCCTACATTGTGCCCTGTCACTGTGCTGGGACATTGGATTTCTGCTTGGTCCAGAGGGAAGAGCACCTCCCACTGGCCTACCAGCACCTCTTCCTACTTGGTTCCCCATGGGGTCCTCACCTTTACTGCTCTATAACTCCGCCTCCTTGTTCTATCCCTAAATTGCTTGCCTAGATTCAGCGAAGTGTTCTCACCTGCTCTCCAATATCTCTACATTCCTTAACTCTGTGCAATTGTCAACTCCCGAGTCCGGAGCCATTTGTATTACATGTGTGTCTATGTGAATTCCCGCGTTTTCATTCCAACCTTGTCATTGTATTATTGCCCTTCCATGTATCTCACCTGATGTTTACTTGTTAGACCGCCCTCACTCCCATGCCCCGCCTAGTTTGTCTCATTCCCCTGTGTATTTCTACCTGTTATTCTCAGTTGCACCTTTCTAGTTCGTCTTATCCTGTTTTCGAGTCTCTAGCCCTTGTATTCCTTTACCCCTGTTCTAGCCTCCTTGTTCCCGAGCCTTTACCCTTGTAGCATTCTGTCCCTATTTTTTTTTGTTGCAATTTTTGTTTTCTGGAATTCTTGTTTATGACCCCTGCCTGCTTCTCTGGACTCTTCTCTTGTTTTGTGGACTTTGCACCTCTGCCCTGCTTCTGGACTGCCTACCTAGTTTTGAACTCTTGCCTGTTTGGATTCCGCTCGGTTTGGCAGTTTTCCACAAGTTCAGAGAACCGAACATTTGTCCAGCACCCCTGAATATGTTACTGGCTCCTCTTTTCAAAGACTGTAACCATTCTCCACCTGTGGGAACATGGGAAAGGGAAATTGTGTTAAGTTTCATGTTTTTCATGTTCTGTATTCTCCCTATGTTGTTAGCGTTTTCGTGTTTTTGGTACCTCCATGCACAGTCTCCCTGTCACTTCATTCATTGGTTTCACCTGTTTCACTTCCGGATTGTTTCCCCACCTGATTCCCATTCGCTCTTGTTACCTGTGTATAAAAACCCCTCTGTTTGTGCAGTTAGTTGGCAGATTGTTATGTGTTTATTCCATACTCTCCAGCGTTTTCATATTGATACCTGCTTTGACCTGTTTCGTCCCCGACCATCGAGTTTAGCTTATTCCTTCTGCTTGTTCTGACCCATAGTTTTCTGACCTGTTTCTGTTTATCGACTTTCGTTTCTGGATCGTGTTTCTGTTTAATTAGCTTGTTTGTTTTCGACCCATTGCCTGTGACCGACTATTCTTTAGATTATCCTCAATACATCTGTTTGCTGGAGACCCTTTGCCTGGCCTATCGATTTCGAACTGCCTTATCCCTGCTATAACTGTTTGCTGGCTATTGACCCTCGCTGCACCAACCTACCCTGGGAAAATAAAGACCTTATTTTCTAAAGAACTTTCGTTGTGGTCTCGCTATTGGATCCCCCATTCTGAGTGCCTGATAAGTTGTTGGAAATATGGAGGAGAATAAGTATTGAGGACATTTAGTCAGATGGAGGAAGTTATTTTTTTGGTGAATTTATCCAGGGCCAGGACCCCTCCTCCAACACTGTGCCCTATCACTGTGCTGGGACTGCTTGGTCCAGAGGGAAGAGCACCTCCCACTAACCTACCAGCACCTCTTCCTACTTGGTTTCCCAGGGGGTCCTCACCTTTACTGATGGTCTCATCTTTAGACACACTCACACTGTGCTCTGAGTCTTCAGTTTCCTGAAATGAAAAACATCACAGACAGTGTATTCACATTTTGCAAGCCCTTTGTCGTATTTGTTTTATACAATATTTTAATACATTTTAATTACGTGCTGCTTAGTCGAATAATGCAGTTGGGACCTGTCAGTCATAGAGGCTGTCGAATCAAGCTGCAGTGTTTCCTGGTTTTGGGTGTGTTTAGCAAGTGCATAATTCAATGATTGCTTGGAAAGATCACAATCCTTGTTTGCAAGGCCTACACAAAGCCCTTTTTTAATTTGGCCCACCAGGACTGGAGTTAAACAACTGGACATTGTGGCCTGCAGAACTGGAATTTGACTCAGAGGTTTGTCACATCTCACCTCCTCCTCCGCGTGTGCAGTGTCCTTACTCAAGGTCCCATCCATGTTTTCAGTATCTGCTGAACATCTCTTCGCTGGGCCAGCAGAGGAGAGCTGGGACTGGGTCAGGCATGAGGATGTGTTCTCTGGTACTGGTTCTGTGCCCAGACTGGATCGGTTGTCTGTGGTCTCCTCCCGATTCTCAGAATCTGCACCTGAGATGCTCAAAGACAGATCACAGTCACACGCCCTGGCATATAAGGTCGAAGGAAGGGTCCCAAACCTTAACATCCACCCCAAGTAAAATGTGTCATTTTAAAAAACAGTTTCTTTAAAGCAGGGCGGCATGGATGGTGCAGTGGGTAGCACTGCCACCTCACAGCAAGGAGGTCCTGGGTTCGTAATCCAGTCGACCGGGGCCTCTCTTTGTGGGGTTTGCATGTTCTCCCCGTGTTTGTGTGGGTTTCCTCCCACAGTCCAAAGACATGCAGGTTAGGCTGATTGGAGAGTCTAAATTACCCGTAGGTATGAGTGTGTGAGTGAATGGTGTGTGTGCCCTGCAATGGACTGGCGACCTGTCCAGGGTGTATTCCTGTCTTTCGCCCAATGTATGATAGGCTCCAGCCCCCCTGCGACCCTGTTTAGGATAAGCGGGTTAAGATAATAGATGGACGGTTGGATGGAGTTTCTTTAAAGCACTGCGATGGTGCACACCTAAGCACTAGTGGCTCAGCTAAGCACCATATAAGACATGGCTAAGCATCACAGTGGCGCTGTTATGATCTGCGTTTTCTTTTTCTGTATTTTGTTAAGTCCTCCGAATTTTTGCCTCTGTGCTTCCAGAAGTCAATCTGTCAGTTCATTCCCTATCATTTGTTTCACCTGTGTTCCACTTCCTGATTGTTGTACACACCGGATTCTTGTTTCCTCTGGTTATGTCCCGACATACACCTGTCTGTTTTGTGTAGTATTTGCCAGATTGTCATGTGCTTCCACGATACTTTCCAGTGTTTTTTCCTGTCTGATTACCTGTGTATCGACCTGTTTGGCTTTCGACTTCTGATTCCTGGATTACCCTTCTCTTCGTTTGGACTCGATTGTTTTTGGTTTTCGATTCTGTTTATCCCCCAGTTTGGACTACCTTATTGTTTTTGTTGCATCTGTTTGCCTTGGCTGCTTGGAGTATCGTTTAAGAACAGTTTATTCTCTACTACACCTGTTTGCTGGTTCTCGACTCTGGCTTGTCTCCTCTGCCTCAAAGTTAATAAAGACTTTAACTTGAACTTCTGTGGTCTCGCTATTGGGTTTATTGTTCTGAAGCCTGACAGGCACAGGGCATCACACTTTTGTTCGTTGCAGTTGCACACAGAGGACCAGTCCTGCCAGATCTGAGTATGGCATTATTGAGCCGCTGCACAGAGGGAGGGACTTGGTGGGGAGGTTCACTACATACAAGCACTCCTGATCACCTCAGAATCATAGTCTGGGGCTCGACTTAATGCATGGGCGATTGAAATAAACAGCATCAACTCAGGTTGGCTGAAGTGGGTGTGGTTATACGAGTGGGTGTGTTTATCTGAGTGGGTGTGGTTATAAGAGTGGGTGTGGTTGTCAGAGTGGGTGTGGTCATCACTGTCGGTGTGGTTATCTGAGTGGGTGTGGCTCTCACTGACTGGGTGCTCAGATCTTTCCTGTTGGTCAGAGTCTAACACAGTGGGACAAAAAGCAAACAGAACAGCAGTCACAATGTAGGCAGATTCCTACAGCCATATACTGTCTAGTCACAGCAGCCAGCTTCAGTGAAACATAGCCAGCCAGCTGAAGGTGTTATGGGCATCCTATAAATGTTCATGATAACCTTGTCTTCATTTGAAGCATAAAACATCAGCAAAACAAATATTTTTCAACATTTATAGTTGATGATGGAAAAAACAAAGAAGACATTTTGCATATTGTCAGCACAATTGAGCACAACTGCAAAATAAACCTAAATTAGAAGGAAACTGTCATTGTCTTTTATCTTGGTGAGTACATTACCTAATTTATCCATTAGGGCAGCCATCTAAACTGTGAAGTTGAAATTGCTACTGCTTCGACTAGTTTAGCAAGCTGGGTGAATGATAGCTCGCTAAGTAATGAAATGAAAATTAAGCTAGGGGGGCCGGTTATTAACTAGCATGCTAGGTTTACCTGGGACAGGTTTCCTTGCAGAGCACAGTTCGTAGCCACATTCACTGCAGAACTTGTCATTCTGCCCACATTTTCTGCTGCAACTGGGGCACTCCATCTGCATCCGTCTGGGCAAACGTAACATAACATAACATAACAGAACATGACATAACATGACATAACATGACATAACATGCCATAACATTAGCATAACACAATGATGAGAACAGGCCATTCAGCCCAGCAATGCTCACCTTTACCAACCACTAAAGCTTACCTACTGCTTAGTTTGCCTAAAAGCTAGATTGTATCTAGCACCGTAACCAGCCTGGTTTTGAAAACAGTACTCCACTACATGCCCTGGCATGCTACTCCACACAGTGACCACTCTCTATGTGAAAGAATACTTCCTAATGTCTGTGCAGAATTTATCCTTTGCTAATTTCCATTTGTGCCCTCTCGTTCTGATAACCAAACTCACCCTGGAGAATCGTCTGTAGTTCTCTTTGTTAATCCCTTTAATTAATTAAAAACTGCAATCAAATCATCCCTAAGTCTCCTTTTACTAAGCTTACCAGTTATTCCATTTTAGGGGGCAATTACTTTTTCATTCAACGTTTCATAGTTTGATAACTTTTAAATCAATGAAACAATCATTTAAACAATCAGTTGAAATGGGGAAATAACATGTGTACAAGAATGATATACCTTACAAGGCAGAACGATAGGATATGACATTTGTTCAAAGCAACAAAGATATGTTAAACTACTTAGAATATAGCACCTTTGATATCAGACCACCCCATTTTTGGGTGAGCAGAAATATTGGAATAGAAAGTATTTAAGTAATTGAAAGTAAATAACACTTAATATTTGGTAGTGTGAGGCGGCACGGATGGTGCAGTGGGTAGCACTGCCGCCTCAAAGCAAGGAGGTCCTGGGTTTGAAGTCCGGTTGGCCGGGGCCTCTCTGTGCGGAGTTTGCATGTTCTCCCCTTGTCTGCGTGGGTTTCCTCTGGGTACTCTGGTTTCCTCCCACAGTCCAAAGACATGCAGGTTAGGCTGATTGGAGAGTCTAAATTGCCCATGTGTATGAGTGTGTGTGTGAGTGAATGGTGTGTGTGCCCTGCGATGGACTGGCGACCTGTCCAGGGTGTATTCCTGCCTTTCGCCCAATGTATGCTGGGATAGGCTCCAGCGACCCTGTTCAGGATAAGCGGGTTAAGATAATGGATGGATGGATGGATGGATGGATGGATGGATGGATTTGGTAGTGCAAGCCCTGCGCTAACACAATGACGGAATTTAGCCAGGGCGAAGGTATCTGTACGCTTGTCCTTCTGGTGCTGCTGAAAGAAAGTTTATAGGATTAAATGTTACTGACTGCTGTGTGAAGAGACTAGATCAGCTAATAAATAAACCCCTCTGCCTTCCGCTCTCTACTGGTCCGGGCTGACCAAGAATCTCCACAACAGGGCCAATAAATCTACTTTCGTATTATCTGACTCCATTTGAATAATAATTTAGATTAGTGTAGAATCCCGTACTGAGATGTACTCCCAGAACAGTCCCGCCGTATGTCACATCGGCCGTTACGTGCACGTCTCACGAGCTGGCTAGATATCTGCCGTCATTACAGAGGTCTCAGGAATAGCTACTTTTGGGTGTGGCTGATGGCTATGACAGTTCTGTACAGGGCGGCCTATAGCATAGTGGTTAAGGTACGTGACTGGGACATGCAAAGTCGGTGGTTCGATCCCCGGTGTAGCCACAATACAATCCGCACAGCCGTTGGGCCTGTGAGCAAGGCCCTTAACCCTGCATTGCTCCAGGGGAGGATTATCTGCTGCTTAGTCTAATCAACTGTATGTTGCTCTGGATAAGAACATCTGCCAAATGACATTAATGTCATGTAAATGTTCTCGACATGAATGAACTGCCAAGAGGAGGCGATTGATTTACTGTCAGAGGTCTATGGGTGCAATAAGCCATGATACATTTAGAGTAAATTTACATCCTCCCTAGACCAACTCGAGGGGGTAACCACCCATTCCCTGTGTAATAGTGAGTGTCAGTATGTGAAACCACACAAATCAAGATGTAACAATTTATTTTACCAGGCAGGTTACTTACTTAATCACATTCAACTCCAAATGAAATACACATAAAAGTGTTACAATAGAAACCAAATTGCAGAGTCTTAGAAGTCATACCTGGTAACAAAGGCAACATGCACTATGTGCATGGGGGTCTGGCTACAGACACCACAACAAAATCTACAGCAGAGTGTGACTACAGTCTCCCAGATTGCTTGGTTTACTCTCCCTAACAGCACAAACCAGGCCTTTGATCCCGCTCATAAAAATGGGTCCACAATGAACTATTTGGCATTCATAACCATTTGGAATTTAGAGCCAGGCCTCTCCAGGTAGTGGGATTTGATCAGGGGGGTCAAGGCAAATGGCTTTCACTTGGACAGATTTCCACAGTTTACCCTAGGTTCCTGGGTGGTTATGATGTCTTAGGTATACTGTTGAGGAAATTAGACCATTGCACCAGTCGCACTGAAACAATCGGAATAATACCTGTAAGGAGTGGCCCTTCACAGCCACCAGAGTTGGTCAATTAATAGAATTTAATTGGTTGATTTATTTACTTGAAAGCCAAGTGTTGGTGTTTAAAATGGAAAACAGGTGCAACTATTTGGCTCTGCCATTTAAGTGTCTATCAGTTTGAAAAAGAGATGGAAAAGGGTATCCACAATGTTCACTTGTGGGTTTGTAAAATAAATTATTACTTTTTATTTCAGCTGTTTTTAAAGCCATTTAAAATGTATTTTTACAATACCAAACATTAATATGTTCTGATCTGGGATTGTCATGAAACATCTCATGCCATATACACATTTCAGTGCTCCAACCCTAAAAGGAATCTGAGAGGAGGGGTTGATTGGGGGGGGGGTTCAGGAAGACAGCCGTTTTGGGAACAATGCATGAGTTTTCCTCTCACACGTTCCCGCCCAGTATGAGTGCTGAGAAGGTGGGGGCTAAAGATGTATGCTACTGAGGGGAGAGTTAAATGACTTCACAGCCCCTTACTGCCACCATATCAGAGGAAGCGAGCCAGCTGACAAGTGCACTGAGTGACAATACCAGGTTTAATCATAATAATAATTTATAATACACTAAAGTGTAACTACTGCTTAGTTTGCTTCAAAGCTAAAGAGCATCTAGCACCGTGTCAAGCATCTAGCACTGTGTCTGCCTCCACTATATGTCCTGGCATGCTATTCCACTGCACTCTATGTATGAAAAAATACTTTGTAATATCTGTGAGGAATTTATCCTTTGCCGATGTCCATATATGCCCCCTCACTTGCTAACCAAACTCACCCTGAAGAATCGCCTGTAGTTCACTTTGTTAATTCCTTTAATAAATTTAAAAGCCTCAATCAAATCACCCCTAAGTCTCCCTTTACTAAGCTTAAAGAGACAAAGCACATTAAGTCCTCATAACTTTTATCTTTTATACATGGAATCAATCAGGTTTCCCTTTTTGAACCTTTGTAACATCACACAGTTACAGCAAGAAGAGTCAAAGCACCTTGTACAAAATGTAGAAATGCAAAGTTGGAAATGCAAAGGAAACCAATGATCTTTATTTGTATGTTTTAGCTATTTTTTTAATTAAATCATTGGTGCACATAATAGCTGTACGTATATTAGCCAATAATATGAAGATGTTTAATTTAGCTTCACTTACCTATAGAATCTCTTCTGGAATCAGTTCAGCTGCAATGTCTTTTCTGTGAAAAATAAAGCAAAGTGTGAAGAATGAGACTGATCCTCCAAACTGAGGGCGTTTCACAATGACCCAACTGTTGACTGTCAGGCAACTATATACAGAGGTAAAATCGAAAGTATTAGTAGAAGTACATGATGAGATTTTTATCTGTTGGGAGTTGTTCTGGTTTTGCAGTCTTTCTGGGAAGAGCGGGTGTGGCACCTCTTTTGTTTACTTGCTGTGCCTTCCTGTGGGACTTTGGCTGGAGCAGGACCAGATTCCTCCACTGGTATGACCTTCTCAGTGAATGCAGAAGGTGGGGCTGTGAGCTCGGCCGGCTCGCCTGGAGCGGCATAATTGGCTCGCCGCTCTGAAGGAGGACTCAGTGAGGGGAGGCTAGCCGCTCTGAAGGAGGACTCAGTGAGGGGAGGCTAGCCGCTCTGAGGGAGGACTCAGTGAGGGGAGGCTAGCCGCTCTGAGGGAGGACTCAGCGAGGGGAGGCTAGCCACTCTGAGGGAGGACTCAGCGAGGGGAGGCTATGGGCTCTGAGGGAGGACTCAGCGGGGGGAGGCTCGCCGCTCTGGGGGAGGACTCAGTGAGGGGAGGCTAGCCGCTCTGAGGGAGGACTCAGTGAGGGGGAGGCTAGCCGCTCTGAGGGAGGACTCAGCGGGGGGAGGCTAGCCGCTCTGGGGGAGGACTCAGCGGGGGGAGGCTAGCCGCTCTGAGGGAGGACTCAGTGAGGGGAGGCTAGCCGCTCTGAGGGAGGACTCAGTGAGGGGGAGGCTAGCCGCTCTGAGGGAGGACTCAGCGGGGGGAGGCTAGCCGCTCTGGGGGAGGACTCAGCGGGGGGAGGCTAGCCGCTCTGAGGGAGGACTCAGCAGGGGGAGGCTCGCCGCTCTGGGGGAGGACTCAGCGGGGGGAGGCTAGCCGCTCTGAGGGAGGACTCAGCGGGGGGAGGCTAGCCGCTCTGGGGGAGGACTCAGCAGGGGGAGGCTAGCCGCTCTGAGGGAGGACTCAGCGGGGGGAGGCTAGCCGCTCTGGGGGAGGACTCAGCAGGGGGAGACTAGCCGCTCTGGGGGAGGACTCAGCGGGGGGAGGCTAGCCGCTCTGGGGGAGGACTCAGCGGGGGGAGGCTAGCTGCTCTGGGGGAGGACTCAGCGGGGGGAGGCTCACCACATACGACAACAGCCCCGATCGCCTCGGAGTCACAGTCACATGGAGACGATGTGGCCTGGAGAAGAAGGCGTGTCGCTCTCCGGATCATTAGATCCGTTCGTGCTGCCGGGGGACATGATCGTATGTCTGCGGTGTATCCCAGACGACATGGGAAAGTGGAAGAGATAGGGTACAATTGGCACCAAACACCAAATTGGGAGAAGAAGGAAGAACATTTCTAAAAAATGAAATAAAAAAATGAAAGTACCTTCTCTGTACAGTATGTGGCGGTAAGCTTTCCCCAACTGCTCAAGGAACCCCCTCCTGCCATGATGCTTCCCAATGTTCCATCCTGGAAACCCCCCAAAATCTGGTTGCCTGGTCGTAGGTAGGTAGGTAAACCATACACTTAGTGAGCACTTTATTAGGTATTTTTTCACTCATTGTTCTTCTGCTGCTGTAGCCTATCCACTTAAGAGGTTTGACGTGTTGTGTGTTCAGAGATGCTCTTCTGCATACCACTGTTGTAATGTGTGGTAACTGTCACCTTTTTGTCAGCTGAAAGATGAGGTCAGGGGATACACACTCACACACACACACACACACACACACACACACAAACCCTGCCTCATACACACTCACACACACCCTGCCTCATTTACACTCTCACACACACAACCTGTATTATAGAGTGGAATCATGAAAAAAAATCTGAATACTGTAGAAAATATATAAAATAATAACACACTGAGGGTTTGTTTCAGTTTTGTTAATTCTACAGTTTTGAAAAATTACCTCAAGGTTCTGAAATTAGTGTCAAAGTGATAGTAAACCTGGTCTGCGCAGGTCTTTGGTCACAGTCACACACACACACACACACACACACACACACACACACACACACACACACACACACACACACACACACACACACACACACTCACACACACACACACACACACCAATCCTGCCTCATGCACACACACACACACACACCAATCCTGCCTCATGCACACACACACACACACACACACACACACACACACACACACACACACACACACACAGTATCCACATACAGGTCTTTGGTCGCAGTCACACACACACACACACACACACACACACACACACACACACACACACACACACACACACACACACACACACACAGTATCCACATACAGGTCTTTGGTCACAGTCACACACACACACACACACACACACACACACACACTCACACACACACACACACACACACACACACACACACACACACACACAGTATCCACATACAGGTCTTTGGTCGCAGTCACACACACACACACACCCTGCCTCATACACACACACACACACACACACACACACACACACACACACACACACACAGTATCCACATACAGGTCTTTGGTCGCTGTCACACACACACAAACACACACACAGACACACACACCTACAGACACACACACACCCTGCCTCACACACACACACACACCCACAGACACACACACAAATCCTGCCTCATACACACACAAACACTCATACACACACACACACAGTATCCACACACAGGTCTTTGGTCGCAGTCACACAGCAGCGCTACAGGAATAGCAGTCACTGCATTATTCACACACGCCAGTCTGCACTGCATGTGACACCAGGTGAGCCGCTGGTCAGGGTGTGTGTAAACCTAGCAAAATAAGTGTTTGTGTGTTTGTATGTTTTCTCTCTGCCCCCCTCTGAAGGATACACACATGTACTGCAGTGGAATTATGCCATTGGATGTCAGGAACCTTACTGATTTTCCTGATTGGACGATGGTATCCGGATTTGGTTCTTTATTAATTTGTTCCAATTTCGGAGGGAAAGTTACTGTTGCTGGGCAGATGCAATGGATTAATTGGCTACCATTTTGGAGGGAATGCAGGGATTATTTGATTGGCTGCAATTTTGGAGGGAAAGTTGCTTTGTGAGTGGGGAAGGGAGGGGTATTGTTTCGATGAGTTTGGCCAGCTTTTCAACAGAAATGAGCTGCCTACACATTACATTTAGTTGCTGCCGCATGATTGGCTGATTAAATATTTGCATGAACAAGCTGGTGCTGGTCTACCTGTTAAAGTGATAGACAGCAGAATGAATGGTACTTAGTTGGCTGCTGCTTCTGCAGTTATGGCATCCACTGCTCTGGCTGCCCCATGCAGGGTCTGAACATCCTGTTGAAACAACAGACAGCTCACTTCTCACCAGCAAGAATGCTGCACTACCAACATGTTTTGCTATCACTACCAAATGTTACAATCAAACGATGCACTGTATTAAACCCTGCTACTCTTCTCCCCACAGCAGATGACGGAGAAGCACACGATTGTTTAGGAGTAATTGACCAAGTGCTGTCTCCCAAAGCAGACCTCTCCTCCACCCAACTCCCTAATGCCAAGCTGGAAATAAGCAATAGTATACACAGTTTCAGTGATCACTTGTCTGGAGAGCAATTTGGGCAACTGCGCATTCATTCATCTCTTTACGTCAATCAATGCGAGTTTAGCTAAAACCTTTGTCTCATATTTTAAGTTACAGTTGCATCGTTTGTGGTAGACTATCATATCTTAGTAATATAACCAGCTAGTTACATAGCCAAATAAGTTGCATGCTCATTATATAGTTGGTCAGTTAAACTTCAAGACAAAAAATATAAAGTGTTGTGTAGCTCACTAAAGTCAACATTTTCTTAGAACACTACGAAAAGACAGCAGGCTCTGTTGCGTTTGTCAATGTCAGCTTTCATAAACACTGAACTGTAATAAGACTTAATACTTATACACCTTATATTCATAGACTGTGGGATGGATAAACAGTGGTTTGAGGGTATTTGTTGTTGCAATTCCTCTCTTGACCGTTACGAGTCTGAAATGACCTATTGTAGCTTTAACAGCTAAATTTTTCTGTGCGGAACTACATGCCTCACGACATTATATATATAATTTTTTAACAAAGATCAAATCTACAGAAACTGGGCGGGCCTATGAGCAAAGTGGGAGGGGCCAGGCCACTATTAGTGCATTGAAAGGGTGGCCTTTATATATATCAGAATATATTGCAGAATAGACACAGTGCATAGATTGAACCACTCAAAAACAAATCATTCAATAGACACAGTGCATAGATTGCATACATTGAACCATTCAAAAACAAAATGAGAGATTTCAGTTTTTGCAATTTACATTTGAGAAAAATATCACATTCAGCCCAGTTCAAGGCAGAACAAAATACAGTTCATTGAGTTCAAATCAAATGAAAAGTTTATTTTTAATGTGAGAATGTGAATGTGTCTGGAGAAATTCATTAGTTTTACAAAGATGCAAAACAAAGTTTCAATTCAGTTTTCTAAATAGAAAAATATTGTCATAATAGTGACATATAACATATAACATATAGTGATGATTATCGAACATATAACAGATCAACAAGACAGTAAATAATGAACACCTAAGCAAGCAGTGATGTAGAGCTGATAATTGCCATTAAGTTCTTACGCTTTAATTATAAGAATGATTTACGCGATAGAACACATATTTGGACTTTTGTAAAAAAAAAAAAAGAAAGAAAAAAAATCTTCTTTAATATGGAGGTGAGAATATTAAATTAAGTCTGTTAAACTGTTAAAATATCACAGCCTATTTACCATCCTAATGAATGGAACAATGGACAGAGATCAGCCATGATGATTCACAAGCAGGATTTGTACAGATAAATGCTGCATAGGTAAGGATACAGGCAATATCACTTTATAGCATGAATATGATTTCATGAGTACAATGAGCTGCTAATGGTACCATCTCTCATAGAACCAGAAAAGACTCAGGGGAGGCTGCAGGAATATAGCAGTGTCTGTGTCAGTGATCAGGAGTTCTCACTCTTTCCTAACATCAGTGATGATTGAATTCAACTGTCCCCTTTAAAAATGATGAGTGCTTCATTTGAATTATATAAATCTTGCTGTACATTAGTGCCATTCAACTTGGCTGGGGCTCTGTTTTGCTTAACCATTGAGTTGTACCTGTGAGTAGACTATTTAATATTAATGTCACACAGAGGATGCATTGTCAACCCTACTGGAACAGGGGCTGTGGAATAAATTAATTTTCATCAAGAAAGTTTCCTTCAGGTTTTCCATGGCTTGGTCTGGAGTTATAGCTCTCCAATTGTGGGGAATGTCAGCAGGCTTAGCTCTGTATTCCTCTGCAAACTGCTTATTATACTTGCTGAAGACGTACTTCCAGTAGTCTGAGGCCTGGATGCTGGTGTCAGGCTGGATGCGCCAGTCTTGGTAAATGCTCGGGTAGTCCTTGTATGGATGCCATTTCTCATCTGTTTCAGTCAACCTGATGTTTTTCTCACTGGCAACACTGGTGGAGCAGATATTGCTCACTAATATATGCGATTCACAATTGCTCCATCCTGCAATGCCCTGAGGACGGTGAATGGAAGCAAAGTGCTCTGTGTGATTCTTGCCACCAGCTTCACAGGGGGCCTTGCAGAAGGGACACTGCTTCCCACAGCCAAACACCCTGTTAAACAGCTCCTTCTGTGGCTGAAAGGGCAGTGAGGTCAGCCTGGCCCTCACATCCCCACCTTTCTGAAACTCTGTGGTAAAGGCCTGCTCCATTTCATCCACAAGACACCGGGAAAAGTCTTCTGGTTTGGCAGAGTTTAAGGCCAGGACTGCGCTGAGGGGGTCTTTGGGGATGATAAGCTCCTTCGCTAGGTCACTACAAATATCCTGAATGAACTGCTGAATGTTCTGGGCCTCCTCACCCATTCCTGCTGCCTGTTCAGCTGCCTTCATCTGTGCGTTCTTAATGGCTTCCTTTATTCTGCTAACCATCACCATCAAGTGTCTCATCTCAATGTCCCTGAGTCTATCTTTCTCTGAGAACTGCTCCACCATCAGCTTCAATATCCAGTCATGTACAAAGGTCTCATATTTTTTTATGTATTTCACAAAGTCCCGAAAGTTATCACCCTTAAGCAGCTGCTCAAGGATTGAGAACTGGAAGAAGGTTTGAGTGCTGAAAGCAATGGCTTTCTGCCCTTCCATCATTTCATCCACAAGGTCAGGGCCCAGAGATTTGGTGATGTATTCCTTCACCGCAGGTTGAAGACAGTTGACGGTGAAATCTTTGGCTTTCTTCTGACACTGGTCTCTTTTGTTGAACAGGTCCTTAAAGTCTGTGTAGTACTGTTTCTTGAACTGTTCCAGACAGTGACAAGGATCATTTACATGGATGAAAGCTTGATGCATTTTGTTAAACTCCCGTGCTGCATGTCCACAGATGTGAATCTTCAGCTTGGCCTGAAATTCAGCAGTTGTTTCCAGATTCTTTTCCAGGATTTTGTCTCCAATGCAAAGCAAGTCTGTTATGAATGTTTCATGGTAATCAGATCTTGTTCTCACTTTCTCATCAACAAACTGCTTGCTCTGCACAATGATGTGATCAACTACCTGCTGGAACTCTTTTAGCTCCTTTCCTGAGGAAACATTGCTAAACCATTGTTTTGATCCCAAATGTTTACTTTTCACTTTTAATGGCATTCTTCCATATCCAGACAAGTTGCCCACTTTTGACAGTATTTCACGTACTGAGCTGCCTTTCCTCTCTAAGTTAACCCACAGCTGGTAGTAGATGTCTAGCACAATGTCTCGTTCTTCCATGCCAGGGAAGCGCAGCTCTGCTACAGTGTCATCCCACATCTTCTCAAATTCATCCTCCAGCTGTTGATCAGACAGATCTTTACTTGTTTTGCATTTCTCAATCAGCCCCTGCACCTTGTTCTCCATTGTGGCCGTTTGATTGTTCTTGATGCTCTCTAACCTGAACATGCCCTTTCTCATCTCCACTGCTGCCTCAAGCTTGTTTTTCACAGAGTTCTCTGTCTCCCTCCTGATGGTTTTGGCTGTGATGTTGAAGTCCTCCTTGTACTTCTCTACCAAGTGAACATGTCCCTCTTGCCTCTTGTAGAATTCAGTGAGGTTGGCCAAAATGAGCGTTTCCCCTTTAGTCAGTTCTACCAAGGCCTGAGTTTTCAGGCGGATCAGTAACTCATCCAAATTCTTAAATTCTGCTTCTGTGCCAGAGTTTGACACCTTTGTCTCAGCTTCCATTAGCCAGGAGTACATGTTCTTCCTGAAGGCCCAATCCCATTGGTTGAACTCAGTGCAAAGCTGAGCATAAGCTTCAGCTACAAGGCTGTTGCGGAAACTGAAGATGAAGTTCTCATACTTCACTGCTTTCCATAAGCTCTTGTTCCATTCAAGGAACTCAATGATTGTGTGTGCTGAGCTGTTTCCAGATTTTTGTTCCATAAACTTCTCAATCACACTCCTCTTGAAAAGATCCACAGACTCACTGTAGCCAACACTGACAGGGGCCATGGGAGGGTTGCCGTGCCAGAGCCCAGGGATGTACCAGGTGTTTTTCTCTGGATCATACTCCATGACATCAGTAAATCTTTTGTTGCTTCCCTTCTTTTCCATCTTAGCTGCTGCTTGGGTCATCTCATTCAGCTGCTCCAGCAGAAGTTTCCTCTCTCTCATATTACTGTCATGGGCAGAGATGTCTGGCACATTCTGGTGCACAAACTGACAGCAGGGTTTTCTTCCAACTTCTTTCATGCGCAGGAAGGCGTGCACCACAATCTGCAAGATATCGTTAAATTTCCATGGAATTCTCCATAGCGATGTTGATGACTGTGATGTCACTCAGCCCCACCACCAGAGTGGCCAGTTCATTATCATGCTCATGACTGTCATCCAGCTGTGCCAACTGTGGTGCCTTCAAACCTTCAGTGTCAATAATCATGATGTAATCACACCCAAGCCGCACTTTAAAATCCTCTTTCACTCTGATGAGGAACATGAAGGCCCCTCTGGTGCACCTGCCACTACTGACAGCAAACTGGACCCCAAACATGGTGTTCAGGAGGGTGGACTTCCCAGTGCTCTGTACCCCCAGAACAGAGATGACCCGGATCTTACTTTTATCCTGTGTGAGATGATGGAGTTCTTTCAGAACCTGTGTCACCCACTCTAGAGGAATATTGCTTGAGTCTCCATCCACCAGCTCCAGAGGAAAGCCCTCCTGTAGCAGCTCAGCACAGAGACGTGGCAGGCGCTTAATCTCTGGGGTGAGGGCTTCGGGGAGTGAGTAGGCCGACTCGTACAGCTGACCCATTTCCCTCAGGAAGTGCTCTATCCCCAAGGAGCAGCTGGAGATCTCCCTGTCCAACTTAGCAATGAGCTCCTTGTTTTCTGAGGAATTCCGACACTGTTCCTTGTACTTTGCCCGAAGAGGTGGAAGGCTTTTGTGTGACAGATTATCCAGATTGATCCTCATCCACTTGAGGAAATACTTGCACTCCTCTGTGTTATTGCACATCGCGGAGATGAAACGGGACATAGAATCGGAGATGCTGTGAGCCCTCTGCTGTTCTCTGAGCTTCTGCCTCTGATCTGCAAGCTCGTTCTTGTAAACTTCTATGTTTTTCTCCCCAGTATTTTTCATCTTGCACTGTTCCTTCTCCAGTTTGGCCAGCTGTTTCCATGCAGTCCCTTGCAAGGGCAGCTCTTTCTCCTTGAAGCTTGGTATGTCAGATATTCCTCCTGTGATTTCATCAGCCTTCTGCTTGCTGCTCTTACAGTGGATGTATTCTTCATCAACAAGGATCCCTAAATCATGGGTAAGATCAGACATCCTTTCAATGCTCATTTGAATATTTCCCTTTAAAATTCCACGGATAGCCGAACACAGTTTTTTGTTGAATTCTGCATCATTCATCCGCCGATGCTTTTTGATGATGTTACTGGGTTTTCTCTCAGAAACACATCTCCTGAAGTCATCCTCATTGAAGCTCTGGCTCTGTGAATTGGTGATCAAAATCCAATGAGTCTTAAATTGCTTAGAGTCCAGAAATCTTTGTTCAAACTTAAAGTTGTCGCAAAACAAAAATATAGCAGTCGATGTGCGGCAGAGGAAAGCGTACTGAGTTTCAAAGTCTCTGAGGTCCCCACGGAGGTTAGCTATAGCCAGAGGCTCAGAGAAGATGTCAGTGTTTTTGTTCCCACTGGGCAGATACCAGCTGATTTCCACCAGCCCATTGGAAATCCTCCTTGGGGTGTCACCGCACTCCATGTTTTTGTGAACAAAGGTGTCCTGGTACTGCTGAGGGTTGCTGAGGACCTGGTTCAGAATGTGAGACTTGGACATGCTGCAGTTTCCCAGCCTCACAAAAGAGACCATGGGGAGGTCAGACAGAACAATGCTCTCCTCTACAAACCCTCTTGGGTCCTCCAAAGAGTGTGGCTTGTACTTTTTCACAATATCCCTCATGGCCCACAGCATTAAAGTGCACTGCTGGGTATCACATGTAGGAAGCAGCAGAGGCACAGAGAACTGGCACATGGACATTTTCAAAGCCATCTCCTGCTGGAGAAAGCCATCTGAGCACAGAAATACAGCAGTTATGAGGTCCAGGGGGTTGACTCTGTTGCTGTGGTCATGTGGATTTTTCTTGGTGTTCAGTGAGCTTTCTAGGCTTTGGGGCTCTGTGTCCTGTTCTGAGGTACAGCTCATTCTACGAAAGGACTCATTCACCATCATCAGCTTCCTCAGGAAACACCATGGCAGAGATTTCAGAGACTGGATGCTTTCATCAGATAAAGTCTCTCCATCAATCTGCAGCACCTGGCTCAGAGTCAGCTTGTTCTTCAGGTGGTGTTCCAGTCCCAGGTCTCTCAGCAGCTCCTCCAGACTGGTTCCTGTCATTGGGGATGGAAGCTGCATTAGTACATATGCACAGTAGTAAAGTAATAAAATCATAAGAATGCACATAAATACACTTGCACATCAAAAAATGACTAAAGGTCTTGGCAGAGTGAATGTTTCGTACTCTGAGTACGAAATCCCCAAACTCCCCCTACTAAAAACATGTCTATTTTTAAACATGTTATGCAGCATTTTAATAAGAGGTCACAGAAATGTATTCTTTAATTAAGTTCATTACAGGCTTAAAAATCACTGCTGCTAGAGCAATAGACCCTGGCTATCACTAGGTAGGTCACATGGAAACTCATTATTCTGTTATGATCCTGATTTTTGTCTGTTAGTTTCTTTGGTATTTCTGTAAATGTATTATTTTTCATATTCATGTCTGGTTTTCTGTTTACATTCATTTGTCTTTGCACTTGTCTTCCCCTGTGATGTCTGTGTCTGAATGTTTTCTGATCCCGGGTCCCCTGTCTGCGTGCTTCACTATTTGGGTGGTTTTGGAATTATCCGGTTTCCCACGATTCCTTCTGTCTCGCTGTTTTTATTTCCTGCTAACTCTCCATTTCATGTTTGTAGATAGCACTAATATACTAATCCCAACTAACACAGAATTAACACACTAATATGTTCGTCTAACTAACAAACTAACATTCACTAGTATTTGTAATTTAATCACTTAACTAACAGACTAACTCTACCTCTATTTCAATACTGCTCTATAACTCCGCCTCCCTGTTCTATCCCTAAATTGCTTGCCTTGATTCAGCGAAGTGTTCGCACCAGCTCTCCGCTATCTCTACATTCCTTAACTCTGTGCAATTGTATACTCCCTAGTCCGGAGCCATTTATATTACATGTGTGTCTATGTGAATCCAGTCCGGCGTTTTCGGTCCTCCCTTGTCATTGTATTATTGCCCTTCCATGTGTCACCTGATGTTTATTTGTTTGACCGCCCTCACTCCCATACCCTGCCTAGGTTGTTCCCCTGTGTATTTATACCTGTCCTTCTCAGTTGCACCTTGCTAGTTCATCTTATCCTGTTTTCGAGTCCCAAGCCCTTATGTTCCTTTACCCCTGCTCTAGCCTCCTTGTTCCCGAGTCTTTACCCTTGTAGCATTCTGTCCCTGTTTCTTTTTGTTGTAATTTTTGTTTTCTGGAATTCTTGTTGATGACCCCTGCCTGCTTCTCTGGACTCTTCTCTTGTTTTGTGGACTCTGCACCTCTGCTTCTGGACTGCCTACCTGGTTTTGAACTCTTGCCTGTTTGGATTACACTCCAACTGGTCAGTGAACCAAACATTTTTTCAGCACCCCTGAATATGTTACTGGCTCCTATTTTCAACCGCTGTGATAATTCTCCACCTGTGGGAACATGGGAAAGGCAAGTTGTGTTAGGTTCCGTGTTTTTCATGTTCTGTATTCTCCCTATGTTGTTCGCGTTTTCGTGTTTTTGTTACCTCCGTGCACACCGTAGTCTCCCTGTCACTTCATTCATTGGTTTCACCTGTTTCACTTCCTGTTTGTTCCCCCACCTGATTCCCATTCGCTCTCGTTACCTGTGTATAAAAACCCCTCTGTCTGTGCAGTTAGTTGCCAGATTGTAATGGGTTTATTCCATACTGTCCAGCGTTCTTGTATTGGTACTTGTTTTGACCTGTTTCGTCGCCGACTATCGAGTTTAGCTTATTCCTTTTGTCTTGTTCTGACCCGTAGTTTTTCGACCCGTTTCTGTTTATTCACCTTCGTTTCTGGATTGTGTTTCTGTTTAATTAGCCTGTTTGTTTTCGACCCATTGCCTCTGACCGCGACTATTCTTTGGATTATCCTCAATACATCTGTTTGCTGGAGACCCTTTCCCTGGACTATCGCTTACGAACTGCCTTATCCCTGCTATAACTGTTTAATGGCTATTGACCCTCGCTGTACCAACCTACCCTGAGAAAATAAAGACCTTATTTTCTAAAGAACTTTCGTTGTGGTCTCGCTATTGGATCCCCCGTTCTGAGTGCCTGATAAGTTGTTGGAAATATAGAGGAGAATAAGTATCGAGGACAATTAGTCAGACGGCGGAAGTCTTTATTATCTTTCATGCGCAGGAAAGCGTGCGCCACAATCTGCGGGATATTGTTCATATCCGTGGAAATCTCCATGGCGATGTTGATGACTGTGATGTCACTCAGCTCCACCACCAGATTGGCCAGTTCATTATCATGCTCATGACTCTCATCCAGCTGGCGCATACACTAGAAAATTGCCTTAACATTTAACTTCCACATTTTAAGACGAACAGAAAATGTATCATGGTATGAAAGAGTTTGGAACCATGGTTTTACAGGAGAGGGGAGCGCTTACTTGTGCTGGAGGTTTTGGAGATGCTGTCACTCAGTGCCTTAGAGGTGGCAGAGGCAGGACAGGGTTCTGTTCCAACGCCGCTGTCTGCTGCCCGGAAATTGGGAGGAATCAGGTCTTTGCTGTTCCATCCTCCCCTGGGGTCCACAGTCACTTTCCCAGCTACAGAAAGCGTGAAAACAGATTTGTTTTAAGAGACAGCAAATTATTTGGCAAAATTATGTCTGATTATTTGGATTACAATTTAATTGTGTACAGAGCTATCGAAGCCATCGATTTTAAACACTTTTCACATCCTGTCACAGGCCCAGTCTCCCAAATATAGGAATGCATGCAATTTTATACTGTACAATGACTCTTAGTGATCATAAATCACTAAACATGCCCTAATGGTCCTGAAAATGAATGCCATTTCACTTTGAATCCAAATTGAAACCAGCGAGAAACATGTTGATAAATTGCGTCCAAGAAGTGAAAAGAGGAGGATTGTGGGATGTTGTGTGTCTGTTATTCGAGAGTAAATTACCTTTGACTTTTTTTACCTTTGAGTTGTGAAATTGCATTAATTAAACGGTAGTTTGTTCTTTGGGAATGAAATGGCAGTGTGTTTGTTGGGGATGAAATGGCAGTGTGTTTTTTTGGAATGAAATGGCAGTGTGTTTGTTGGGACTGAGATGGCAGTGTGTTCATCAGCAGGACAGTGTGTGCAAAGCTGTACCCTTGGATATTGGAGTTGGAGATATCTCTCGCTTTTCATCCTACAGGGAGAGAGAACGAGTTAAAATAGCCTTTTCATTTGAAATCCATGTTTCTGTGAGGACCTGAGAAAGAGGGCCATAACATAAAGCAATGACAGCGGTAGAGTTTAATAACAGTGTAATAACAGTGTAATAACAGTTTAATAACAGTTTAATAACAGTTTACTAGGCATGCAATTGCAGAGTGATGATAGTAGAACAGTGTAATGGCAGAGTAATAATAGAGTGTAATTAGAGAATAATAACTGTGTTATGATACTGTAATAACTGCGTAATGATACTGTAATAATTGTGTAATGAGAGTATAGTGGCAGTACCAGTGCTTTGGACACCTGGTGGATGGCATCATGAATTCCACGGCTGTGCAGCTCAAACACCTTCTCTGTCACTGGGAGGCAGTCTGAATACACAACACACCACAATACACACACACAACACAACAGTCACAATACACACAACACACACACACACACACACACACACACACACACACAATGAAACACAATACACACCACACACACAACACAATACGTGCATAACACAATACACACCACACACACAATACATACACACAACATGCAAACAATACAGCATTGTGACCACCATTAACATTCAATACTGCATCTCTGCCTCATTCAGACAGAGATATGAACCTTGCTCGTCCTTCCTGCTAACTGTTACACCACTGACACTCGCTGTCAGACACTAACTCACTGACGGACATACTGACAGACTGACTAACTGACTCATTGACTGAGATTGACTGGCTGGCACATGCCTCTCCTGTTCTCACCATGGAAAGAGGGGCGTTTTTGGGGGCTGGGGTCCCAGCATCTCTCCATGAGGTCAATGATCTCCCCCAAGCCCTCAACTGCTGCCCTGTTCACCCCCTCCAGACTGGGCCTGTCCCCGTCCTGGACCCAAAGCCGGATCACGCAGTGCTTAGCATCTGAGAGAGGGATGGAGAGAGAGTTTCTGTGATGATGAAGAACATGCAGGAGATAGACCAGCAGCACAAGTCACATGTGAGCTGTGGTCTCAGGATGGACAGAGTCACTCACCACCATAGGGCTCCCTGCCAGTGATTATAGACCAGAGCAGGATGGCATAACTGGGAGAGAGAGAGAGAGAGAGAGAGAGAAATGTAAATCAGCAGGAATGACAGATGCTGTGGCCATCAGGAGGAGCTGGAGGTCGGGGTGGGGTGTACCTGTATGAAGTGGGGGTGGGGTTGGGGGGTACCTGAAGAAGGTGGAGGTGGGGGTGGGGTGTACCTGTAGGAGCAGGAGGTGGGGGTGGGGGTGGGGTATACCTGTAGGAGGTGGGGGTGGGGGTGGGGTGTACCTGTAGGAGGTGGGGGTGGGGGTGGGGGTGGGGAATACCTGTAGGAGGTGGGGGTGGGGGTGGGGTGTACCTGTAGGAGCAGGAGGTGGGGGTGGGGTATACCTGTAGGAGGTGGGGGTGGGTGTACCTGTAGGAGCAGGAGGTGGGGGTGGGGTGTACCTGTAGGAGCAGGAGGTGGGGGTGGGGGTGGGGTATTACTGTAGGAGGTCGGGGTGGGGGTGGGGTGTACCTGTAGGAGGTGGGGGTGGGGATGGGGTGTACCTGTAGAAGGTGGAGGTGGGGGTGGGGTGTACCTGTAGGAACAGGAGGTGGGTGTGGGGGTGGGGTGTATCTGTAGGAGGTGGGGTGAGGGTGGGGGGTACCTGTAGGAGGTGGGGGTTGGGGTGGGGTATACCTGTAGGAGTCAGAGGCGGCCGTGGCTTTGTAGGATGTTTGGAAGGCTTCGGGGGGTATGTAGCTCAGCGTGCCTCTCCCCTCCCCCTGCTCCCCCACACTGGACATACTGCGCATCAGTCGGGCCAGACCAAAATCTGTGATCTACAGAGAGAGAGAGAGCCTTTCATTCTAGAGACACTTCAATGCTAAGAGCACACATCTGCCCAGAGAAGACCGGATGTGCAACCATCATTAGATTGTGAATCTGTGAGCTACAGAGAGAGAGAAAGAGAGAGTGATCCAGCCCAAAGGTGTATGAGAGATGAACCTCAACATACTGATGCACGGAATAGCATTGCTAGCACAGGCTATGCTAAGGACAGGCAGAGATAGAGGAAGCCTGGGACTCGCCTTGGCCCAGAGGCCTGGAGAGATAGAGGAAGCCTGGGACTCGCCTTGGCCCAGAGGCCTGGAGAGATAGAGGAAGCCTGGGACTCGCCTTGGCCCAGAGGTCTGGAGAGATAGAGGAACCTTGGGACTCGCCTTGGCCCAGAGGTCTGGAGAGATAGAGGAACCTTGGGACTCACCTTGGCCCAGAGGCCTAGAGAGATAGAGGAAGCCTGGGACTCGCCTTGGCCCAGAGGCCTAGAGAGATAGAGGAAGCCTGGGACTCGCCTTGGCCCAGAGGTCTGGAGAGATAGAGGAACCTTGGGACTCGCCTTGGCCCAGAGGTCTGGAGAGATAGAGGAACCTTGGGACTCGCCTTGGCCCAGAGGCCTAGAGAGATAGAGGAAGCCTGGGACTCGCCTTGGCCCAGAGGTCTGGAGAGATAGAGGAAGCCTGGGACTCGCCTTGGCCCAGAGGTCTGGAGAGATAGAGGAAGCCTGGGACTCGCCTTGGCCCAGAGGTCTGGAGAGATAGAGGAAGCCTGGGACTCGCCTTGGCCCAGAGGTCTGGAGAGATAGAGGAAGCCTGGGACTCGCCTTGGCCCAGAAGCCTGCAGAGATAGAGGAAGCCTGGGACTCGACTTGGCCCAGAGGCCTAGAGAGATGGAGGAAGCCTGGGACTCGCCTTGGCCCAGAGGTCTGGAGAGATAGAGGAAGCCTGGGACTCGCCTTGGCCCAGAGGCCTGGAGAGATAGAGGAACCTTGGGACTCGCCTTGGCCCAGAGGTCTGGAGAGATAGAGGAAGCCTGGGACTCGCCTTGGCCCAGAGGCCTGGAGAGATAGACGAAGCCTGGGACTCGCCTTGGCCCAGAGGCCTAGAGAGATAGAGAAAGCCTGGGACTCGCCTTTGCTCCGAAGCCGTGGTCCAGCAGCACGTTGCAGGGCTTGAGGTCGAGGTGCAGCAGTGGGGGGCAAAGCTTGTGCATGAAGTTCATGCCAAGAGCCACCTGATGAGCCAGGCGGAAGGCCAGGGGCCAGGGAGGGGGGCCCCTCAGCCTCTTCAGGAGGGACTCCACAGACCCCCTCTCCATCAGCTCCATCACCAGGCCCATCTGACTTGAGAGCCACCTGCCAGGGGGCACCCCCCGGTACACCCCAAAAACACGCACCACATACGGGCTCCCACCCTGCCGCATGAACTCAGCCTCCTTCTGCAGAGATGCACTGGAACTGAGAGGGGGGGGGGAGGAGAGAGAAGGAGGGAGGGGGAGGGGGAGGAGAGAGAAGGAGAGAGGTGGAGAGGGAGGGGGAGGAGAGAGAAGGAGAGAGAAGGAGAGAGGTGGAGGAGAGAGAAGGAGAGAGGGGGAGAGGGAGGGGGAGGAGAGAGAAGGAGAGAGGGAGGGGAGGAGAGAGAAGGAAAGAGGGGGAGCAGAGAGGGGGAGGAGAGAGAGAGAGGAGAGAGGGAGGGGGAGGAGAGAGAGAGGAGAGAGGGGGAGGAGAGAGAAGGAGAGAGGGAGGGGGAGGAGAGAGAAGGAGAGAGGGAGGGGAGGAGAGAGAAGGAAAGAGGGGGAGCAGAGAAAGCAAAGGAAAGAGGGAGGGGAGGAGAGAAAGAGAGAGGGAGGGGCAGGAAAGAAAGAGAAGGAGGGAGGAGACCGAGAGGGAAGAGATTTTTTAACATTACTTAAAATCCATGTTTCCTGCATGTGTGTGTATGTGTGTATGTGATTGTATGCGTACATGTGAGTGTGATTGTGTGTGTATGTGTGTGTGTACATGTGTGTGACTGTGTGTACATGTGTCTGTGTGAGTGTACATGTATACATGTGTGTGTGTGTGTGCGTGTGTGTGTGAGATTGTGTGTAGATATGTGCGTGTTTATGTGTGTACATGTGTCTGTGTGTGTATGTGTGTGTGTGTGTACATGTGTACGTGTGTGTGTGTGAGATTGTGTGTGTGTACGTATGTGTGTGTGATATTACCCATCATCACAATGCAGTAGTTTGATTGCCACCTCCATCCCCAAATCTTTGTGTTTGGCCTTATAGATCAGTCCGAAACCCCCAGAACCAATGACAGACCAGGACTGCAGTTTGCAGTCTTCAACCAATCCAAAATGCTGCATTTCTAGAACAGAAAGACATTAAAGGGGCAGTTCACCCAAAAATGAAATTTCCACTTATCCAGAGTACTATCTATCCAACCAGATTGTTTCACTGACACAAATGTTCTAGACAATTAACACTTTGCCCCAGAATGCTGGTGTACTAAACTTCTGCTTGCGAGGACACAGTTGAGACCTGGCAATCAAATAAATAGTTCTGGATTAAAATGGGCATTTTTGAGCCGTGTTGATGTTTGCGAGTAACTGTCATTTTTGGCACATTGATTCCCAGAAAACAAGCGATTCCTAGAGGACTGTTATGTCTGCATCTAAAGAAGCAGTGAAATCTCATCTCAGCAAAACTATCTGAGGGATAGATAGGACACTGGATGAGTGGAAACATGCTTTAATTTCATTTTTGGGTGACCTATTTTCATGATTAAATGTTTTAACTTGTATAAACTATAAACACTTCATATTTCATTATATGATTTGTGTACTTATACAAGTAGATAATGATGAGTGAACTGCATTTAAAAATTCACGCATGAACTCAGTTCACTTTATCAATGTAAATGTAAATCTTAAGCTTAAATCATAAGCTCATTAGGAGAGGGCATTGTTTTGATTGTTGGTGCCAGAAATGGTGGTTTGAGTATCTCAGAAACTGCTCCTGGGATTTTCACGCACACTAGTCTCTACAGTTTGCAGAGAATGGTGCAAAAAAACAAAAAAAACATGCAGTGAGCAGCAGTTCTGGTCAGAGGAGAAGGGCCAGACTGGTCAAAGCTGACAGGAAGGTGACAGTAACACAAATAACCACACATTACAGCAGTGGTATGCAGAAGAGCATCTTTGAACACACAACGCATCAAACCTCAGGGGTACACAACAGGGGCCGATCCGTTTCAGGATTTTTTGCCAACTTCTGGTATTAATTATTAAATTGACTCAATCATATCTTATGGCACCGCTAGGAATTGTGGGCCCCATGAAAAAATACCCCCTACCCCGTTTTTACCGTCATGATAAATCTTATGCCATGAAAACACATGTAGGGCCGATGTATTAGGGAAGATATTTTCTCACTGCCCTGTATGCCATTTCTCAGAGCAATGTTATGGACAATAGGTGGTCAACACCATTCTTCTTCTTGCAGAAATCAACCAGAAGCCATATTTCAAAAATCTAATATAATTTTAATTATAAATATACAAACGCTATATATAAATAAACCGCACATATATATGACATTAATGGCATTTGGCAGACGCTCTTATCCAGAGTGACGTACAACAAAGTGCATACTCATAACCAGGGATAAGTGCGCTGAAAGACCCTAGAGGGAAGTACAATTTCAACTGCTACCTGCACAACAAAGATAAGGACAAGGGCCTATTTATTATTATTATTTATTTATTTTTTTTAAACCGCAACACACAAATGTATGAACAAACCCCTTAAACCCCTTAACTAGCTTAACTAGCCCTTAACTAGCAAGAAAGACAACAACTAAGGTTCACAGGGAGGTAGGGAGGGACAGGGAGAGGTGCTGCGTGAAGAGGTGCGTCTTCAGTTTGCGCTTGAAGATGGGAAGAGATTCTACAGTTCTGACCTCAACAGGGAGTTTGTTCCACCACCGTGGAGCCAGAACAGACAGTAGTCGTGAGTGTGAGGTGGAAGTTCAGAGAGGGTGAGGTGCCAAGCGGCCTGTGGAGGCTGAACGAAGAGGTCTGGCAGGGGTGTAGGGTCTGATGATTTTTTGTAGTTAAGCTGGGGAAGACCCCTTAACTGCTTGGGAGGCTAGCACCAATGGAGGGAAGTAAGCAGGGGGGTGACGTGAGTATTTGGGAAGGTTGAAGACCAGACAAGCTGCTGCATTCTGGATAAGTTGGAGGGGTCTGATGGCAGACGCTGGGAGGCCAGCCAAGAGGGAATTGCAGTAGTCCAAGCGGGACAAAACCATCGCTTGGACCAGGAGCTGGGTTGAATAGGGGGTGAGAAAGGGGCGGATTCTCCGTATGTTGTATAGGAAGAACCTACATGACCGGGTCACCGCTGCAATATTCTCGGAGAGGGACAGTCTGTCCATCACCACATCGAGGTACCTTGCACTGGGTGATGGTGTAAGTGTGGTATCCCCTAGGGAAATGGAGAGATCCAGATGGGGAGAGGTAATGGCAGGAATTAATATAATTTCAGTCTTACCTGGGTTGAGCCTTAGATGGTGGTTGTCCATCCAACTCTGGATATCACTCAGGCAAGCAGAGATGCAGGCTGAAACCTGTGTGTCAGATGGTAGGAATGAGATGAAGAGTTGGCTATCATCCACATAGCAGTGGTAGGACAGACCATGTGCAGTGATAACAGGGCCAAGGGAACGAGTGTAAAGAGAGAAAAGAAGCGGGCCAAGGACTGAGCCCTGGGGAACTCCTGTGGCAAGGGGCTGAGGTGTCGATAACGTACCAACCCAGGCAACCTGGAAGGAGCGACCAGAGAGGACTCAATCCAGTCCACGGCTGTGCCACAGATCCCCGTTGCTGACAGGGAGGACAGGAGGATGGAGTGATCCACAGTGTCGAAGGCAGCAGAGAGATCTAGAAGAATGAGGACAGAGGAGAGGGAGGCTGCTCGTGCGGCATGGAGTGATTCACTGACGGAGAAGAGCGCGGTCTCTGTCGAGTGGCCAGATCTGAAGCCAGACTGATGGGGGTCCACCAGGTTGTTGTTAGAAAAGAAAGAAGAAAGTTGACTAGAATCATTCTATGGTTTTAGATAGAAAAGGAAGAAGAGATACCGGATGATGGAGAGCTCCAGGCTTTTTTAGCAGCGGGGTGATGTGGGCCCTCTTGGAGGAGGATTGAAAACAGCCAGAAGACAGGGAGGAGTTGACAAGGGAGGTGACAAATGGGAGAATGTCAGGTGTGATAGTCTGGAGAAGAGAAGAGAAGAAGGGATAGGGTCAAGGGCACAGGTCGTAGGGTGGTGGGAGAGCAGGAGTTGAGAAACATCAGAGTCTGTAAGGGGAGAGAAAGTGGAAAAGGAAGGGATGTGCCTAGAGGGGGGGAAGGGCACCGAGAGGGGGGCGGTGGTTATAAAGGATCTGCGGATGTCTGTGACCTTCTCATCCCCTCTCCCATTCTGCACTGGTACGTGCAGGTCACATCCATCTGTTAAGGGAGATGTAACACGCAGGTCACATCCTTCTGTTAAGGGAGATGTAATGTTCAGGTCACATCCATCTGTTAAATGAGATGTAATGTGCAGGTCACATCCGTCTGTTAAGGGAGATGTAACACACAGGTCACATCCGTCTGTTAAGGGAGATGTAATGTTCAGGTCACATCCATCTGTTAAATGAGATGTAATGTGCAGGTCACATCCGTCTGTTAAGGCAGATGTAACACACAGGTAACATCCGTCTGTTAAGGGAGACGTAACATGCAGGTCACATCCATCTGTTAAGGCAGATGTAACACACAGGTCACATCTATCTGTTAAGGGAGATGTAACATGCAGGTCACATCTATCTGTTAAGGGAGATGTAACATGCAGGTCACATCGGTCTGTTAAGGGAGATGTAACGTGCAGGTCACATCCGTCTGTTAAGGGAGATGTAATGTTCAGGTCACATCCGTCTGTTAAGGGAGATGTAACGTTCAGATCACATCTGTCTGTTAAGGGAGATGTAACGTGCAGGTCACATCCATCTGTTAAGGGAGATCGCATGTGCAGGTCGCACCCTAGACAGTCGGTGGAAGATGACCACACAGACAAACTTGATGACATGGCGCTACAGTGCCCCTTAGTTGAAAAAGGAGGACAGATACAGTATGCACCATTCAGCCATTCAGCAGATCATGTGGGATTCGATGTATCCAGATGAAATGGACCCGTCAAAATTGGAAGGAGAAGAGCCAAAGGAAGGAGAAAGTGTACAGAAGTTCCTACACACATTCCAACACAAATGGAGAGAAGAGACAGGAATTCCCTGCAATGCAAACGCCACCGCACAAAACTTGTTTAAACTGATGGTCAGAAAGGGCCTGCTGCAACCAGTACAAAAAGGGTGGACCTGGTGGCAGGGCTAATGAAGATGGAGTGGCCAATGTTCTCAGAACACATAACTCACCTTGTGGAGCAACATCGAAAGGAGAAGAAAGATGCAGATGAATAAAGTGAGCTGCTGGCCAGCAAGGTTACACGGCTACAGCTGGGGAAACTCGCTAAAGCTAAGAAAGACAAAGACGGAAAATAAAGACACAAGGCCCAGTGGTGCGAGCTGAACAAGCTCAACCCAAGTTCAACCATTGTGGCTCCAGTGACTGCAGCAATGCCTCAGGTGCAAAACCCCCAAACGCAGATGTCGATTCCAACAGCTGCCCCAGCCCTGCCAGTCCCACCCGTACATGAGTACGTTAATCAGTCTGGAAGTGGTTATCGGCCCCCACAGGGCAGAGGGGGAAAGGTGCGGAGCATTCCGGCAGGGTGGGGGGAGAGGCTCACCTGGAGAGCTGGAAAATTGGGGACAAATGGGCAAAGCGTTGCAACAGGGAGGTCTACCCGGACAGCCGTTAAACTACTCCAATCAAGGACCACGAGGGTCAGAGAACCAACCCAGGGAGGACGTGTGTTGGGGATGCAACCAAACCAGGCATCCAATTGTCCAACCAACCCATGGACAGGACCAGCAGCAAACCGGCAAAGTTAGGGATGCCCAGAGAAGCTGGAGGGAGATTAATGTTTCTACACAACCACAAGAGGAACCCACCATACCAGTGATTATTCATCAACAAGAACACCAGTTCATGGTGGTGGACACAGGTGCCACTTACTCATGCATTGGGAAAACCAACTACAGTATTGAAATACCCCACAAAAGAGACTGTGAACATGGCCCCTATAAACAATTGGATTATGCTTAAAGATGCAGTTCACCCAAAAACTAAATTGAAGTATGTGTCCTCCTACCCAGAGTACTATCTATCCATCCAGACCATGCCACTGAGATGTGACAAGGTTTCTCGATTTCACAACTATTTTAGATGCAGTGATATAGTGGCCCTCTATGGACCACTCCTTCTCTGGTAATCAATGTGCCGAAAATGTACATTTGAAAGATTCAACAGCAATGTCTCTTTCTAAACACAACGGCACAGTTACCCCAGAGTACTTGGGTGCTTTGGTGGAAACTTCTGCCCGCATGGACACAGCTGGTGAGTTCCAGCAATCCGAGAAATTGTTCTGGATGAAAATGTGCATTTTGAGCTCTGTTGATGCTCCAGAGTAACTGTGGCATTATATTTGGAAAGAGACGCTTGTGTTGAGTTTTTCTAATGTTATTTATTGGTGCAGCTAGGCTTACCTGGGACAGGCGTCCTTCCAGAGCGCTGATCGTAGGCACATTCACTGCAGAACCTGTCATTCTGCCCACATTCCCTCCTGCACTGGGGGCACTCCATCCTCCTCCCTCTGGGCAGAATCACACAGTTACAGTTTTAGTTTAGTAATCTTGTATTTTAATGAATACATGCTAGCCATTTTAGTCTAACTCATTGAAGAGTAAAGTGCTCAATTCACTGTAGTAACTATTTAGATCAGTTCTACTCATCATTGTCAACCTGACCTTTGCTTTACAAGGCAAAAGCCTTATCTTATCAAAATCTATATACTCACTGAGCACATAATTAGGTATTTATTAGACTTATTTTTCAGACTTCTACTGCTGTAGCATATACACTTTGAGTTTTGATGCGTTGTGTGTTCAGAGATGCTCTCCTGCTCTCACTGTTGAAATGTGTGGTTATTTGCGTTACTGTCACTTTCTTGTCAGCTTTGACCAGTCTGGCCATTCTCCTCTGACCTCTCTCATTAACAAAGCATTTCTTCCCACAGAAGTGCTGCTCACTCGATTCTAGCTTTTTCCCAGGAGATCAGCCGTTTCTGAGATAATCAAACCACCCTGTCTGCAACAACAATCATTCCACTCTCAAAGTCACTTAGATAAAAAAAAATTCCCCATTCGGATGGCTGATGTGAATATTTACTGAAGCACCTGACCCGTATCTACATGATTGTATGCATTACACTGCTCCCCTAATTGGCTGATTAGATAATCGCATGAATAAGTATGTGTAAAAGTAAAAATGTTCCTAATAAAGTGCTCAGTGAGTGTATAGGATTACCACTCAAGGAGTCTAGCTGTGGAAGAAAAGCATAAATCCCTTCCAAGAAAAGTATGCCAGAAGTGTTTTTACACCAGAGCAAGCTTGGGATGGTTGAATATGAATTCAACCATTTATAAAACAAAAAGTGTGCAGTCCAGTGCAAAATCCTGAAAATATATGTCTTTGTCCCAAACATTATGGAGCTCACTGTGTATGTCATATGTGTTGTTGTGTAGCAAAGCATTTAGAAAGCACAAAGCATCCATAGTATTTAACACACAAAGCATTTGTAGCCTGAAGTACAGTGGGAGCTATAATTATTTGATCCCTTGCTGATTTTGTAGGTTTGCCCACTTACAAAGAATGGAACTGTGTAGAATTTTAATCATAGGTACATTTTAACATTGAGAGACAGAATATCACAAAATAATCCACAATAACAACATCATATGAATTTTATAATTTAATATATTTTCACATTAAATAAGTATTTGATCCATAGAACAATAGACTTAATACTTGGTGGAGAAACCTTTGTTGGCAAGCACAGAGGTCAGACGTTTACAGATCCTCTCCAAATCCTTAACGTTAAGAGGCTGTCGCTTGGCAACTCGAAGCTTCAGCTCCCTCCACAGATTTTCGTTGGGATTTAGGTCTGGAGACTGGCTAGACCACTCCAAGACCTTAATATGCTTCTTTTTGAGCCACTCCTTTGTTGCCTTGGCCGTATGTTTTGGGTCATTGTCATGTTGGAAGACCCATCCACGATCCATTTTCAGTGCTCTCACTGAGGGAAGGAGGTTGCCGCCCAAAATTTCCTGGTACATGGCCCCATTCATCCTCCCCTCGATACGGTGAAGTCGTCCTGTCCCCTTAGCTGAGAAACACCCCCAAAGCATAAGGTTTCCACCTCCATGCTTCACAGTGGGGATGGTGTTCTTGGGGTTGTACTCAGCATTTCTCTTCCTCCAAACGCGGTGAGTCGAGTTGATGCCAAATAGCTCTATTTTGGTCTCATCTGACCACATCACCTTCTCCCAAGCCTCCTCTGGATCATCCAGGTGTTCTTTGGAAAACTTCAAATGGGCCTGTACATGTGCCTTCTTCAGCAGAGGAACCTTGCGTGCACAGCAGGATTTTAATCCTTCACGGTGTAGTGTGTTACTGATGGTTCTCTTCGTGACTGTAATCCCAACTGCCCTCAGGTCATTAACAAGCTCCTCCTGTGTAGTACTGGGCTGATCCCTGACCTTTCTCATGATCATTGATATCCTACGAGGCGAGATCTTGCGTGGAGCCCCAGACCGAGGGAGATTGGCGGTGACTTTGTGTTTCTTCCATTTTCTAATAATTGCTCCAACAGTTGTTAACTTCTCACCAAGCTGCTTGCTTATTTTCTTGTAGCCCATCCCAGCCTTGTGCAGGTATACAATTTTGTCCCTGATGTCCTTAGACAGCTCCTTTGTCTTGGCCATGGTGGAAACGTTGGAATCTGATTGATTGTGTGGACAGGTGTATACAACTACATAATGATGTAACGAGTTGACACAGGTGTTTTGGGTAATGAATTGAGATTAGGAGTGCTTCTTAATGGAAAACTAACTGGTCTGTGGGACCCAGAATTATTGCTGATTGGTAGGGGATCAAATACTTATTTCATGCAAAAATACGATAATAAATTTATAAAATTTATATGATGTTGTTATCGTGGATTATTTTGTGATATTCTGTCTCTCGATGTTAAAATGTACCTGATTAAAATTCTACACAGTTCCATTCTTTGTAAGTGGGCAAACCTACAAAATCAGCAAGGGATCAAATAATTATTGCTCCCACTGTATGTATAATAAGCTGTGAATGAATCCAAGGAGTGCACTCGTTTCATTTGCCTCCCATGCCGTACACAAAGTCCTGTATGTTCCCAGGCTACAGTGCTAGTCTGAACTAGTTTCTCTGTGTTAGCCAGCGCTACAAACACTTTTGATTTAGCGTCACTTACCAGGAAACTCAGTTCACCTACAACATTTTTCGACAAAAGAAGAAGGAAAAGTGTGAATCTTATCCATTTACTGAAGCTCCAAACTGGGAGTTTCCTGGACAAGGACACGCTCAGTTCACTGTATTCACTTTGTACGATCAAGTCTACCCATGATCAACCTGACCATTGATATATATGAGGCAAATAAATCTGATCAAACTAAGGTTAAGGTACATGTTAATGATTATCTCTCAGGTAGCCTAACTGTGGAAAAATTAGATGTTTGAAAGAGCTTACATTACATTACAATACAATACAGTATAGTTTAAAGCAAGCTCTGGATGATTCCTGCCATGTCATAAAACACACCGCATCAATAAGGGAATATTTAAAGAGGGGATTAACTGATTACCCAGATAAACTCCTATTTCTGTTTATGAATAAATGCATCCATCATTGTGCCAAACCACACTTTAAAATGCATGCAAGGAATATATGTCCTTGTTATTTCATTTTTACCTCTCACTTGAACGATGTGTTGCACACTTGAATAATGACACTTTGTGATATCCAGGTGCTCATATTTTATTGTATTCTGCAACAACACATGAAAATATTGTTAGCTGAACTGTAGTCACGATAAGCAGCTATGATACGCTTCTGCTTTCATTCACTCTGACATGACTTGCTCTGCCCTTACAATATTTTTTGATGATCAGATAAATGATCACATTATAATATATCATAATATAACATATATTATATTACTATACAACCATTACCAAAACAAGAAAATGAAATAATAACAATGATCCAGCTATTACTACTATTAGCATCATGTTTTATAACATTCACGGTTTAAATTTTATGCTGCAACATTACCAACACTACGCCTTTAAACCCAGAAACAACAGCTAACTCCCAACTTCACTAGTCTAACGTTATTCTCCGTGGCTATGCTAACAAGCTATCGTCGTCACTTTCATTCCTCTCCTAAACATAAACACCTGACATTCAGCATGAGATAATATAAACCATAAGTTCTAAACAGTACTTATCGTGATGTCATATTACTTTCTCACCTGCAACAACACATGAAAATATTGTTAGCTGAACTGTAGTCACGATAAGCAGCTATGGTACGCTTCTGCTTTCATTCACACTGACATGACTTGCTCTGCCCTTACAATATTTTATGATGATCAGATGATCATATTATAATATATCATAATATAACATATATTATATTACTATACTACCATTACCAAAACAAGAAAATGAAATAATAACAATGATCCACCTATTACTTCTATTAGCACCATATTTTATAACATTCACGGTTTAACTTTTATGCTGCGACATTACCAACACTGCGCCTTTAAACCCAGAAACAGCCAACTCCCAACTTCACTAGTCTAACGTTATTCTCCGTGGCTGTACTAACAAGCTATCGTCGTCACTTTCATTCCTCTCCTAAACATAAACACCTGACATTCAGCATGAGATAATATAAACCATAAGTTCTAAACAGTACTTATCGTGATGTCATATTACTTTCTCACCTGCAACAACACATGAAAAAATTGTTGGCTAAACTGTAGTCACGATAAGCAGCTATGATACGCTTCCGCTTTCTGCGTTTATTCACACGGACATGACTTGCTCTGGCCAAGGTAGAGCGCGTGTCCATGATATCCGGTGTGACTACTGCCACCTAGCGGCTAGGAGTGGTATGCGAAGAACAGTTGCAGGCAAACTGTGTCCGAAATACTGTTTGAACAACCAAAGAAATAATCAACGAACATTAAAAAATGCACTATGGGGGTATCATAAAAAGCAATGCACATTATGAACAAAAAGCATATTATGAACAAAATTATAAACAGTACCACATTCCATGGCGCTACAGATGCACTCCTAGAAAAGACACTGATCTTAAATGTTTGTGACACACAGTATATTCACTGTGCTTGTAGGTGGTACATGTAACACACAGTATATTCACTGTGCTTGTAGGTGGTACATGTGACACAGTATATTCACTGTGCTTGTAGGTGGTACATGTAACACACAGTATATTCACTGTGCTTGTAGGTGGTACATGTGACACAGTATATTCACTGTGCTTGTAGGTGGTACATGTGACACACAGTATATTCAATGTGCTTGTAGGTGGTACATGTAACACACAGTATATTCACTGTGCTTGTAGGTGGTACATGTGACACAGTATATTCACTGTGCTTGTAGGTGGTACATGTAACACACAGTATATTCACTGTGCTTGTAGGTGGTACATGTGACACAGTATATTCACTGTGCTTGTAGGTGGTACATGTAACACACAGTATATTCACTGTGCTTGTAGGTGGTACATGTGACACACAGTATATTCAATGTGCTTGTCGGTGGTACATTTGAGGAGGGAGGTGAGGTAGTCCAGACCACATCCATACAATCCTGACAGATGTGAAATGTGTGTTATTATAGTTATTTACATTACTTTGAATAGATATTTGGTGCATGGGTAGGGGATACACCGTGTATCATACTCCCCTTTGTGATAATCTCAAAACTTTCAGCCACTTTACAGTTAGGCTGGCACAATTTACACAACTTACAAAACTTATACAACTTACACAAACCTTTTTCTAACATCACAGAAAGGAAGTAAAACCAGTCTGAAGTTATTTAAAATTCCTTAACCCAGATCCTTAATCTTAATTTATCTTATTTTGTTTTATTGAGAAGGAGATAACCATGGCACATGTACAGTTGTATGAAACAGCCACTGCAGCCATGATATCCAGAAAACCCAAAAATTCCATCTGAAATGCAGTTTGTGATGATTTGTCAACTGTTAATGTAAACTCTTATGATGAATACAGCTTATTTTATTAATCTTCCCTCATACTAAATGTGCAATTTGATGTAAGGTGAAGACATTACCTTTGCATAGCCTGATACTACGTACATTGTTTGCTCATGTTTCCTATTCTTGTACCGTCACAAAACTGAATGAATGAGGTTTCAGAAATTAAGATCTGTTGTGTGTTTGTTGTCTATGTGGTGTTTTCATATTTTCCCACACATATTTAAATCAAGCCTTTATGAGTATTGAAGTAATTAAAGTTATTTAAGGTGATTAAGTAATTAAGAGCAGAAATCTTTGTCTTCCTCTGGGCCTGTTTCATGAAGCAGTCATACCGAGTTAGCTGGATGACTGCACAGAGTAAAACCCAGAATGGCTTTTTTTTTTTTTTACTTCAGCCCATGTTCCTGATTTGGGAGGGTTCATGGCAGTTATCCAGCTAACCCAGTAATCCTGTCTTGTGAAACAGGCCCCTGGAGTAAGAGATAACTCTGAAAAGCAGCCGATATTTCTGTTGATTTTGCCTGCTCTCCAGAGGTAGGTTGTGGAAAGAACATGCAGATTTCCATCATATGGAGACTAAATTGAACTTGATGTCCTTAATAATCTTTTCCAGGTAAGTGAATATTGACCAAAGATGAATCCCGCATTTGTTTATTGGATTTAGCTGTTTTCACGTTCAACAAACAAATAACCCCACCAACAAAAAGTATAATTTCTAAAGGCAATACATTCAATTCAAGGTTGTATTAGAACGAATAATGACAATAACTTAAAGTATTGTGTGGCCAGTGTGCTCATTTACACTTCCACACTGAAAGTGAATGCTTAGACAAAAGCATCAAAACCTTAACATTTGTAACCATGCCTTAAACAAAGGCAAACATTTTCTTCTTTGTACTTTGTTTGCAATTCTGCAAAACACTACACAGTTTCCTACATTAGACACTTTGAAATATCTTGCAATCATCGGAAAAACACCTCATATTCAAAATGCAAAACATACCTGAAATTGGCACCCACACACACATGAAAACACTTATACGCTAATTGAACACCAATCAGTCTGAGCCTCAGCATTACAAATAGACCTCAGGTACGCTCACCTCTTTTGTGAGAACATTGCAAACATGAAGGCAGTGAGAGCGAGAGGATGAGGATGAGGAAGAGGAAGAAGATGAGGAAGAGGAAGAGGAAGAGGAGAAGGAGGACGACGAAGACAAGAACAGAGAAGGGGACCAGGCAATAGACGGAGACATATTTTCGACAATATTAGGGCCACTTTGGTGGACCATGTCACAAATCATGAGGGAGGCTGGGCAGAGACTCCAGCCCAACCTGAGACACTACACAGTAGCATCCATAATACAGACATTTAGACTGGAGAACTGGTATGCCTTCAACTTTCTACACAAGACTGTACCCATGTAATTGTTGCACATCATTCTGCTTCACAGGACAATACAATGTAGTCCTAAAATATTAGGTCTGTGCTCCTCAAAAAAATAGGTATAGTGCGGTGAAGTACATGTAATGAAGTTTTGATGTTACTGTGTTACGACCTCCTGAGGCTGGAAGGCAACGTCTGTTCACCCATGAAGGGGAACTGGTCATTGTCACTAGAGTTGGAAAACCACAGCATCCACCTACATCGACTACAAGAGCAAATCATCACTGATCACACAACATTCCATAATCTGAACCGTGTCAGTATATCAAAACTCTGCTGCATGATGACCAAGTCAAAGACCTTCACTATGACTATATGCAAGTACGTGTCAGTGTACTATAGTACAGTAATGGCAGTAGATTGTACCCTATTGGCACTGCATAGATACATTCAAAGCAGTATGTGACCTAACCAGGTTGCTTGTCCTTTATTAGTTTTCAGGACTTTGTAAGCCAGTGAGAAGTAACATTTGGTCTCATGCGCAGGTCAGCTTGCTGACTTCCCCCTCCCGGAGCATGCATTGTTAGCCCCCACCTTTTGGCACACATGCCTGTGGGGGAGAGCTAGAGAAGGATTCCTGGAGCCCCCTTCTCTCACATTCCTGACAGGTTAGAGTACAGGAATACTGGAGATGGCATAAAGATGTTTCATGATAATCCCAGGTCAGAATATAGTATATAATGTTTGGTGTTATTCTGATTGGTTCAGTGCGACTGGTGTAATGGTCTAGTTTTTGTAACAGTCTACCTTTGATATCATAACCATTCAGGAGCCGAGGGGAAACTGGGCAAAATCTGTCTCTGTAGAAGCCATGTGTTTTAGCCCCCTGACCACTGCCTGGTGGGCCTGGCTGTAAATTACAGATGGATGACTCACTTTTAGGGTCAAGAACTAAGGCCTGGATTTCCTTGAAAACATTGTCCATGTGATCCTTATATTATTGCATTAAGTCTTATGTAATGGTAACAGGAATTGCATGTAAAATGGATAATCAGGAGGGAAGTTTCATGATAACTGCAATATAATAAAACATAAGGGTAATTTGTTTGGTATGGATGTGATCTGGTAAAATCAAGGAATTGGATGAGATACATCCATCCATCCATTATCTTAACCCGCTTATCCTGAACAGGGTCGCAGGGGGGCTGGAGCCTATCCCAGCATACATTGGGCGAAAGGCAGGAATACACCCTGGACAGGTCGCCAGTCCATCGCAGGGCAGGATGAGATACATTTCATACCAAATGGACTCAAGGGAAAACCTACACGTCCTCTCTTGGTAATCATCTCATTTTCCCTACTCAACAACCCCCAAGGGTGGGGGTCTAAATTCCAGATTTGACCACCCCTCTAGGTTGATTTATGGCACTGCCGCCTGGTTTCAAACGTATGATTTGGCATAAAAGCAAGGGAGACAGACCAATCTGGGAAGATCGTATTCAACTTCCCACACAGCATATTGTACGTGTATGTAAGTATCAGGAAGATTGTATTCGACTTCCCACACAACATGTCTTGTGTATGTATGTATGTATGTATGTATGTATGTATGTGTAGCAGCGGAAGATCGTATTTGACTTTCCACACGGCATATTCTATACTCTGTGTTTGTGTATAGTCCAAGCAGGCTAGGTATGATTATTTACTCTATCTCTATTCTTAATTTGTGTATTTTGTAATTGATTGTGATATTCTAAAGCTAATAACCTACCTGTCTGCGAATAAACTATTTTGTTTGTAACTTGCGTGATCTCCATGACTCTAATTCATCTTGTACCTTTTCAGCCTAAATTACAACTGAATACTCAGGGGGACAATGGTGGCCAAAGACCGACCGATCGGCGGTACACCTGTGATAGTTCTAAGCTGTGAGGCCAGCACGTTTCTGCCCATTAAAGGATCGGTGACGCACGGCTCTTATGATTTGGTGCGAAGGGAACCCCTGGCCGTTACGGCGCTGGTTCCTGCCAAATTAGCTCTAAGGAGCCCAGATAATGCTACGCCGACCTGGGCTCGCAACTATCATGGCAGGTTTGCATGTATTGTGTTGACTGGACCCTCAGCCTCTGAGTTCTCCACCGAACTGAGATTTCAGCAATAATGCTAATCCTGGGAGCATATATTGAGTAATGGTGGCGCAGGTACGGGTCGATTTCTGTTTTGTGACCATCGTTTGTTTTTTGACTTCGTCCTTGCCTACCGTTTTTGTACTTTTGCTTCGCTGATTGTTTCATGGTTTCGACTCCCGCTTCGTCCACGACTACGCCTCTGCCTGCCGTCCGTCTGTTCATCTGCCCCGCTGACAGCTCTCCTGCTACCGGACCTCCCTGCACGTCTACCGACTACGAGTGCTTTTTGTTTGTTTACTTTTTGTTTGGCTGGATCTACGTGTATGGACTTTGCTTGTGTTGACTACTCTCCTGGGATTCGTCCCGAATAAAGCCCTGAGGGGTCTTTATATTACTATTGTTTCTGAGTCGTGCATTTTGGGTCCAACCCCCACGCACCCGTCTCAGAACAATTTCGCCACAATGGACCCTGCTGACTCTACTGCCATGTTCCACGCCCTCCAGGAACAAGGAGCCATCGTCCAGCAGCATTCACAAGGAATCTCCGAGCTTCACCTGGAGATTCGTGAACTGTGTGCGGAGATGAAGAAGCTCGCTGTCACGGTCCTGCTACAACCACAGGAGGAGCCTACCCACCCACCCACATCCCCAGCGTTCAACCCCATGCAAACCTGGCAATTCCGGGAGCCTCAACAACCCCCCCCGGAGAGGTTCGGTGGAGAACCTGAGAGGTGCAAGGCTTTCCTACTCCAATGTGACTTCGTATTCAGGCAACAGCCCCAGACCTACAACAGCGACGACCGTCGGATAGGCTATGTGATGGGACTGCTGAAGGGGAAGGCATTGGACTGGGCTACTGCAGTGTGGACCGGGGGTTCATCTCCTCCTCGTTACCCGGCCTTCGTCGAGGAGATTCGGAAGGTTTTCCAACACGCATCCAGCGACCAGGAGCCATCCCAGAGACTGATTGCTCTGCGCCAGGGACGGAAGACCGCGGCAGACCACTCCATCGACTTCCGCACCCTCGCGGCGGCCACTAGTTGGAACGATGCGGCGTTGGCGAATCTCTTCCTGGCCAGCCTGAGTGAGACGCTCCAGGACGAGTTGGCGCGACTGGACCCCATCACCCAGCTCGACCAACTCGTGCGCACCACGATCCGCCTGGACAACCGTGCCAGACTACGCCGGTCGGAGAGACCGATCCTTCCCGGCAACCCGTACCCCAGGCAGGGGCCAAATCCTCGACATGAGGAGCAGCAGTTGGAGGGACCCGAACCCATGGACCTGTCCCGGGCCAGTACCAAGATCTCTACCGAGGAACGAGCACGCCGCAGAACCACCGGCTCGTGCTTCTACTGTGGGAGGCCGGGTCACACCCAGGCTCGGTGCTCCTTCAGGACCAGGCGACCAGTAGAGGTGAGAGCAGTCGACAGGCATGAGGGTTCTGACAGAGACAACCATCGTCCCACGCTCACCACCCTGCTGATTCTTCCCGACGGAACAACCCGGGTTAACGCATTGGTGGATTCTGGAGCGGACGCCAACCTCATCGACGAAGTTCTGGTGTCTGAACTGAACATTCCCACCCTCCCTCTACCCCACCCTGAGAATGCGCGCTGGATGGAAGGACGTTCTGCCGCATGACGCACATCACTATTCCCGTACAACTGATCATTTCTGGGAACCATCGGGAGATGATCCAGTTCCGCGTCATCCAGTCCCCTAATGACCAACTCATCTTGGGATTACCCTGGCTCCAGAAACACAACCCCACGATCAACTGGAGTTCTAACCAAGTGCAAGCATGGGATCCTAAGTGCCATCTGTCCTGCTTGCGTTCCGCCCCACCACCAGCAGAGGGAGTGCCAGCTCTACCACAGACTCCCAAACCCTCCCTGGAGAGGGTCCCCTCTCCTTACCATGACCTGGGCACAGTGTTCTCCAAGACACAAGCTCAGTCTTTGCCGCCTCATCGGCCCTACGACTGCGCCATCGAGCTCCTTCCCGGTTCGTCACTCCCCTCTAGTCGCCTATACAACGTCTCCAGACCAGAAAGGGAGGCTATGGAGAAATACATCCGTGACTGCCTGGCTAACGGACTAATTTGCCCATCTTCCTCTCCCGTCGGTGCGGGATTCTTCTTTGTTCAGAAGAAAGATGGCTCCCTATGCCCGCGCATCGACTACAGGGAGCTGAACAACATCACGGTGAGGAACAAGTATCCTCTGCCCCTGTCTGCCTCTGTTTACCACGCAACTCTTGAGCATTATTTACTGTTTGATTACACGTTACGATCCACGCCTGTTTACCGACCATTGTTTATTGATTTCTGTTTTGTGACCATCGTTTGCTTTTTGACTTCGTCCTTGCCTACCGTTTTTGTACTTTTGCTTCGCTGATTGTTTCATGGTTTCGACTCCCGCTTCGTCCACGACTACGCCTCTGCCTGCCGTCCGTCTGTTCATCTGCCCCGCTGACAGCTCTCCTGCTACCGGACCTCCCTGCACGTCTACCGACTACGAGTTTGCCTCTTCCCTCGGCACCGTGCTTTTTGTTTGTTTACTTTTTGTTTGGCTGGATCTACGTGTATGGACTTTGCTTGTGTTGACTACTCTCCTGGGATTCGTCCCGAATAAAGCCCTGAGGGGTCTTTATATTACTATTGTTTCTGAGTCGTGCATTTTGGGTCCAACCCCCACGCACCCGTCTCATCTTCTTTAATATGGAGGTGAGAATATGAAATTAACTCTGTTAAACTTTATTAACGTTATTGTTAAAATATCACAGCCTATTTACCATCCTAATGAATGGAACAATGGACAGAGATCAGCCATGGTGATTCACAGGCAGGATTTGTACAGATAAATGCTGCATAGGTAAGGATAGAGACAATATCACTTTATAGTATGAATATGATTTTATGAGTACAATGAGCTGCTGATAGTATTATCTCTCACAGAACCAGAGAAGATTCAGGGGAGGATGCAGGAATTCAGCAGTGTCTGTGTCAGTGATCAGGAATTCTCACTCTTTGCAAACATCAGTGATGATTGAATTCAACTGTCCCCTTTTAAAATGATGAGTGCTTTTATTTGTATTGTATAAAACTTGCTGTTTGTTCATGCCATTCAACTTGGCTGGGGCTCTGTTTTGCTTAACCATTATGAGTTGCACCTGTCAGCTGACTATTTGATAAGAATGCCACTCAGAAGAAACAATTTCAGCCCTAATGACATATAGGCTGTATGAAACTTTTAATTTAATCTCCTGTCCTCATCTGGAAGGATTCCTTCAGACTTTCCATGGCTTGTTCCTGGGTTATATGTCTCCATTCGGGGGGAATATGAGCAGGCTTGGCTTCATATTTCTCTGCAAACTGCTTGTTAAACTTGCTGAAGATGTATTTCCAGTAGTCTGAGGCCTGGATGCTGGTGTCAGGCTGGATGAGCCAGTCAGGGTAAATGCTCCGATAGTCCTTGTATGGATGGTATTTTGCCTCTGTTCCAGTCAACCTGAACTGCTTCTCACTGACAACATTAGTGGAGCAGATATTGCTCAGTAATATACGCGATTCACGATATCTCCATCCTGCAATGCCCTGAGGACGGTGAATGGAAGCAAAGTGCTCTGTGTGGCTCTTGCCACCAGCTTCACAGGGGGTCTTGCAGAAGGGACACTGCTTCCCACAGCCAAACACCCTGTTAAACAGCTCCTTCTGTGGCTGAAAGGGCAGTGAGGTCAGCCTGGCCCTCACATCCCCACCTTTCTGAAACTCTGCGGTAAAGGCCTGCTCCATTTCATCCACAAGCACCTCCAGACACCGGGAAAAATCTTCTGGCTTGGCAGAGTTTAAGGTCAGGACTGATCTGAGGGGGTCTTTGGGGATGATAAGCTCCATCGCTAGGTCACTACAGATATCCTGAATGAACTGCTGAATGTTCTGGGCCTCCTCACCCCTTCTTGCTGCCTGTTCAGCTGCCTTCATCTGTGCATTCTTAATGGCTTTTTTTATTCTGCTAACCATCACCTTCAGGCGATTCATCTCAACGTTCCTGAGGCTATCTCCCTCCGAGAACTGCTTCACCATCAGCTCCAATATCCAGTCATGTACAAAGGCCTGGTAATTTTCAATGTATCTCACAAAGTCCTGAAAGTCATCATTCTCAAGCAGCTGCTCAAGGATTGAGAACTGGAAGAAGGTTCGAGTGCTGAAAGCAATGGCTTTCTGCCCTGTCAACATGTCATCCACAAGGTCGGGGCCCAGAGATTTGGTGATGTATTCCTTCACCGCAGGTTGAAGACAGTTGACAGTGAAATCTTTGGCTTTCTTCTGACACTGGTCTCTTTTGTTGAACAGGTCCTTAAAGTCTGTGTAGTACTGTTGCTTGAACTGTTCCAGACAGTGATGAGGATCATTAGCATGGATGAAAGCCAGATGCATTTTTTGAAACTCCCGTGCTGCATGTCCACAGATGTGGATCTTCAGCTTGGCCTGAAATTCAGCAGTTGTTTCCTGATTCCTGTGCCTGTCCAGGATTTCGTCTACCATGCAAAGCAACTCCATTGTGTATGTTTTATGGTAATCAGATCTTGTTCTCACTTTCTCATCGACAAACTGCTTGCTCTGCTCCATGATGTGATCAACTACCTGCTGGAACTCCTTCAGCTCCTTTCCTGAGGATACATTCCAAAACCTTTGTTTTGATACCAAATGTTTACTTTTCACTTTGAATGGCTCTCTTCCATATTCAGACAAGTTGCCAACTTTTGACAGTTTTTCACAAACTGAGCTGCCTTTCATCTCAAAGTTAACCCACAGCTGGTGGTAGATGTTTTGCACAATGTCCTGTTCTTCCATACCAGGGAACCGCAGCTTTGCCATGGTCTTCTTCCACATCTTCTCAAATTCATCCTCCAGCTGTTGATCAGACAGATCTTTACTTTTCCTGCATTTCTCAATCAGCCCCTGCACCTTTTTCTCCATTGTGGCCGTTTGATTGTTCTTCATGCTCTCTAACCTGAACATACCCTTTCTGATCTCCACCGTTGCTTCAAGCTTGTTTTTCACAGAGTTCTCTGTCTCCCTCCTGATGGTGTTGGCTGTGATGTTCAAGTCCTCCTTGTACTTCTCTACCAAGTGAACATGTCCCTCTTGCCTCTTGTAGAATTCAGTGAGGTTGGACAAAATGAGCGTTTCCCCTTTCGTCAGTTCTGCCAAGGCCTGAGTTTTCAGGCGATTCAGTAACTCATCCAAATTCTTAAACTCTGCTTCTGTGCCAAAGTTTGACACCTTTGTCTCAGCTTCCATTAGCCAGGAGTACATGTTTTTCCTGAAGGCCCAATCCCATTGGTTGAACTCAGTGCAAAGCTGAGTATAAGCTTCAGCCACAAGGCTGTTGTGGAAACTGAAGATGAAGTTCTCATACTTCACTGCTTGCCATAAGCTCTTGGTCCATTCAAGGAACTCAATGATTGTGTGTGCTGAACTGTTTCCAGATTTTTGTTCCATAAACTCAATCATACCCCTCTTGAAAAGATCCACAGACTCACTGTAGCCAACATTGACAGGTGCCATGGGAGGGTTCCCATTCCAGAGCCCAGGGATGTACCAGGTGTTTCTCTCTGGATCGTACTCCATGACATCATTAAATGTTTTTTTGTTTCCCTTCTTTTCCATCTTACCTGCTGCTTGGGTCATCTCATCCAGCTGCTCCAGCAGACGTTTCCTGTCTCTCATGTTACTGTCATGGGCAGAGATGTCTGGCACATTCTGGTGCACAAACTGACAGCAGGGTTTTCTCCCAACTTCTTTCATGCGCAGGAAGGCGTGCACCACAATCTGCAGGATATCATTCATTTCCGTGGAATTCTCCATGGGGATGTTGATGACTGTGATGTCACTCAGCCCCACCACCAGAGTGGCCAGTTCATTATCATGCTCATGACTGTCATCCAGCTGTGCCAACTGTGGTGCCTTCAAACCTTCAGTGTCAATAATCATGATGTAATCACACCCAAGCCGCACTTTAAAATCCTCTTTCACTCTGATGAGGAACATGAAGGCCCCTCTGGTGCACCTGCCACGACTGACAGCAAACTGGACCCCGAACATGGTGTTCAGGAGGGTGGACTTCCCAGTGCTCTGTACCCCCAGAACAGAGATCACCCTGATCTTACATGTATTCTTTGTTAGATCATGGAGTTCTTTCAGAACCTGTGTCATCCACTCCAGAGGAATATTGCTTGAGTCTCCATCCACCAGCTCAAGAGGAAAGCCCTCCTGTAGCAGCTTGGCACAGAGATGTGGCAAGCGCTTCATCTCTGGGGTGAGGGCTTCGGGGAGTGAGCAGGCCGACTCGTACAGCTGACCCATTTCCCTCAGGAAGTGCTCCGTCCCCAAGGAGCAGCTGGAGATCTTCCTGTCCAACTGTGCAATGAGCTGCTTGTTTTCTGAGGAACTCTGACACTGTTCCTTGTACTTTGCCCGAAGAGGTGGAAGGCTTTTGCGTGACAGATTATCCAGATTGATCCTCATCCACTTGAGGAAATACTGGCACTCCTCTGTGGAATTGCACATCATGGAGATGAAATGGGACATAGAATCGGAGACGCTGGGAGCCCTCTGCTGTTCTCTGAGCTTCTGCCTCTGATCTGCAAGCTCATTCTGGTAAAGTTCTATGTTTTTCTCTCCAGCATTTTTCATCCTGCACTGTTCCTTCTCCAGTTTGGCCAGCTGTTTCCATGCAGTCCCTTGTAAGGGCAGCTCTTTCTCCTTGAAGCTCGATATGTCAGATATTCCTCCTGTGATTTCATCAGCCTTCTGCTTGCCCCTCTTACAGTGGATGTAATTTTCATCAACATGGATCCCTAAATCATGGGCAAGATCAGACATCCCTTCAATGCTCATTTTAATGTTTTCCTTTAAAATTCCACGGATAGCCGAACACAGTTTTTTGTTGAATTCTGCATCATTCATCCGCCGATGCTTTTTGATGATGTTACTGGGTTTTCTCTCAGAAACACATCTCCTGAAGTCATCCTCATTGAAGCTCTGGCTCTGTGAATTGGTGATCAAAATCCAATAAGTCTTAAATTGCTTAGATTCCAGAAATCTTTGTTCAGAAGTGTGGCAGAGGAAAGTGTATTGAGTTTCAAAGTCTCTGAGATCCCCACGGAGGTTAGCTATAGCCAGAGGCTCAGAGAAGATGTCAGTATTTTTGTTCCCACTGGGCAGATACCAGCTGATTTCCACCAGCCCATTGGAAATCCTCCTTGGGGTGTCACCGCACTCCATGTATTTGTGAACAAAGGTGTCGTGGTACTGCTGAGGGTTGCTGAGGACCTGGTTCAGAATTTGAGACTTGGACATGCTGCAGTTTCCCAGCCTCACAAAAGAGACCATGGGGAGGTCAGAGAGAACAATGCTCTCCTCCACAAACCCTCTTGGGTCCTTCAAAGAGTGTGGCTTGTACTTTTTCACAATATCCCTCATGGCCCACAGCATTAAAGTGCACTGCCGGGTATCACATGGAGGAAGCAGCAGAGGCACAGAGACCTGGCACATGGACATTTTCAAAGCCATCTCCTGCTGAAGAAAACCATCTGAGCACAGGAAAATAGCAGTTATGAGGTCCAGGGGGTTGACTCTGTTGCTGTGGTTCTGTGGATTGTGCTCAGTGCTCAGTAATCTATCCAGGTTTTGGGGCTCCTGTTGTGAGGAGCAGCTCATTCTATGAAAGGACTCATTCACCATCATCAGCTTCCTCAGGAAACACCATGGCAGATCTTTCAGAGACTGGATGCTTTCATCAGATAAAGTCTCTCCATCAATCTGCAGCACCTGGCTCAGAGTCAGCTTGTTCTGCAGGTGGTGTTCCAGTCCCAGGTCACTCAGCAGCTCTTCCAGACTGGTTCCTGTCATTGGGGATGGAAGCTGCATTAGTACATATGCACAACAGTGCAGTAATAAAAGCATAAGAATGCACATAAATACACTTGCACATCAAAAAATGACTAAAGTTCTTGGCAGACTGAATGCTTCATACTCCTGAGTGATGCCATGGCTAGTTATTGTACCCTGTCCATCATCAATTAATCTCTAGCCCTGGACCGTAATTCTGAGGTGTTCAGGGACGCTTGTATGCAGTGATCCTCCCTGCCGAGTCCCTCCCCCCACCCTCGGAGCTGCTCCCTCATGCACAGGCCTTACTGGGATCCTGGTGTCGAACCAAAGTCTGATGCCTTAACCTTGCACCACCATGGAGCTCCCATACAAAAGAAATGTTGTGTCTATATTTAAACATGTTATGCCACATTTTAATAAGAGGTCACAGAAATGTATTCTTTAATTAAGTTCATTACAGGCTTAAAAATCACTGCTGCTAGAGCAATAGACCCTGGCTGTCACTAGGTAGGTCACATGGAAACTCATTATTCTATTATGACCTTGATTTCTGTCCGTTAGTTTATTTGGTATTTTAGTAAATTAATTATTTTTCATATTCATGTCTGGTTTCCTGTTTACATTCATTAGTCTTTGCACTTGTCTTCCCCTGTGATGTCTGTGTCTGAATGTTTTCTGATCCGAGTCCCCTGTCTGCGTGCTTCACTATTTGGGTGGTTTTGGAATTTTCCGGTTTCCCACGATTCCTTCTGTCTCGCTGTTCTTATTTCCTGCTAAGTCTCCATTTCATGTTTGTAGATAGCACTAATATACTAATCCCAACTAACACAGAATTTACACACTAAAATTTTCTTCGAATTAACAAACTAACATTCACTAGTTTTGGGTGTTTGTAATTTAATCACTTAACTAACAGACTAACTCTACCTCTATTTCAATCCTGCTCTATAACTCTGCCTCCCTGTTCTATCCCTAAATAGCTTTCCTCGATTCAGCGAAGTGTTCGCACCAGCTCTCCGCTATCTCTACATTCCTTAACTCAATTCCTTAACCCTAAACGCAATTGTCTACTCTCTAGTCCGGAGCCGTTTGTATTACATGTGTGTCTTTGTGAATCCAGTCCCGCGTTTTCATTCCAGCCTTGTCATTGTATTATTGCCCTTCCATGTGTCTCACATGATGTTTATTTGTTAGACTGCCCTCACTCCCACGACCCGCCTAGGTTGTCTCATTCCTGATTCATTACAATTTTAGTTTTCGTATTTTTCATGTTCTGTATTCTCCCTATGTTGTTAGCGTTTTTGTGTTTTTGTTACCTCCGTGCACACCGTAGTCTCCCTGTCACTTCATTTATTGGTTTCACCTGTTTCACTTCCTGTTTGTTTCCCCACCTGACTCATTACATTACATTACATTACATGGCATTTAGCAGAAGCTCTTATCCAGAGCGACGTACAACAAAGTGCAAATAAAAACACAAGAACAAGTGCAAAGAGGACCTGAGAGGACAGTACAGTTCTGAGTCCTTGTGTAAACATACAGAAAATCAGAACCTTTTAAGAGTACAATCAACTTTCAAACTAGCATACCACAATTGCTGCTAGAATACAAAAAATAACACTACCTATACAAGTAACAATATCTATACAATCTATACATGAGTGCCATTTCAGTCTAAGGCTAATCATGGTGGTGAGTTGGGGAGGGAAAGGTGTAGCCTGAAGAGATGGGTCTTCAGTCTGCGCTTGAAGGAGGTCAGAGACTCTGCCGTTCTGACATCCACCAGGAGGTCATTCCACCACCGTGGGACCAGGACAGACAGCAGTCGTGAGCGTGAGGTGCAGGTGTGGCGAGGAGGAGGCGCCAGATGGCACGAAGTGGCAGAACGGAGGGGTCTTGTTGGTGTATAAGTCTTGATAAGGGATTGAATATATACAGGGGCTGATCGTTTAACTGCCTGGTATGCAAGCACCAAAGTTTTAAATTTGATGACTCCCATTCACTCTCGTTACCTGTGTTTAAATCCCCTCTGTCTAGGCAGTTAGTTGCCAGATTGTAATGTGTTTATTCCATACTCTCCAGCATTTTCGTATTGGTATCTGTTTTGACCTGTTTCGTCCTAGACCATCGAGTTTAACTTATTCCTTCTGTCTTGTTCTGACCCGTAGTTTTTTGACCCACTTCTGTATATTCACCTTCGTTTCTGGATTGTGTTTCTGTCTATTTAGCCTGTTTGTTTTCGACCCATTGCCTCTGACCGCGACTATTCTTTGGATTATCCTCAATACATCTGTTTGCTGGAGATCTGACCCTTTGCCTGGACTATCGCTTATGAACTGCCTTATCCCTGCTATAACTGTTTGCTGGCTATTGACCCTCGCTGTACCAACCTACCCTGAGAAAATAAAGACCTTATTTTCTGAAGAACTTTTGTCTTGAAGAACTTTTGTCGTGGCCTCGCTATTGGATCCCCCGTTCTGAGTGCCTGAGAAGTTGTTGGAAATATAGAGGAGAAAAAGTATTGAGGACAATTAGTCAGATGGAGGAAGTCTTTTTCTTTGGTGAATTTGTCCAGGGCCAGGACCCCTCCTCCTACACTGTGCCCTGTCACTGTGCTGGGACATTGGATTTCTGCTTGGTCCAGAGGGAAGAACACCTCCCACTGGCTTACCAGCACCTCTTCCAGCTTGGTTTCACAGGAGGTCTCCCTCCTCTTCTGCCTGGGGTCCTCACCTTTACTGATGGTCTCATCTTCAGACACACTCACACTCTGCTCTGAGTCTTCTGTTTCCTGCAATGAAAAACATCACAGGCAGTGTTTTCATACTTCCTATTCTGTTTGATATTGTTTTACACAATACAATGTAATATATTGACTCCTTTATTAATTTGAATACTAGCCGGTATTTCAGGGAGTGGTTAGGTTAAGTGCAGCTTAGTTGAATAATGCAGCTGGGACCTGTCATTCATAGAAGCTGTCCGATCACAAGATTTCAGGCAAGAGTTACGGCCGTGTCTGAATGTGACTCTAGGAATGGCTCTAGTGCAGAGATCTGAAACACAAATCTTGGATGGCTGCAGTGTTTCCTGGTTTTTGGTGTTTTTAGAAAGTGCTAAATTTAAGTCACTGATTCACATGATGCCTACAACAGACAAAAAAAACCTTTTTAATTTGGCCGTCCAGAACTGGAATTAAACAACTGGACATTCTGACCTACAGAACTGGAGTTTGGCTCTGAGGTTTGTCAAATCTCACCTCCTCCTTGTGTGCAGTGCACATAGCGTCTTTGTTGTCCTTACTCAAGGTCCCATCCATATTATCAGTATCTGCTGAACATCTCTTTTCATCTGACTTAGCTGGCCAAGCAGAGGAGGGTTGGGACTGGGCCAGGCATGAGGATGTCTTCTCTGGTGCTGGTTCTGTGCCCAGACAGGATTGGTTGTCTGTGGTCTTCTCCCGATTCTCAGAATCTGCACCTGAGATGCTCAAAGACAGACCACAGTCCAAGGAAGGGTCCCAAACCCTTAACATCCACCCCAAGTAAAATGTTTCATTTTAAAAAACAGTTTCTTTAAAGCAGGGCGCCATGGATGGTGCAGTGGGTAGCACTGCCACCTCACAGCAAGGAGGTCTGGGTTTGTAATCCCAGTCGACCGGGGCCTTTCTGTTTGGAGTTTGCATGTTCTCCCAGTGTTTATGTGGTTTTCCTCCCACAGTCCAAAGACATGCAGGTTAGGCTGATTGGAGAGTCTAAATTGCCCGTGGGTATGAGTGTGTGAGTGAATTGTGTGTGTGCCCTGCAATGGACTGGCGACCTGTCCAGGGTGTATTCCTGCCTTTCGCCCAATGTATGATAGGCTCCAGCCCCCTGCGACCCTGTTTAGGATAAGCGGGTTAAGATAAAAGATGGATGGATGGATGGAGTTTCTTTAAAGCACTGCAATGGTGCACAGCTAAGCACTAGTGGCTCAGCTAAGCACCATATAAGACATGGCTAAGCATCACAGTGGCGCTGTTATGATCTGTGTTTTCTGTATCTGTATTTTGTAAGTCCTCAGAATATTTGCCTCTGTGCTTCCAGAAGTCAGTCAGTTCATTCCTTATCATTTGTTTCACCTGTGTTCCACTCCCTGATTATTGTACTCACCGGATTCTTGTTTCCTCTCGTTATGTCCCGACATACACCTGTCTGTTTTGTGTCGTATTTGCCAGATTGTCATGTGCTTCCGCGATACTTTCCAGTGTTTTTTCCTGTCTGATTACCTGTGTATCGACCTGTTTGGCTTTCGACTTCTGAGTCCTGGATTACCCTTCTCTTCGTCTTTGACCCGCTGTGTTTGGACTCCCTTTGATTTAATGGTTTGTGTTTTTGGTTTTCGATTCTGTTTATCCCCCAGTTTGGACTACATCATTGTTTTTGTTGTATCTGTTTGCCTGGCTATCAGACCCCTGCTTGGAGTATCGTTTAAGAACTGTTTATTCTCTACTACACCTGTTTGCTGGTTCTCGACTGGCTTGTCTACTCTGCCTCAAAGTTAATAAAGAATTTAACTTGAACTTCTGTGGTCTCGCTATTGGGTTTGTTGTTCTGAAGCCTGACAGGCACAGGGCATCACACTTTCGTTCGTTGCAGTTGCACACCGAGGACCAGTCCTGCCAGATCTGAGTATGGCATAATTGAGCCGCTGCTCTGAAGGAGGGACTTGGTGGGGAGGTTCGCTGCATATGAGCACTCCTGATCACCTCACAATCATAGTCTGGGGCTTGAGTTAATGCATGGGCGATTGAAATAAACAGCCTCAACTTCACTTGTGTGTGTGTGGTCATCAGTGTGGGTGTGCCTATTAGAGTGGGTGTGGCTCTCACTGACTGGGTGCTCAGGTGTTTCCTGTTGGTCAGAGTCTAACAGAGTGGGGCAAAACGCAAACAGAACAGCAGTCACAATGTAGGCAGATTCCTACAGCCATATACTGTATAGTCACAGCCGCCAGCTTCAGTGAAACACAGCCAGTGCTGTAGCAGTCAGCTGAAGATGTTATGGGCATCCTATAAATGTTCAGTCATGGTAACCTTTTCTTCATTTGAAGCATAAAACATTGGAAAAACAAATATTCTTTAAAAAACAGCCTTTATCATTGATGATGGAAAAAACAAAGAAGACATTTTGCATATTGTCAGCACAATCGAGCACTACTGCAAAATAAACCTAAATCATTGTCTTTTATCTTGGCGAGTACATTACCTAATTTACCCATTCGGGCAGCCATCTAAACTGTTAAGTTGAAATTGCTACTGCTTTGACTAGTTTAGCAAGTTGGGTGAATGATAGCTCGCTAAGTAATGACATGAAAATAAAGCTAGGGGGGCTGGTTATTAACTAGCATGCTCGGTTTACCTGGGACAGGTTTCCTTGCAGAGCACAGTTCGTAGCCACATTCACTGCAGAACTTGTCATTCTGCCCACAGTCACTGCTGCATTTGGGGCACTCCATCGGCATCCGTCTGGGCAAACGTAACATAACAAAACATAACATAATGATGAGAACAGGCCATTCAACCCAGCAATGCTCACCTTTACCAAACCCTAAAGTGTACCTACTGCTTAGTTTGCCTAAAAGCTAGATAGTATCTAACCCTATCAAGCCTGAAAACCTTCCAGTGTTTCTGCCTCCACTATATGTCCTGGCATGCTACTCCACACAGTGACCACTGTGTGAAAAAATACTTCGTAATATCTGTGGTGGCACCCCTGCTCCTGAATGTTGTGCCACGTGGGTGGAGAACCCTGGAGGGGCCCGTGCAGGTCAACCGTGCAGACGTCACGCATTGGGAGAGGTGTGCGAAGGGGTATATCTGCCTAGAGAGGTGATGGGGAGATCAGCACCTTGGAGAGAGATCCCTCTACCTGCGGTCCAGGACCCCGGCCAGCGCACGTGAGTGAGCAGAGTGGAAAATCACTGACTCAGCTGCAGCCTCTTTTCCTAATGAGCAGGGAATGGGATTTAAGGCGCGGTCGAGGCTGCAGCCAGTCTCAGTTGGTGCCATTCCTGAGCGTGTGAGAGTGTGGAAGGCAGAGAGAGGAAGGCAGAGAGAGGAAGGCAGAGAGAGGAAGGCAGAGAGAGGAAGGAAGAGAGAGGAAGGACCTGCAACGCCCAGCCATACTGAACCTGAGGAAGACCCCACCTTCACGGACGGCAACACCGAAGACCTGGAAACGGACGCCGGTCACGTGAGCCAAATAAATTCCCTTCCTATTCACCCCCTGTCTTTGTGTTTCCCGCCAGCCCTGACGCGGCCGAAGAGGGGAGGAGGGAGGAAGCCCTGGAAAATACCCCGGTCTGGGAAGAATCTTCGTTTATTTTTTGCCTAAACGGCCCCTTTGATTTCTCCAGTTTTCCCCTACCCTTGCCCTGAGGGGGGGCGCTATCACCGATACCCCGGAAAAAAAAAACACAGAAAAAATAAAAAGAAGTATTTTTTCTGACATCTGCTATCTCCTGTGTTGGTTCCTAGCTGTGCCCACTCTCTGCACCTCAGGATCCACCCCGAGGCACCACATATGGTGGAGAATGCGGGCATACTGATGCGACGCTGTGGAAGCTGATCTGGGCCGAAGAACCAACACGGGTGAGAACTGAGAGTGAATGGAAGCCACACCCCCTGGGGAAGAGCGAAGAAGGAGACGATTGGCTGCCCCTACCCTCGCTGAGATGCAAGAAGCGGAAGCAGAAGAGGGCTCCCGAGGGATGATGGAAGCGGCCATCACGGAGCTGGCGAGGTCCCAGCGGGCCCTGCAGGAAGCGGTGGTCGAACTCTGCCGCCTATCCCCCCGTGACGGATCGAGACGAACCCCCCGAGATGCGTTGACAAAGATGACAGCCGATGATGACGTTGAGGCGTACCTCCAGGTGTTTGAGCGCGCCGCTCAACGTGAAGAATGGCCACAGGCAGCCTGGGCGGCCATACTAGCCCCCTTCTTGACGGGGGAGGCCCAACAGGCCTATCGAGATATGGACATGGCTGACGCCACCGACTACCTCAAGTTGAGGAGAGCCATCCTAGCCCAATATGGGTTCAGCCTACCTGCCCGAGCCCAGCGATACCACGAATGGGCCTATGATGCCTCCCAGCCTGCCCGGTCCCAAATCGCCGCCCTGACCCGCCTGACCAAGAGCTGGCTGGCCGAGGGAGAGGGGCCACCCCTGTTGGAGAGGGTGGTGTTGGACAGATGCACCCGCGCTCTACCCAGGGAAGCCAAGTGGGATATAGCCCAGGTGGGACCCACCTCCGTAGAACTGCTACTGGGCCTCCTCGAAAACCATCAGGTCACTCAGAAGATGCTCCAACCTGAACGCACCAAAACCCCGAGCCGCCCAGTTAGGTGCCCAGCACAGGTGAAGCACCCACCAGCCCGCCCTGACCCAAATCGGCGGGGCAGACCTGACGCAGGGAGACCACGGCCGGAGTGGAGATGCTATAACTGTGGAGAGGAGGGGCATCTAGCCAGGAACTGCCCCGGGAGGGAGGTGTCCAGGCCCACCGCCAGGGGTCCGAGCAGCCCAGCGCACCCCTACCAGAGTACGGAGGCCCCCAGGTTCCCGATACGAGTAGGGGGACAGGACACTGTAGCAGTGCTGGATTCGGGCAGCGCCATCACCTTGGTAAGACCAGAGTTTGCGGGAGAAAAGAGGGGTGAAGAGGTGGCCGTGGCGTGTATCCATGGGGACACCAGAGAATACCCCACGGTGTGGGTCAACCTAATCACACCACGGGGGACGCACGCGGTAAGAGCGGGGGTTGTACCAAATTTACCCGTACCTGTACTAATGGGAAGAGACTGCCCTTTGTTCCAGACTTATTGGGAGGAGGGGCCCCGGCCTCTGAGGGAGACGAGGCCACGACGGCCCCGCCGGGCTGCCCGCCGGGCTGCCCGCCAGAACCCCCTACCAGTCTGGGCCGCGACGTCTGGGGACAGTGAAGGAGAGGCCCTGCCACCTGAGAGGGAACGCCAACCCAGCACCCCGGCCACCAGTGGAACCATCACTGCGTCCGAGAAAGAGCTTGGGGAGGCCCTGCCCCCGGAGAGAGATGTCTGTCTAGCCTTCTCGGAGGGCCCCCAAGAGGTGTGCGAGGAGGCCGAAGCACCCACCCGTTTTGGCACTGCCCAACTACACGAGCCAAAGTTCGCTCAGGCCTGGAGAGATGCCCGAGACATTAACGGGGTACCACAAGAGCCGGTGAGTACACTATCGTATCTCTTCTTCAGGGTAAAACAAGACCTGCTCTATCGAGTCTGTAACCCACAGGGGGAGGAAGTGGAACAGCTGCTCGTCCCTCAACCGTTTGTGCCCCGAGTCCTCTACTTGGGTCATACTCACCTGCTGGGAGCCCATCTGGGGATGGAGAAGACCTACGAGAGGATCCTGGCAAGATTCTATTGGCCCGGGGTGAAAAAGGCTGTGGAGGACTACTGCCGACACTGTGCCGTGTGCCAACTCCACAGCCCTAAGGTAACCCTTCGGAACCCACTAATACCCCTGCCAATAATTGACGTTCCCTTCAGGAGGATTGCGATGGACATCGTGGGGCCCTTACCGAAGTCCAGCCGGGGACATCGGTACATCCTCGTAATCCTGGATTATGCAACCCGCTACCCAGAAGCCGTCCCGCTCAGGACCGCGACCGGTTGCCAGGGAGTTGTTCCTGCTTTTTAGCAGGGTCGGAATAGCGGAGGAACTCCTGACAGACCAAGGATCGTGCTTCATGTCGGGAGTCCTAAAGGAGATGTGCCGGCTGCTACAAGTGACCCAACTACGAACCTCCGTCTACCACCCCCAAACCGACAGACTAGTGGAGAGATTCAATCAGACCCTCAAAGCCATGCTGAGGAAGATGATTGAAATGGACGGTAAGGACTGGGACCAGCTCTTACCCTATCTTCTCTTCTCAGTCCGAGAGGTACCCCAGAGCACCACCGGCTTTGCCCCTTTTCAACTGCTATACGGTAGACGACCCCGTGGATTACTGGACCTGGCGAAGGAAGCTTGGGAGCAGCAACCGTCCCGAACCCGCAGCCTGATCGAGCATGTGGAGCAGATGGACCGGCGGATGGCCCAGATCTGGCCCATGATGAGGGCCCACATGGAACGGGCACAACGGGAGCAAGCCAGGCTGTATAACCGGGGAGCCCAGGTGAGAGAATTCGCCCCAGGAGACAAGGTGTTGATTCTAGTCCCCACCAGTGAATGTAAATTTTTGGCCCAATGGCATGGGCCGTATGAGGTCGTGGAACGCACAGGACCTGTGAACTACCGAGTGAGACAGCCGGGGTGACGACACCGCCTCCAAATCTACCACGTCAACCTGATGAAGAGGTGGCATGAGCCACCCCCAGCTCCGACCCCAGTCCTCTCTGCCCAGTGGGTGCCCCCACCCACCCCTGACGTGAGTATTGGAGAGCAACTGAGCTCCCGCCAGCAGCAAGCGCTACGTGAGCTGGTGAATCGAAGCCGGGACATCTTCTCGACTATGCCCGGCCGCACCCACCTAATCGCCCACGACATCAGCACTGAACCTGGTAAGACATTAAAATTACGACCCTACCGAATCCCAGAAGCTTGCCGACACGCCATACAGGAGGAGGTGAAGAAAATGCTCGACCTCGGGGTTATTGAGGAAAGGCGCAGTGCCTGGTCCAGTCCCGTGGTGCTAGTCCCCAAGCTGGATGGAACCTGGTGGTTCTGTAATGACTTCCGCCGCCTGAACGACATCTCCCTGTGTGACGCGTACCCAATGCCGAGGGTGGACGAACTCATTGAGCGGCTGGGACCGGCCCGGTTCATCAGCACCCTGGACCTGACAAGGGTGTTTTGGCAAGTTCCCCTAACACCCCGTGCCAGGGAGAAGACGGCCTTCGCGACCCCGACGGGCCTCTACCAGTACACCGTCCTCCCCTTTGGCGTGCATGGAGCCCCGGCCACGTTCCAGAGGTTGATGGACCAGGTGTTGCGGCCCCACCAGAGGTATGCGGCCGCCTACCTGGATGACATCGTCATCCACAGCACCGACTGGGACAGCCATGTCGACAAAGTCGAAGCGGTGCTGAGGTCCCTGAGGGAGGCCGGGCTGACGGCTAACCCAGCAAAGTGCCGGCTCGGATTTAAGGAAGCTGCCTATCTGGGCCACACGGTCGGGAGGGGGCGGTGAAGCCCCAGTCGAACAAGGTCGACAGCATTGCCACCTGGCCCCAACCGGCTACAAAGAAACAGGTGAGAATGTTCCTGGGTCTGGTGGGTTACTATCGGCAGTTCATTCCGGAGTTTGCAGCACGAGCAGCCCCGCTACACGACCTCACCAAGAAGGAGCAGCCCAACCGGGTCCAATGGAACCCCCTCGCCGCTGCAGCCTTCCAAGACCTACGGGCCGCTCTAGGTGAGAAACCAGTCCTCATAACTCCCAACTTCCAGAAACCCTTCGTGCTGCACACCGACGCCTCGGAAGTGGGCCTGGGAGCGGTCCTGTCACAGATCCAGGATGGGGTGGAGCATCCAGTAACCTACATCAGCAGAAAACTCCTCGGCCATGAAAGGAATTATGCCACGGTCGAGAAGGAATGCCTCGCCATCAGATGGGCGGTAGGTAAATTACGATATTACCTACTTGACCGTGAGTTTCTGTTGGTGACCGATCATGCTCCCCTCAAATGGATGTACCTTAACCGAGACAGCAATGCCCGAGTAACCCGCTGGTTTTTAGAGTTGCAGCCCTACCGGTTCAAGGTGGAGCATCGCGCTGGGAAGCTGCACCAGAAAGCTGATGCGCTATCCAGGAGGGAGGATGGCCTAGGGGCAGACGCTCCCGCCCGGGGCTTGGAGCTGAGGGGGGGGGTATGTGGCACCCCTGCTCCTGAATGTTGTGCCACGTGGGTGGAGAACCCTGGAGGGGCCCGTGCAGGTCAACCGCGCAGACGTCACGCATTGGGAGAGGTGTGCGAAGGGGTATATCTGCCTAGAGAGGTGATGGGGAGATCAGCACCTTGGGGAGAGATCCCTCTACCTGCGGTCCAGCCAGCGCACGTGAGTGAGCAGAGTGGAAAATCACTGACTCAGCTGCAGCCTCTTTTCCTAATGAGCAGGGAATGGGATTTAAGGCGCGGTCGAGGCTGCAGCCAGTCTCAGTTGGTGCCATTCCTGAGCGTGTGAGAGTGTGGAAGGCAGAGAGAGGAAGGACCTGCAACGCCCAGCCATACTGAACCTGAGGAAGACCCCACCTTCACGGACGGCAACACCGAAGACCTGGAAACGGACGCCGGTCACGTGAGCCAGATAAATTCCCTTCCTATTCACCCCCTGTCTTTGTGTTTCCCGCCAGCCCTGACGCGGCCGAAGAGGGGAGGAGGGAGGAAGCCCTGGAAAATACCCCGGTCTGGGAAGAATCTTCGTTTATTTTTTGCCTAAACGGCCCCTTTGATTTCTCCAGTTTTCCCCTACCCTTGCCCTGAGGGGGGGCGCTATCACCGATACCCCAAAAAAAATAGAAGTATTTTTTCTGACATCTGCTATCTCCTGTGTTGGTTCCTAGCTGTGCCCACTCTCTGCACCTCAGGATCCACCCCGAGGCACCACACTGTGAAGAATTTATCCTTGGCCAATTTCCATAAATATCTCTCGTTGTGCTAACCAAACTCACCCTGAAGAGTCACCTGTAGTTCACTTTGTAAATTCCTTTAATGAATTTAAAAGCCTCAATCAAATCACCCCGAAGTCTTCCTTTACTAAGCTTAGAGTGAATAAGCATCTTAAGTCCTCAGTACTTTTATCTTTTATACATGGAATCAATCAGGGTTCCCTTCTTTGAACCTTTGTAATATCACAGTTACAGCAAGAAGAGTCAAAGCACCTTGTACAAAATGTAGAAATGTGAGGTTGGAGATGTAAAAGAAACCAGGTAATTCCCTTCCAAGAAAAGTAAACCGAAAGTAATTCTTTGCATGTCTGAAAGCATTGAGACTACATTAATTTAGCAGACGGTGTGATCTAGAACAACTCACCTGGTTTTTCAGCAATGGTGCCAAACCAGACTATTAACAAGAAAAGACATGTTGCCAGACTCGCGGTTGCAGTTCGCTGCAGTTGCACACCGGGGACCGGGGTTCGATTCTCGGTCCTGCCAAAAGCCAAGTTTGGCCGGCTCATGTGGAGCAGCAATAATGGGCTCGCTGCTCCAGAGGGAGGGACTTGGCAGGGTTAGTAGATCGCCGCACAAAACAAGCACCTCGGGCGCCTCGGAATCATGGTTACAGCTTGGGAGGCGAGACGGCTTGAAGAAGGCGTGTCGCTCTCCCGTTGGCCGCCAAGGGACGGGGTGTGGGCGGTCTATCTAATACTAGCTCTAATTGAATCAGACGGGGTCCAATTGGCTACCAAATTGGGAGAAAAAGGGAAAAAATCTGATAAAAAAAAGAAAAGACATGTTGCATCACTAAAGTACAGAAATCTGAAGAGTCCTTGCAAATTGTGATTATCTTTCAATCATGAGGAGACAAAAGCTTCAGCAAGTGCAAGTGCAAGTAAACGGGTCTATTGAAAAATACATTGAAAATGTTGCTGTTGTCTCAATGGGCATTTAGAGTAAATACTGTCGCTGGTAAGAATAAGGCCAAACCACAAACAGAAAATCCAGTATTATGAAATAAGCTCAATCCAAACAGCAGCAAAGGGAAGTGAGGAGTTCATTGAGATAAGAAAATAAGACTAGAAATAAATGCAGATGTGGTCAATGTAGCTAAAACTACACACATATCTAGGTTGATATATAGAAGTTTATTTCAGATGTCTTGAGGGAAATCTCTGATATCAAATTATAGGAAGTGCTTTGTTGCAATTATTGCTGTAAGACCAGTTATTGAATTTAAGGGGGCAATTACTTTTTTATTCAACTTTTAATTGTTTGATAACTTTTTTCACTAAATCAATGAAACAATCATTTAAATATTTACTCAGATTCCCGTTGTCTAATATTACATTTTGTCTAAAGATCTGAAACCATTCGGTGTGAAAGATATGCAGTAATGGAGGATATCAGGAAGGGGGAGTTTTTACGGCACTGAATGCACATTCTCAGCTCAGGTATTTTCTGTTTAGCGTTGCATTAACACTGGGCATTTTCTGTGCATGTATGATAAGCTGTGAATAACACCAATGGCTGCCCTTGTTTAATTTGCCTCCCATGCCCAGCACAAAGTCCTGCACGGTCCTATGCTATAGTGATTGTCTGAAGCTGTTTATATTTATATTATATTAATGTTGTTTAATTTAGCTTCACTTACCTATAACATCTCTTCTGTAATCAGTTCAGCTGCAATGTTTTTTCTGTGAAAAATAAAGCAAAGTGTGAAGATGAAAGGAAACTGATGCTCCAAACTGAGTGCGTTTAACAATGACCCAACAGTTGACTGTTAGGCAATGTTCTGGTTTTGCAGTCTTTCTTCGAAGAGCAGGTGTGGCACCTCTTGGCTTTACTTCCTGTGCCTTTTGGTGGGAAAAGGACCAGATGCCTCTAGTGGTAAGATCTTCACAGTGAATGCTGTAGAGGATACATTTTCTAATCCTGTTATAAATTATAAAAGCTTTAAGAATTTTAAGTCCGTATAAACTGATACATTATGGCATTGTGCAAAACTGCTGTGGTGTGCTGCTAGGGAGTGCTAGATGTCTGTGAGACTTCCTCTTTCAGACCAGAAATCAAAATATGATTGGGTGAGAGGTTTTGCCAACTGAGAAATAAATGATGATAATACAAGAGGCAGTGGTTGACAACTAAAGAGATCCCAACGGGTATCAAACAGAATATAACGCTGGAATTATTCAACTAGTAAAACAAGTTGGATGAGAAAAAGGACAGCTACACAAGGTCTTTACATCCTAGATAAGAACTGAACCGCGGTATAGTAATGAATGACATGTTATCATACCTTATGGGAGGAAAGAGGTTTGTGGTTTGAAAGACATCAACTAAATTGGCAAAGTAATACACCCCCAATGTGTATGTGATAGAAACAGAACACGAAGGACAACTGCAGTGCAGGACAGAAGACCTTTGGGCAAGTGAACTCGTCAAAGCGCTTTGACGCAGGGGCATGCTGAATTACCTGTGGTGTTCTCATCAGCACTACAAGAGTGTCTAGAGGTGATTACATTTAGAACAGGAAAAATCATGCGGATCTAAAACGTTGATGATTTGTTTGTCTGTTCGCCAGAACGAAAAACATGCAAAGCAGTTTGACAATTAACATACTTTGCGGAGACAGGGAACAAAGTAAAACCAAACACAGTCCAGCTGGCACAATCTACAGTTAAACACCTGGGTCATAATGTCTCTGCAAAAGGGAAAACATTAGGTCATGAGAGAGTACAAGCAATTGCTGAAATACCTAAACTCACAACTATAAAGCAGGTCATGTCTTTGAATGACTGGCTACTGTAGGCAGTGGATCCCAGACTATGCTGAACTAACTCAACCCCTATGAAACATGACACATGGCCATAGCCTGACTGTGGTTTGGACAGAGGAAGCTGAATGCTCCTTCAAGAAAATAAAAAGAGAGTTACAGTAGGCCCCTACGTTGGGGCTACCTGACATGGAAAAAGCATTTATTCTGACAGGAGGAAAGCTGAGGCCTATCACACATTATTCAAATGCTTGGATGCTGGAGCAAGGGGACGTCCACCTTGGCAGTATAAAATAAAAAAGCAGGAAAATAAATAAATATAATAAAATAAGAACACACCCTTGTCGGTCACATGATTATCAGACAACACTTAAAGATCAAGAAAATTGACAAAAGAAAATGGCTACACCGAGACAGGCTTGAATACAGTGTCATGATTTTGTTCTTGCGCTCAGCATTTTACAGACTCCACCCGGACACTGGATGCGTTTAGCCGCCTGCAACTCTTTTAAACGGTGAGCCATGTGGTTATTAATTTACTTTGATATCAGCCCTGGCCTTCTTTATTATTATGCAAAATATTGAATGATTTTGGGGTATGTCTGAATTTATTCAGTAAGAGAGAAGGCCTGTTTAGTCTATAGCCTTTTTCATTTCACCAATGCTGTAATGATGCGTGTGTATGTGTGAGGAAGTGAGAAATAGAGAGAGGAATAGAAAGAGAAAGAGAAAGAGAGAAAGAGAGGGAGGTAGAGAGAAAGAAAGACTTTGCACACACGTTTTGAGATTGGAGCTGCGTTGGGGCTTGTGTGTTGGTTCTTGATGGCAAACTCATATCATCAAGCATAGATTGAATCACCAAATGTTAAAATCAAACGATGCACTGTATTAAACCCAGCAACTCTTCTCCCCACAGCAGATGATGGAGAACCACATGATTGTTTAGGAGTAATTGACCAAGTCCTGTCTCCCAGACCAGACCTCTCCTCCACCCAACTCCCTAATGCCAAGCTGGAAATAAGCAATAGTATACAGAGTTTCAGTGATCGCTTGTCTGGAGAGCAATTCTGCGCATTCTTTCATCTCTTTCCGTCAATCAATGCGAGTTTAGCTAAAACCTTTATTTGTCTCAAATTTTAAGTTACAGTTGCATCGTTTGTGGTTGACTATCATATCTTAGTTATATAGCCAGCTAGTTACATAGCCAAATAAGTTGCATGCTCATAATATAGTTGGTGTTAAACTTCAAGACAAAAAATATAAATAGTGTTGTGTAGCACACTAAAGTCAACATTTTCTTAGAATACTACGAAAAGACGGCAGGCTCTGTTGCGTTTGTCACTGTCAGCTTTTCAAAACAGTGAACTGCATAATAATGCTTTATATTACACGTTATATTCATAGACTGTGGGAACAGTGTTGTGGTTTGAGTTTGTTTGTTGCTGTAATTCCTCTCTTGACTGTTAGGAGTCTGAAATGACCGACTGCAGCTTTAACAGCTAAACTCTTTGCTAGTTACCGTCTTCAATCGGAACTACATGCCTCGCGACATTATATATATATATTTTTTAACAAAGATCAAATCTACAGAAACTGGGCGGGCCTATGAGCAAAGTGGGAGGGCCCAGGCCCACCCTGGCCCAATGGTAGCAGCGCCATTGGTGCATTGAAAGTGTGGCATTTATATATATCAGAATACATTGTAGAATAGACACAGTGCATAGATTGAACCACTCAAAACAATTAATTCAATAGACACAGTGCATAGATTGAACCACTCAAAACAAATCATTCAATAGACACAGTGCATAGATTGAACCACTGAAAACAAATCATTCAATAGACACAGTGCATAGATTGAACCACTCAAAACAAATCATTCAATGGACACAGTGCATAGATTGAACCATTCAAAAACAAAATGAGAGATTTAAGTTTTTTGAGAACAAATTATAAAAACATGTTTTCAGCTTGAGCCCTGTTCAAGGCAGTGAACAAAATACAGATCATTAAGTTCAAATGAAAAGTTAATTTTTAACGTGAGAATGTGAATGTGTCTGGAGAAATTCATTAGTTTTACAGAGATGCTAAATAAAGTTTGAATTCAGTTTTCTAAATGGAAATATAAAGTCATCATGGTGACAGATAACATATAGTGATGATTATCTAACATATAATAGATCAACAAGGCAGTAAATAATAAACGTCAAACACCTAAGCAAGCAAAGATATAGAGCTGATGATTGCCAATGACACATGACGATTATACACTTTAATTATAAGAATTATTAACAAGATAGAACACATATTTTGGATATATTTCAACACATATTTACATATCTTCTTTAATATGGAGGTGACAATACGAAATTAAGTTAAATTTAGTTATTGTTAAAATATCACAGCCAATTTAATCCGATTGAATGGAACAATGCACAGAGATCAGCCATGATGATTCAGGCAGGATTTGTACAGATAAATGCTGCATAGGTAACGATACAGGCAATATCACTTTAGAGTATGAATATGATTTTATGAGTACAATGAGCTGCTGATGCTATTATCTCTCACAGAACCAGAGAATACTCAGGGAGGCTGCAGGAATTCAGCAGTGTCTGTGTCAGTGATCAGGAATTCTCACTCTTTCCAAAAATCAGTGATGATTGAATTCAACTGTAGAACCTGCACAGCTAGACCAATGAGGGAATAGCTGGAGGTGAAGGGACGACGTGTTCTTTCCTGGCTGTTGAATGAAAGATTTTAATTAACAAACTCCGCACACGAACAGAGCACAATTATGTTTAGGAATATACTGGGTCTGTTGCCACGGGTCGGATATGGATTGACCTGCCCCATATCCCGCTTACAACTGGCCTGAAACAGATCAGTAATATTCCTAATATTCTCCGTTCGTAAACGGGGCCGTTTTGAAAGCTTAGTGGTTACTCTCGTTCCACTCGTTGATCTGACTCCATTTAAGATATATAATTTAGAAATTTGGGTGTGCAACTTACGCGAACCTCGGGAGTGATTACACTCGACTCGTACCTGCGCCACTATTACTCAATATATGTTCTCGCGATTTAACATTATTGCTGAATATTTCAGTTCGGTGTAGAACTCAGAGGCTGAGGGTCCAGTCAACACAATACATGCAACACTGTCATGATAGTTGCGAGCCCAGGTCGGCGCAGCATTAACTGGGCTCCTTAGAGCTAATTAGACAGGAACCGGCGTATTAACGCCCATGGGTTCCCTTCGCACCAGATTACAAGAGCCTTGCGTCGCCCGACCCTTTAAGGGACAGAAATTGCTGGCCTCACAACTTAGAACTATCACAGGTGTACCGCCCCGCCGATCGGTCGGTCTTTTGGCCACCATTTCCCCCTGAGTATTTCAGTTGTAATTTAGGCTGAAAAGGTACAAGATGAATTAGAGTCATGGAGATCACGCAAGTTACAAGCAAAATGGTTTATTTGCAGACAGGTAGGCAGTTAACGTAGAATATCAGTCAATTACAATTAGACAAATTGAAAATAAAAAGTATAGAGTAAAGAATCTTACCCAGCCTGCTTTCGCTACACACATATACAGAATATGCACAGTGTGGGAAATCGAGTGCGATCTTCCCGATACTTACATACACGCATACCTACATAAGACATGTTGTGTGGGAAGTCGAATACGATCTTCCCCGATTGGTCTGTCTCCCTTGCTTTTATGCCAAATCACACGTTTGAAACCAGGCGGCAGTGCCATAAATCAACCTGGAGGGGTGGTCAAATCTGGAATTTAGACCCCCACCGTTGGGGGTTGTTGAGTAGGGAAAATGAGATGATTACCAGGAGAGGACGTGTAGGTTTTTCCCTTGAGTTATTGAAACTATGGTTGATTAAAATCCATTTGGTATGAAATGTATCTCATCTGATTCGTTGACTTTACTGGATCACATCCATACCAAACAGATTATCCTAATGTTTTGTTATGGTGCAGTTATCATGAAACTTCCCTCCTGATTATCCATTTTACATGCAATTCCTGTTACCATTACATAAGACTTAATGCAATAATACAAGGATCACATGGGCAATGTTTTCAAGGTGTTACCGGGTCTATTTACCATCTAAACAACAGTTTTGAGGTTTTCATTCAAGAGAGTAGTCCCTGGGGTAATGACAGCAGTGCCCAAAGGAGGGCACTGTGGTACTGCCCGGAGTCTTTCCCCCTGGAAGTGACCAGGTGTGGGGCCATAAGATGTTAGGCACATTCCTTTCCCGGGAGTTTTAATGGCCCACATGGCCTAATTGCCCGGGAACCGCTCATCCACCCACCATATATCTCTCCTTTATCATCTTGGTGTCACTGGTCTGGAACTCCTCAAAAGGTACTACAAACAGTATTGTCCTTTGTCCCTTTTGACACGCCCCAGAACCCCCACCTCACAAATGGCAGAGTCAACCCCCAGCTCACAGGCTCTTCACAGATGGCAGCCCCATCATATCTATGAATGCTGTAGTTGGGAGTTTTCATGATAACTGCATTATGCTGTAAATATGTCTTTGTGCCTCTCATGGTAATATACCTTTTGGATAAACCTGATTTGGGTGAATGAAAGGAAAGGAGACATCCCAGACTGTTTGGTTTCTTCTCCTTATCTCCGAAATCCAGTTCTAAACAGTGAGTCACCCATCTATAATTTACAGCCAGGCCCACCCGGCAGGGGGCTAAAACACCTGGCTTCTACAGAGACTTTTTGTCCAGTTTCCCCTCGGCTCCTGAATGGTTGTGATATCAAAAGGTAGACTGTTACAAAAACTAGACCATTACACCAGTCGCACTGAACCAATCAGAATAACACCAAACATCACTATATTCTGACCTGGGATTATCATGAAACATCTTTATACCATCTCCAATATTCCTGTTCTGGAATGTGAGAAAATCCTTCTCTAGCTCTCCCCCACAGGCATGTGTGCCAATGGTGGGGGCTAACAATGTAGGAGGGGGGGAAGTCAGCAAGCTGACCAGCGCATGAGACCAAATGTTCCTTATGACCGGTTTACACAACTGTCCCCTTTGAAAATGATGAGTGCTTTTATTTGTATTGTATAAAACTTGCTGTTAGTTCATGCCATTCAACTTGGCTGGGGCTCTGTTTTGGTTTACCATTATGACTTGCACCTGTAAGCAGACTATTTTATATGAATGCCACTCAGAAGATAATTTTTCAGCCCTAATGACATATAGGCTGTATCAACCTTTTAATTTAATCTCCGGTTTTCATCAAGAAGGATTTCTTCAGACTTTCCGCGGCTTGTTCCAGGGTTATATATCTCCATTGGGGGGGAATATCAGCAGGCTTGGCTTCATATTCTTCTGCAAACTGCTTATTAAACTTGCTGAAGATGTACTTCCAGTAGTCTGAGGCCTGGATGCTGGTGTCAGGCTGGATGAGCCAGTCAGGGTAAATGCTCCGGTAGTCCTTGTATGGATGATGAAGTTTCTTATCTGTTCCAGTCAAGATGAAGCATCTCTCACTGGCAACATCAGTGGAGCAGATATTGCTCTCTAAAATACGCGATCCACGATTCCACCATCCTGCAATGCCATAATGTCTGCTTCCCGTAATTCCCTGAGGACGGTGAATGGAAGCAAAGTGCTCTGTGTGGCTCTTGCCACCAGCTTCACAGGGGGTCTTGCACAAGGGACACTGCCTCCCACAGCCAAACACCCTGTTAAACAGCACCTTCTGTGGCTGAAAGGGCAGTGAGGTCAGCCTGGCCCTCACATCCCCACCTTTCTGAAACTCTCTGGTAAAGGCCTGCTCCATTTCATCCATGAACACCTGCAGACACCGGGAAAAATCTTCTGGCTTGGCAGTGTTTAAGGCTAGGACTGCTCTGAGGGGGTCTTTAGGGATGATAAGCTCCTTCACTAGGTCACTACAGATATCCTGAATGAACTGCTGAATGTTCTGGGTCTCCTCACCCCTTCTTGCTGCCTGTTCAGCTGCCTTCATCTGTGAGGTCTTAATGGCTTCCTTTATTTTTCTAACCACCACCTTCAGGCGGTTCATCTCAATGTTCCTGAGGCTATCTCCCTCCGAGAACTGCTTAACCATCAGCTTCAATATCCAGTCCTGTTCAAAGGTCTCGTAATTTTCTATGTATCTCACAAAGTCCTGAAAGTTATCATTCTTAAGCAGCTGCTCAAGGACTGAGAACTGGAAGAAGGCTCGAGTGCTGAAAGCAATGGCTTTCTGCCCTGCCAACATTTCATCCACAAGGTCGGGGCCCAGAGATTTGGTGATGTATTCCTTCACCGCAGGTTGAAGACAGTTGACAGTGAAAGCATTGGCTTTCTTCTGACACTGGTGTCTTTTGTTGAACAGGTCCTTAAAGTCTGTGTAGTACTGTTGCTTGAACTGTTCCAGACAGTGACGAGGATCATTTGCATGGATGAAAGCCAGATGCATTTTTTGAAACTCCCGTGCTGCATGTCCACAGATGTGGATCTTCAGCTTGGCTTGAAATTCAGCAGTTGTTACCAGATTCATGTGCCTGTCCAAGATTTTGTCTACCTTGCAAAGCAACTCTATTGTGTATGTTTTAGAGTAATCAGATCTTGTTCTCACTTTCTCATCGACAAACTGCTTGCTCTGCTCAATGATGTGATCAACGACCTGCTGAAATGCCTTCAGCTCCTTTCCTGAGGATACATTTGAAAACCATTGTTTTGACCCCATATGTTCACTTTTCACTTTGAATGGCTCTCTTCCATATTCAGACAATTTGCTCACTTTTGACAGTATTTCACGTACTGAGCTGCCTTTCATCTCTAAGTCAACCCACAGCTGGTGGGAGATGTTTTGCACAATGTCTCGTTCTTCCATGCCAGGGAACCACAGCTCTGCCACGGTCTCCTTCCACATCTTCTCAAATTCATCCACCAGCTGTTCATCATTCAGATCTTTACTTTTCCTGCATTTCTCAATCAGCCCCTGCACCTTTTTCTCCATTGTGGCCGTTTGATTGTTCTTGATGCTCTCTAACCTGAACATACCCTTTCTGATCTCCACCGCTGCCTCAAGCTTGTTTTTCACAGAGTTCTCTGTCTCCCTCCTGATGGTTTTGGCTGTGATGTTCAAGTCCTCCTTGTACTTCACTACCAAGTGAATATGTCCCTCTTGCCTGTTGTAGAATTCAGTGAGGTTGGCCAAAATTAGTGTTTCCCCTTTTGTCAGTTCAACAAAGGCCTCATTTGTCAGGTGGATCAGTAACTCATCCAAATTATTAAATTCTGCTTCTGTGCCAACGTTTGACACTTTTGTCTCAGCTTCCATTAGCCAGGAGTACATGTTCTTCCTGAAGGCCCAATCCCATTGGTTGAACTCAGTGCAAAGCTGAGCATAAGCTTCAGCTACAGGGCTGTTGCGGAAGCTGAAGATGAAGTTCTCATACTTCACTGCTTGCCATAAGCTCTTGGTCCATTCAAGGAACTCAATGATTGTGTGTGCTGAGCTGTCTCCAGATTTTTGTTCCATAAATTTCTCAATCACACTCCTCTTGAAACGATTCACAGACTCACTGTAGCCAACATTGACAGCGGCCATGGGAGGGTTGCCATGCCAGAGCCCAGGGATGTACCAGGTGTTTCTCTCTGGATCATACTCCATGACATCAGTAAATGTTTTGTTGTTTCCCTTCTTTTCCATCTTAGCTGCTGCTTGGGTCATCTTATTCAGCTGCTCCAGCAGAAGCTTCCTGTCTCTCATGTTACTGTCATGGGCAGAGATGTCTGGCACATTCTGGTGCACAAACTGACAGCAGGGTTTTCTCCCAACTTCTTTCATGCGCAGGAAGGCGTGCACCACAATCTGCAGGATATCGTTCATTTCCGTGGAATTCTCCATGGCGATGTTGATGACTGTGATGTCACTCAGCCCCACCACCAGAGTGGCCAGTTCATTATCATGCTCATGACTGTCATCCAGCTGTGCCAACTGTGGTGCCTTCAAACCTTCAGTGTCAATAATCATGATGTAATCACACCCAAGCCGCACTTTAAAATACTCTTTCACTCTGAGGAGGAGCATGAAGGCCCCTCTGGTGCACCTGCCACTACTGACAGCAAACTGGACCCCAAACATGGTGTTCAGGAGGGTGGACTTCCCAGTGCTCCGTACCCCCAGTACAGAGATCACCCGGATCTTACATTTATCCTGTGTGAGATGATGGAGTTCTTTCAGAACCTGTGTCACCCACTCCAGAGGAATATTGCTTGAGTCTCCATCCACCAGCTCCAGAGGAAAGCCCTCCTGTAGCAGCTTGGCACAGAGACGTGGCAGGCGCTTAATCTCTGGGGTGAGGGCTTCGGGGAGTGAGCAGGCCGACTCGTACAGCTGACCCATTTCCCTCAGGAAGTGCTCTGTCCCCAAGGAGCAGCTGGAGATCTCCCTGTCCAACTGTGCAATGAGCTCCTTGTTTTCTGAGGAACTCTGACACTGTTCCTTGTACTTTGCCCGAAGAGGTGGAAGGCTTTTGCGTGACAGATTATCCAGATTGATCCTCATCCACTTGAGGAAATACTTGCTCTCCTCTGTGGAACTGCACATCGCGGAGATGAAACGGGACATAGAATCGGAGATGCTGTGAGCCCTCTGCTGTTCTCTGAGCTTCTGCCTCTGATCTTCAAGCTCATTCTGGTAAACTTCTATGTTTTTCTCCCCAGCATTTTTCATCCTGCACTGTTCCTTCTCCAGTTTTGCCAGCTGTTTCCATGCAGTCCCTTGCAAGGGCAGCTCTTTCTCCTTGAAGCTCGGTATGTCAGATATTCCTCCTGTGATGTCATCAGCTTTCTGCCTGCCGCTCATACAGTAGACATAATCTTCATCAGCATGGATCCCTAAATCATCGGCAACATCAGACATCCTTTCAATGCTCATTTTAACAATGTTTCCTTTCAAAATTCCACAGATAGCCGAACACAGTTTCTTGTTGAATTCTGCATCATTCCTTCCCGGATGCTTTATGATGATGTCACTGGGTTTTGTCTCAGAAACAAATTTCCTGAAGTCATCCTTCTTGAGGGTCTGGCTCTGTGAATTGGTGATCAAAATCCAATGAGTCTTAAATTCCAGAAATCTTTGTTCAAACTTAAAGTCATCGCAAAACACAAATATAGCAGTCGAAGTGTGGCAGAGGAAAGCGTACTGAATTTCAAAGTCTCTGAGGTCCCCACGGAGGTTAGCTATAGCCAGAGGCTCAGAGAAGATGTCAGTGTTTTTGTTCCCACTGGGCAGATACCAGCTGATTTCCACCAGCCCATTGGAAATCCTCCTTGGGGTGTCACCACACTCCATGTTTTTGTGAACAAAGGTGTCCTGGTACTGCTGAGGGTTGCTGAGGACTTGGTTCAGAATGTGCGACTTGGACATGCTGCTGTTTCCCAGCCCCACAAAAGAGACCATGGGGAGGTCAGACAGAACAATGCTCTCCTCTACAAACCCTCTTGGGTCATCCAAAGAGTGTGGCTTGTACGTTTTCACAATATCCCTCATGGCCCACAGCATTAAAGTACACTGCTGGGTATCACATTTAGGAAGCAGCAGAGGCACAGAGAACTGGCACATGGACATTTTCAAAGCCATCTCCTGCTGGAGAAAGCCATCTGAGCACAGAAATACAGCAGTTATGAGGTCCAGGGGGTTGACTCTGTTGCTGTGGTCCTGTGGATTGTTCATGGTGTTCAGTAAACTATCCAGGCTTTGGGGCTCTGTGTCCTGTTCTGAGGAGCAGCTCATTCTCCGAAAGGACTCATTCACCATCATCAGCTTCCTCAGGAAACACCATGGCAGAGATTTGAGAGACTGGATGCTTTCATCAGATAAAGTCTCTCCATCAATCTGCAGCACCTGGCTAAGAGTCAGCTTCTTCTTCAGGTGGTGTTCCAGTCCCAGGTCTCTCAGCAGCTCCTCCAGGCTGGTTCCTGTCATTGGGGATGGAAGCTGCATTAGTACATATGCACAGTAGTACAGTAATAAAATCATAAGAATGCACCTACATACACTTGCACATCAAAAAATGACTAAAGTTCTTGGCAGAGTGAATGTTTCGTACTCCTGAGTGATGCTATGGCTAGTTATTGTACCCTGTTCATCATCAATTCATCTCTAGCCCTGGACCATGATTCTGAGGTGTTCAGGGACACTTGTATGCAGTGATCCTCCCTGCCGAGTCCCTCCCCCCACCCTCAGAGCTGCTCCCTCATGCACAGGCCTTACTGGGATCCTGGTGTTGAACCAAAGTCTGATGCCTTAACCTTGCACCACCATGGACCTCCCATACAAAAGAAATGTTATGTCTATATTTAAACATGTTATGCCACATTTTAATAAGAGGTCACAGAAATGTATTCTTTAATTAAGTTCATTACAGGCTTAAAAATCACTGCTGCTAGAGCAATAGACCCTGGCTGTCACTAGGTAGGTCACCTGGAAACTCATTATTCTATTATGACCCTGATTTCTGTCCGTTAGTTTATTTGGTATTTAGCAGAAGCTCTTATCCAGAGCGACGTACAACAAAGTGCAAATAAAAACACAAGAACAAGTGCAAAGAGAACCTGAGAGGACAGTACAGTTCTGAGTCCTTGTGTAAACATACAGAAAATCTGAACCCTTTAAGAGTACAATCAACTTTCAAACTAGCATACCACAATTGCTGCTAGAATACAAAAAATAACACTACCTATACAAGTAACAATATCTATACAATCTATACATGAGTGCCATTTCAGTCTAAGGCTAATCATGGTGGTGAGTTGGGGAGGGAAAGGTGTAGCCTGAAGAGATGGGTCTTCAGTCTGCGCTTGAAGGAGGTCAGAGACTCTGCCGTTCTGACATCCACCAGGAGGTCATTCCACCACCGTCGGACCAGGACAGACAGCAGTCGTGAGCGTGAGGTGCAGGTGTGGCGAGGAGGAGGTGCCAGATGGCACGAAGTAGCAGAACGGAGGGGTCTTGTTGGTGTATAAGTCTTGATAAGGGATTGCATATATACAGGGGCTGATCGTTTAACTGCCTGGTATGCGAGCACCAAAGTTTTAAATTTGATGACTCCCATTCACTCTCGTTACCTGTGTTTAAATCCCCTCTGTCTAGGCAGTTAGTTGCCAGATTGTAATGTGTTTATTCCATACTCTCCAGCATTTTCGTATTGGTATCTGTTTTGACCTGTTTCGTCCTAGACCATCGAGTTTAACTTATTCCTTCTGTCTTGTTCTGACCCGTAGTTTTTTGACCCACTTCTGTTTATTCACCTTCGTTTCTGGATTGTGTTTCTGTCTATTTAGCCGTTTGTTTTCGACCCATTGCCTCTGACCGCGACTATTCTTTGGATTATCCTCAATACATCTGTTTGCTGGAGATCTGACCCTTTGCCTGGACTATCGCTTATGAACTGCCTTATCCTTGCTATAACTGTTTGCTGGCTATTGACCCTCGCTTTACCAACCTACCCTGAGAAAATAAAGACCTTATTTTCTGAAGAACTTTTGTCGTGGCCTCGCTATTGGATCCCCCGTTCTGAGTGCCTGATAAGTTGTTGGAAATATAGAGGAGAAAAAGTATTGAGGACAATTAGTCAGATGGAGGAAGTCTTTTTCTTTGGTGAATTTGTCCAGGGCCAGGATCCCTCCTCCTACACTGTGCCCTGTCACTGTGCTGGGACATTGGATTTCTGCTTGGTCCAGAGGGAAGAACACCTCCCACTGGCTTACCAGCACCTCTTCCAACTTGGTTTCACAGGAGGTCTCCCTCCTCTTCTGCCTGGGGTCCTCACCTTTACTGATGGTCTCATCTTCAGACACACTCACACTCTGCTCTGAGTCTTCAGTTTCCTGCAATGAAAAACATCACAGGCAGTGTTTTCATACTTCCTATTCTGTTTGATATTGTTTTACACAATACAATGTAATATATTGACTCCTTTATTAATTTGAATATTGGCCGGTATTTCAGGGAGTGGTTAGGTTAAGTGCAGCTTAGTTGAATAATGCAGCTGGGACCTGTCATTCATAGAAGCTGTCCGATCACAAGATTTCAGGCAAGAGTTACGGCCGTGTCTGAATGTGACTCTAGGAATGGCTCTAGTGCAGAGATCTGAAACACAAATCTTGGATGGCTGCAGTGTTTCCTGGTTTTTGGTGTTTTTAGAAAGTGCTAAATTTAAGTCACTGATTCACATGATGCCTACAACAGACAAAAAAAAAACCTTTTTAATTTGGCTGTCCAGAACTGGAATTAAACAACTGGACATTCTGACCTACAGAACTGGAGTTTGGCTCTGAGGTTTGTCAAATCTCACCTCCTCCTTGTGTGCAGTGCACATAGCGTCTTTGTTGTCCTTACTCAAGGTCCCATCCATATTATCAGTATCTGCTGAACATCTCTTTTCATCTGACTTAGCTGGCCAAGCAGAGGAGGGTTGGGACTGGGCCAGGCATGAGGATGTCTTCTCTGGTGCTGGTTCTGTGCCCAGACGAGATTGGTTGTCTGTGGTCTTCTCCCGATTCTCAGAATCTGCACCTGAGATGCTCAAAGACAGACCACAGTCCAAGGAAGGGTCCCAAACCCTTAACATCCACCCCAAGTAAAATGTGTCATTTTAAAAAACAGTTTCTTTAAAGCAGGGTGCCATGGATGGTGCAGTGGGTAGCACTGCCACCTCACAGCAAGGAGGTCTGGGTTTGTAATCCCAGTCGACCGGGGCCTTTCTGTTTGGAGTTTGCATGTTCTCCCAGTGTTTATGTGGTTTTCCTCCCACAGTCCAAAGACATGCAGGTTAGGCTGATTGGAGAGTCTAAATTGCCCGTGGGTATGAGTGTGTGAGTGAATTGTGTGTGTGCCCTGCGATGGACTGGCGACCTGTCCAGGGTGTATTCCTGCCTTTCGCCCAATGTATGATAGGCTCCAGCCCCCTGCGACCCTGTTTAGGATAAGCGGGTTAAGATAATGGATGGATGGATGGGTTAAGATAAAAGATGGATGGATGGATGGATGGAGTTTCTTTAAAGCACTGCGATGGTGCACAGCTAAGCACTAGTGGCTCAGCTAAGCACCATATAAGACATGGCTAAGCATCACAGTGGCGCTGATATGATCTGTGTTTTCTGGATCTGTATTTTGTAAGTCCTCAGACCTTTTGCCTCTGTGCTTCCAGAAGTCAGTCAGTCAGTTCATTCCCTATCATTTGTTTCACCTGTGTTCCACTCCCTGATTATTGTACTCACCGGATTCTTGTTTCCTCTCGTTATCTCCCTATATACACCTATATTTTGTGTAGTATTTGACAGAATGTCATGTGCTTCCGCGATACTTTCCAGTGTTTTTTCCTGTCTGATTACCTGTGTATCGACCTGTTTGGCTTTCGACTTCTGAGTCCTGGATTACCCTTCTCTTCGTCTTTGACCCGCTGTGTTTGGACTCCCTTTGATTTAATGGTTTGTGTTTTTGGTTTTCGATTCTGTTTATCCCCCAGTTTGGACTACATCATTGTTTTTGTTGCATCTGTTTGCCTGGCTATCAGACCCCTGCTTTGAGTATCGTTTAAGAACTGTTTATTCTCTACTACACCTGTTTGCTGGTTCTCGACTGGCTTGTCTACTCTGCCTCAAAGTTAATAAAGAATTTAACTTGAACTTCTGTGGTCTCGCTATTGGGTTTGTTGTTCTGAAGCCTGACAGGCACAGGGCATCACACTTTCGTTCGTTGCAGTTGCACACAGAGGACCAGTCCTGCCAGATCTGAGTATGGCATAATTGAGCCGCTGCTCTGAAGGAGGGACTTGGTGGGGAGGTTCGCTGCATACGAGCACTCCTGATCACCTCAGAATCATAGTCTGGGGCTCGAGTTAATGCATGGGCGATTGAAATAAACAGCCTCAACTTCACTTCCAGTGCCAGGCTGGCTGGAGTGGGTGTGGTCAGCACAGTGGGTGTGGCCAGTATAGTGGGTGTGCCTATTAGAGTGGGTGTGGCTCTCACTGACTGGGTGCTCAGGTGTTTCCTGTTGGTCAGAGTCTAACAGAGTGGGGCAAAAAGCAAACAGAACAGCAGTCACAATGTAGGCAGATTCCTACAGCCATATACTGTATAGTCACAGCCGCCAGTGAAACACAGCCAGTGCTGTAGCAGTCAGCTGAAGATGTTATGGGCATCCTATAAATGTTCAGTCATGGTAACCTTTTCTTCATTTGAAGCATAAAACATTGGAAAAACAAATATTCTTTAAAAAACAGCCTTTATCATTGATGATGGAAAAAACAAAGAAGACATTTTGCATATTGTCAGCACAATCGAGCACTACTGCAAAATAAACCTAAATCATTGTCTTTTATCTTGGCGAGTACATTACCTAATTTACCCATTCGGGCAGCCATCTAAACTGTTAAGTTGAAATTGCTACTGCTTTGACTAGTTTAGCAAGTTGGGTGAATGATAGCTCACTAAGTAATGACATGAAAATGAAGCTAGGGGGGCTGGTTATTAACTAGCATGCTCGGTTTACCTGGGACAGGTTTCCTTGCAGAGCACAGTTTGTAGCCACATTCACTGCAGAATTTGGGACACTCCATCTGCATCCGTCTGGGCAAATACAACACAACACCACACCACAACACAACACAACACAACACAACACAATGATGAGAACAGGCCATTCAGCCCAGCAATGCTCACCTTTACCAAACACTAAAGTGTAACTACTGCTTAGTTTGCCTAAAAGCTAGATAGTATCTCACATTATCAAGCCTGAAAACCCCCCCAGTGTTTCTGCCTCCACTACATGTCCTGGCATGCTACTCCACACAGTGACCACTCCCTGTGTGAAAAAATACTTCGTAATATCTGTGAAGAATTTATCCTTGGCCAATTTCCATAAATGCTCTCTCGTTGTGCTAACCAAACTCACCCTGAAGAATCGCCTGTAGTTCACTTTGTAAATTCCTTTAATGAATTTAAAAGCCTCAATCAAATCACCCCGAAGTCTCCCTTTACTAAGCTTAGAGAGAATAAGCATCTTAAGTCCTCATTACTTTTATCTTTTATACATGGAATCAATCAGGTTTCCCTTCTTTGAACCTTTGTAATATCACAGTTACAGCAAGAAGAGTCAAAGCACCTTGTACAAAATGTAGAAATGTGAGGTTGGCGATGTAAAAGAAACCAGGTCATTCCCTTCCAAGAAAAGTAAACCGAAAGTAATTCTTTGCATGTCTGAAAGCATTGAGACTACATTAATTTAGCAGATGGTGTGATCTAGAACAACTCACCTGGTTTTTCAGCAATGGTGCCAACCCAGACTAATAACAAGAAAAGACATGTTGCATCACTAAAGTACAGAAATCTGAAGAGTCCTTGCAAATTGTGATTATCTTTCTATCATGAGGAGACAAAAGCTTCAGCAAGTGCAAGTGCAAGTAAACGGGTATATTGGAAAATACATTGAAAATGTTGCTGTTGTCTTGATGGGCATTTAGAGTAAATACTGTTGCTGGTAAGAATAAGGCCAAACCACAAACAGAAAATCCAGTATTATGAAATAAGCTCAATCCAAACAGCAGCAAAGGGAAGTGAGGAGTTCATTGAGATGATGAAAAAAATAAGACTAGAAATAAATGCAGATGTGGTCAATGTAGTTAAAGCTACACACAAATCTAGGTTGATATATCGAAGTTTATTTCAGATGTCTTGAGGGAAATCTCTGATATCAAATTATAGGAAGTGCTTTGTTGCAATTATTGCTGCAAGACCAGTTATTGAATTTAAGGGGGCAATTACTTTTTTATTCAACTTTTCATTGTTTGATAACTTTTTTCACTAAATCAATGAAACAATCATTTAAATATTTACTCAGATTCCCGTTGTCTAATATTACATTTTGTCTAAAGATCTGAAACCATTCGGTGTGAAAGATATGCAGTAATGGAGGAAATCAGGAAGGGGGAGTTTTTACGGCACTGAATGCATTCTCAGCTCAGGTCTTTTCTAGTTAGTGTTGCATTAACACTGGGCATTTTCTGTGCATGTATGATAAGCAGTGAATAACACCAATGATGCCCTTGCCTCCCATGCCCAGCACAAAGTCCTGCGCGGTCCTGTGCTATAGTGATTGTTTGAAGCTGTTTATATTAGCCAGTAATATGAAGATGTTTAATTTAGCTTCACTTACCTATAACATCTCTTCTGTAATCAGTTCAGCTGCAATGTTTTTTCTGTGAAAAATAAAGCAAAGTGTGAAGATGAAAGGAAACTGATGCGCCAAGCTGAGTGCGTTTAACAATGACCCAACACTCGACTGTCAGGCAATGTTCTGGTTTTGCAGTCTTTCTGGGAAGAGCAGGCGCGGCACCTATTGGCTTTACTTCCTGTGCCTTTTGGTGAGACTTTGGCTGGAGCAGGACCAGATTCCTCCATTGGTAAGACCTTCACAGTGAATGCTGTAGAGGTTACATTTTCTAATCCTGTTATAAGTTATAAAAGCTTTAAGAATTATAAGTCAATATAAACTGATACATTATGGCATTGTGCAAAACTGCTGTGGTGTGCTGCTAGGGAGTAGTAGATGTCTGTGAGACTTCCTCTTTCAGACCGGACATTTGACATGGTATCAAATCTTACAGGAGGAAAGAGGTTCTAAAGACATTAACTAAATTGGCAAAGTCATACACCCCCAATGTGTATTGTGGTGCAGAGGGGTGGATCCTGAGGTGCAGAGAGTGGGCACAGCTAGAAACCAACACAGGAGATAGCAGATGTCAGAAAACATACTTTTTCTGTGTTTTTTTTCCGGGGTATCGGTGATAGATACTCCTTCACAGACCTCTCCCAATGCGTGACGTCTGCGCGGTTGACCTGCACGGGCCCCTCCAGGGTTCTCCACCCACGTGGCACGACATGCAGGAGCAGGGGTGCCACAGTATGTGATAGAAACAGAACATGATGGACAACTGCAGTGCAGGACAGAAGACCTTTGGGCAAGTAAACTAGTCAAAGCGCGCAAAAAAGGCACACTGCAATTTGAACAAACAAAAAATCCACATCGAAATTGTAATGAAATATTTTTGGCTGGGAAAACCTTTTTGGGACCATGGGTAGCAAGTGCTCGAAAAAAGGGTCAGAGGACTGCACAAGTTCTCAGGTCAGGAGCACGGTGAACCAGCTGAAACGGATGTTATCTGGGTAGAACTGAGATTCCCACAAAAAGGTAGTTTGAGTCGAAGCCAATGCCAAGAATTAAAAGAGAGAGAAAGAAAAAAGAAGAAGCTGCACATCACACCATCCACGCTGAAGATCAGGCCAGAGAAGGTAAAAAACAAGCCAAAGCCCTATCGACTAAACTCCAACTGCACCAAGGACAGGCCAGAAGGGGAAGAGGCAGACGTTTTGGAGGCCGGGGAGGAAGTACGCACCCCCAGGACCAGACCGTACATACACCCAGGACCAGACCGTACGTACCCCCAGGATCAGACCGTACGTACCCCCAGGACCAGACCGTATGCACCCCCAGGATCAGACGGCAGTCACCAATGTGGAAAAGCTGGACACTGGGCAAGAGACTGTCCGGATAGAGGAGATGAATCCTGGCCACCTGCCCCCTGAGGAAGAGATGCAGGGAACAACACTGGACCTCACGTCAGGAACAGGGTTTGACAACATGAACTGAAGGGACAGGGGAAAGGAGGAGGGAGAGTCGGAGCAGGGTGAGTACCAAATGTGGGCAAAAACAAAACCTGGGGAATTGCCAATTTGGAACTTACAGGTGAGTAGTAGGGTCACCACCCGTCCCACATTTTGCGGGACAGTTCCGAAAAAAACATTTGTCCCGCATCCTGCATGAACAGAACATGTCCCGCATGATTATTGTAGAAATATAAAAAATAAATAAAAAAGGTAATTCCTGTAATGTCCTGCTCCAATTGCCCTCTTATATTTAAAAATGTTGTTATTGGGCAAAAAAATTATTATTATTTTTTTTTCAGCCAAGACGGAAATGAATAAAATCTGGCATTGTCACTCAGGGCGCTGGTCAGCTTGCTGGCTTCCTCTGGTACTGTGGCAATATGTGGCTGTAAAGTGATTTAACCCAGGAGCATACACCATTAACCCCCACCGTCTCTGCACCCATACGGGCAGGTGCCTGTGGAGGAAGACTCAGGCATCTGTTTTCTTGAGAAGCTCTCTTGTCCCAGGGTTTACTCAGGCCTCCAGCCGTCAAACTTTTTACGACATCCTTTACGGCACGGGAATGTTTCAGAGGGCACGGCCTGTTGGGCTCATTATTCCCTTCGACCCCCTTTCTTACTCCCTCCCTCTCAGATCTCCCTCTTGCTCAGCCACTAAATGATGTGCACAGCACTGGATGTTTCATGACAAATTCAGTTTAGATCATATTCATGTTTGATTGTTTCAGTGCGACTGGTGCAATGGTTTCATTTCTGCAACAGCAAACCTTGGACATCATAACCAAACAGGAACCAGGGAGAAACTGTGTGGAGCTCTGCCCCAGTGAAAGCCATGTGCCTCAACCCCCTGCGTTTCCTGGGGAGGCGTGGCTCCAAATTCCAGATGGGTGACCCAATTTTAGGGTTAACATCAAAGGCCAGATTTTGGATTTCAGGACAGTAAACTAAGCAATCTGGGAGGATGCAATCAGTCTCTCCCGTGCACACCGTGCACGTAATTTCTATGTACAGGGTGTCTGTAGCCAGACTCCCGTATGTAGCTTTTTATTACCAGGTATGACTTTTAAGACTCCGTAATTTGGTTTCCGTTGTAATGTTTTTTGATTTGGAACTAATTACATAGGTGTGTAATTACATATGTAACCTGCCTGGTAAAATAAATTGTTAAAACTTGATCTGTTTGGTTTTCCTGACTGACACTCAATGTTATACAGGGAATGCTTGGTTTACCCCCTCAAGCTGGTCTAGGGATGATGAATATTTACGCTTAATGTATCACGGCGTACAGCACCCGTAGACCTATGATGGTAAATCCCTCGCCTCTGCGTGGTAGTTTATTCATGTTGAGCACAGCCGTAGCTAGGTTGGTCTGCTTGGGTCCCTAGGCTGTAAACAGATATACCCAAGAGTAGCTATTCCTGCGACCTCTGTAATGGCTATAGATATCTAGTCAGTTTGTGAGCCGTGCACATAACACGCAATGTGACATGCGGCGGTACCAGCAGAGGATTGTTCAGATGAGTAAATCTCAGGACAGGATTCCGATCGCGATCAAGTCAAAATTATCAATAAGAAATCTACCTAATGTGGATAACTAATCTAAATTATTATTCAAATGGAGTCAGATAAACGAAGGTGAATGTATTGGCCCTATTGTGGAGATTCCTGGTCAGCCCGGACCAGTAAAGAGCGGAAGGCAGAGTGGTACTACGGCCTTTGTATCGTGGTTAATTTATTGGCTGATCTAGAATCTCCGTATAGGGGCCACTAATTTTTTACCCTATTAGTATTCTTTCAGCAACACCAGAAGGACAAGCACGCTGATAACTTCAGCCCTCGCTAAATTCCGTCGTTGGGTTAGTGTGGGGTTTTACACATGCATCCGTGGCCAGTGCATCATTTTTATGTGACAGCCCAAAGTAAGGTTTAGCTAGCTAAAAAAAAACGAGAAAATGGAATAAACTACTAATAAAAAGTTTTTTGCCACCAAAGCTTCACCATCGCCCAGTGATGAGAGGGAGACGTTTAGAGGCGTTAAGAGACATGGCGATGGTGAGGCTCACAAAAAAATCCACCGCATTGGCAATCAAACTGCACACATTCTCCCCGTGTCTGCGTGGGTTTCCTCCGGGTACTCCGGTTTTCTCCCACAGTCCAAAGACATTCAGGTTAGGCTGATTGGAGAGTCTAAATTGCCCATAGATATGAGTGTGTGAGTGAATGGAGTGTGTGCCCGGCGATGGACTGGCGACCTGCCCAGGGTGTATTCCTGCCTTTCGCCCAATGTATGCTGGGATAGGCTCCAGCCCCCCTGCGACCCTGATCAGGATAAGCGGGTTCAGATAATGGATGGATGGACATTGTAGTTGCTAGAAAACTTTCACTTTTCAGCCAAATGTAGCTATTTCTCCTTAAAAAGTACAAAACACATAGACTCAAATGCCCCAGGGGTATATTGAATTACCTGTGGTGTTCTCATCAGTGCTACGAGAGTGTCTAGAGGCGATTACATTTAGTACAGGAAAAATCTTGCGGATCTAACACTTTAATGATGTCCGTCTGTTCGCCAGAACGAGAAACATCCAAAGCAGTTTGACTATTAACATACTTTGCGGAGACAGGGAACAAAGTACCACCAAACAACGTCCAGCTGGCACAATCTACAGTTAAATACCTGGGTCATAATATCTCTGCAGAAGGGAAAACATTAGGTAATGAGAGAGTACAAGCAATTGCTCAAATACCTAAACTCACAACTAAAAAGCAGGTCATGTCTATTCTAGGAATGACTGGCTACTGTAGGCAGTGGATCCCAGACTATACTGAACTAACTCAACCCCTATGAAACATGACACGTGGCCATAACCTGACTGTGGTTTGGACAGAGGAAGCTGAATGCTCCTTCAAGAAAATAAAAAGACAGTTAAAAATAAAAATAAGAACACACCCTTGTCGGTCACATGATTATCAGACTACACTTTTGACATAAGAAAATGGCTACACCGAGACTAGCTTGAATACAGTGTCATGATTTTGGACAGTGTCCACCCGGACACTGGAGCCGTTTCGCCACCTGCAACTCTTTTAAACGGTAAACCATGTGGTTATTCATTTACTTTGATACCAGCCCTGGCCTTCTTTATTATTATGCAAAATATTTAATGATTTTGGGGTATGTCTGAATTTATTCGGTAAGAGAGAAGGCCTGTGTAGTCTATAGCCTTTTTAATTTCACCAATGCTGTAATGACGCGTGTGTATGTGTGAGGAAGTGAGAAATAGAGAGAGGAAGAGAAAGAGAAAGAGAAAGAAAGAGCGCGAGGTAGAGAGACAGAAAGAGACTTTGCACACACGTTTTGAGATTGGTGCTGTGTTGGGGTGCAATTTGGGCAACAGCGCATTCTTTTATCTCTTCAATCAATGCGTGTTTAGCTAAAACCTTTATTTGTCTCAAAATTTAAGTTACAGTTGCATCGTTTGTGGTAGACTATCATATCTTAGTTATATAGCCAAAGTGAATGCTCATAATATAGTTGGTCAGTTAAACTTCAAGACAAAAAATATAAATAGCGTTGTGTAGCACACTAAAGTCAACATTTTATAGAGTCACCTGTTTGGCGAACATTTCCTTAGAACACTATGAAAAGACGGCAGGCTCTGTTGCGTTTGTCACTGTGAGCTTTCCATAACACTGAACTGGATAATAACGCTTTATATTACACGTCATATTCATAGACTGTGGGATCAGTGTTGTGGTTTGAGGTTGTTTGTTGCTGTAATTTCTCTCATGACCGTTAAGAGTCTGTTTCTATTCTTACCTATTGCAGCTTTAACAGCTAAACTCTTTGCGAGTTACCATCTTCAATCGGAACTACATGCCTCGCGACATTATAATTTTTTTTTTTAACAAAGATCAAATCTACAGAAACTGGGCGGGCTTATGAGCAAAGTGGGAGGGCCCAGGCCCACCCTGGCCCAATGGTAGCAGCGCCATTGGTGCATTGAAAGTATGGCATTTAGATATATCAGAATACATTGTAGAATAGACAGTGCATAGATTAAACCACTCAAAACATCATTCAATAGACAGTGCATAGATTGCATACATTGAACCATTCAAAAACAAAATGAGAGATTTCAGTTTTTGCAATTTACATTTGAGAAAAATTTCCAGTTCAAGGCAGTGAACAAAATACAGTCATGAAGGTCAAATCCAATGAAAAGTTTATTTTTAATGTGAGAATGTGAATGTGTCTGGATAAATTAATTAGTTTTACAAAGATGCAAAATAAAGTTTGAATTCAGTTTTCTAAATGGAAAAATACTGTCATAATAGTGACATAAAACATAAAGTGATGATTATCGAACATATAACAGATCAACAAGGCAGTAAATAATGAACACCTGAGCAAGCAGTGATGTAGAGCTGATAATTGCCAATGACACATGAAGGTTATATGCTTTAATTATAAGAATGATTAACGAGATAGAACACATATAAAAGAAAGAAAACAAATCTTCTTCAATATGGAGGTGAGAATATTAAATTAACTCTGTTAAACTGTTAACATATCACAGCCTATTTACTATCCTAATGAATGGAACAATGGACAGAGATCAGCCATGATGATTCACAGGCAGGATTTGTACAGATAAATGCTGCATATCACTTTATAGCATGAATATGATTTTATGAGTACAATGAGCTGCTGATGGTATTATCTCTCACAGAACCAGAGAAGACTCAGGGGAGGCTGCAGGAATTCAGCAGTGTCTGTGTCAGTGACCTGGAATTCTCACTCTTTCCAAACATCAGTGATTTAATTCCACTGTCCCCTTTTAAAATGATGAGTGCTTTATTTGTATTATATGAATCTTGTTGTTTTTTCATGCCATTCAACTTGCCAGGGGCTCTTTTTTGCTAAACCATTATGAGTCATGCCTGTGAGTAGATTATTTGATATTAATTCCACTCAGAGGATGCAATTTAAACCCTACTGAAACAGGGGCTGTGTAATCCATTCAATTTAATCTTTTCCTGTTTTAATCGAGAAGGATTCCTTCAGACTTTGCGTGGCTTGTTCCTGGGTTATATATCTCCATTGGGGGGGAATGTCAGCATGCTTGGCTTTATATTCCTCTGCAAACTGCTTATTAAACTTGCTGAAGATGTACTTCCAGTAGTCTGAGGCCTGGATGCTGGTGTCGGGCTGGATCAGCCAGTCAGGGAAAATGCTCCGATAGTCCTTGTATGGATGCAGTTCCTCCCCTGTTGGAGTCAAGTAGAAGCTTCTCTCACTGGCAACATCAGTGCAGCAGATATTGCTCAGTAATATACGCGATTCACGATATCTCCATCCCCCAATGCCCTGAGGACGGTGAATGGAAGCAACGTGCACTGTGTGGCTCTTTCCACCAGCTTCACAGGGGGTCTTGCAGAAGGGACACCGCTTCCCACAGCCAAACACCCTGTTAAACAGCTCCTTCTGTGGCTGAAAGGGCAGTGAGGTCAGCCTGACCCTCACATCCCCACCTTTCTGAAACTCTGCGGTAAAGGACTTCTCCATTTCATCCACAAGCACCTGCAGAATATGGGAAAATTCTTCTGGTTTGGCAGAGTTTAAGGCCAGGACTGCTCTGAGGGGGTCTTTGGGGATGACAAGCTCCTTCGCTAGGTCACTACAGATATCCTGAATGAACTGCTGAATGTTCTGGGCCTCCTCACCCCTTCTTGCTGCCTGTTCAGCTGCCTTCATCTGTGAGGTCTTAATGGCTTCCTTTATTCTGCTAACCATCACCTTCAGGCGGTTCATTTCAATGTTCCTGAGGCGATCTCCCTCCGAGAACTGCTTCACCATCAGCTTCAATATCCAGTCATGTACAAAGGTCTCGTAATTATTTATGTATCTCATAATGTCCTGAAAGTTATCACCCTTAAGCAGCTGCTCAAGGATTGAAAACTGGAAGAAGGTTCGAGTGCTGAAAGCAATGGCTTTCTGTCCTGTCAACATGTCATCCACAAGGTCAGGGCCCAGAGATTTGGTGATGTATTCCTTCACCGCAGGTTGAAGACAGTTAACAATGAAATCATTGGCTTTCTTCTGACACTGGTCTCTTTTGTTGAACAGGTCCTTGAAGTCTGTGTAGTACTGTTGCTTGAACTGTTCCAGACAGTGAAGAGGATCATTTGCATGGATGAAAGCCAGATGCATTTTTTGAAACTCCCGTGCTGCATGTCCACAGATGTGAATCTTCAGTTTGGCCTGAAATTCAGCAGTTGTTTCCAGATTCTTGTCCAAGATTTTGTCTCCAATGCAAAGCAAGTCGATTGTGTATGTTTTATGGTAATCAGATTTTGTTCTCACTTTCTCATTGACAAACTGCTTGCTCTGCTTAATGATGTGATCAACTACCTGCTGGAACTCCTTCAGCTCCAAGTCAAAATTCAAAATCCTTTGATTTAATGCCAGATGTTCACTTTTCACTTTGAATGGCTTGCTTCCATATCCAGACAAGTTGCCCAATTTTGACAGTATTTCACGTACTGAGCTGCCTTTCATCTCTAAGTTAACCCACAGCTGGTGGGAGATGTCTTGCACAATGTCTCGTTCTTCCATGCCAGGGAAGCGCAGCTCTGTCTCCTTCCACATCTTCTCAAATTCATCCTCCAGCTGTTCATCAGACAGATCTTTAGTTTTCCTGCATTTCTCAATCAGCTCCTGCACCTTTTTCTCCATTGTGGCTGTGTGGTTTTTCTTGATGCTCTCTAACCTGAACATACCCTTTCTGATCTCCACCGCTGCCTCAAGCTTGTTTCTCACAGATTTCTCTGTCTCCCTCCTGATGGTTTTGGCTGTGATGTTCAAGTCCTCCTTGTACTTCACTACCAAGTGAACATGTCCCTCTTGCCTCTTGTAGAATTCAGTGAGGTTGGACAAAATGAGACTTTCCCCTTTAGTCAGTTCTGCCAAGGCCTGAGTTTTCAGGCAGATCAGTAACTCATCCAAATTCTTAAATTCTGAGTTTGACACCTTTGTCTCAGCTTCCATTAGCCAGGAGTACATGTTTTTCCTGAAGGCCCAATCCCATTGGTTGAACTCAGTGCAAAGTTGAGCATAAGCTTCAGCTACAAGGCTGTTGCGGAAGCTGAAGATGAAGTTCTCATACTTCACTGCTTGCCATAAGCTCTTGGTCCATTCAAGGAAGTTAATGATTGTGTGTGCTGAGCTGTTTCCAGATTTTTGTTCCATAAACTTCTCAATCACACTCCGCTTCAACAGATTTGCAGACTCACTGTAGCCAACATTGACAGGGGCCATGGGAGGGTTCCCATGCCAGAGCCCAGGGATGTACCAGGTGTTTCTCTCTGGATCATACTCCATGACATCAGTAAATGTTTTGTTGTTTCCCTTCTTTTCCATCTTAGCTGCTGCTTGGGTCATCTCATTCAGCTGCTCCAGCAGAAGCTTCCTGTCTCTCATGTTACTGTCATGGGCAGAGATGTCTGGCACATTCTGGTGCACAAACTGACAGCAGGGTTTTCTCCCAACTTCTTTCATGCGCAGGAAGGCGTGCACCACAATCTGCAGGATATCGTTCATATCCATGGAATTCTCCATGGCAATGTTGATGACTGTGATGTCACTCAGCCCCACCACCAGAGTGGCCAGTTCATTATCATGCTCATAACTGTCATCCAGCTGTGCCAACTGTGGTGCCTTCAAACCTTCAGTGTCAATAATCATGATGTAATCACACCCAAGCCGCACTTTAAAATCCTCTTTCACTCTGATGAGGAGCATGAAGGCCCCTCTGGTGCACCTGCCACTGCTGACAGCAAACTGGACCCCAAACATGGTGTTCAAGAGGGTGGACTTCCCAGTGCTCTGTATCCCCAGAACAGTGATCACCCGGATCTTACATTTATCCTGTGTGAGATCATGGAGTTCTTTCAGAACCTGTGTCACCCACTCCAGAGGAATATTGCTCGTGTCTCCATCCACCAGCTCCAGAGGAAAGCCCTCCTGTAGCAGCTTGGCACAGAGAAGTGGCAGGCGCTTCATCTCTGGGCTGAGGGCTTCAGGGAGTGAGCAGGCCGACTCGTACAGCTGAGCCATTTCCCTCAGGAAGTGCTCCGTCCCCAAGGAGCTGCTGGAGATCTCCCTGTCCAACTGTGCAATGAGCTCCTTGTTTTCTAAGGAACTCTGTTCCTTGTACTTTGCCCGAAGAGGTGGAAGGTGTGTGCGTGACAGATTATCCAGATTGATCCCCATCCACTTGAGGAAATACTTGCACTCCTCTGTGGAATTGCACATCGTGGAGATGAAACGGGACATAGAATCGGAGATGCTGTGAGCCCTCTGCTGTTCTCTGAGCTTCTGCCTCTGATCTGCAAGCTCAATTTTGTAAACTTCTATGTTTTTCTCCCCAGCATTTTTCATCCTGCACTGTTCCTTCTCCAGGTTGGCCAGCTGTTTCCATGCAGTCCCTTGCAAGGGCAGCTCTTTCTCCTTGAAGCTTGGAATATCAGATATTCCTCCTGTGATTTCATCAGCCTTCTGCTTGCCCCTCTTACAGTGGATGTAATTTTCATCAACATGGATCCCAAGCTCATATGCAAGGGCAGACATCCTTTCAATGCTCATTTTAATGTTTCCCTCTAAAATACCCTGGATAGCCAAACGCAGGTTTTTGTTGAATTCTGCATCATTCCTTCCCCAATGCTTTATGATGATGTTACTGGGTTTTGTCTCAGAAACAAATTTCTTGAAGTCATCCTCATTGAAGGTCTGGCTCTGTGAATTGATGATCAAAAACCAAGGGGTCTTAAAGTGCTGCGAGTCCAGAAATTTGTGTTCAAGCTTAAAGTCGTCGCAAAACACAAATATAGCAGTCGATGTGCGGCAGAGGAAAGCGTACTGAGTTTCAAAGTCTCTGAGGTCCCCACGGAGGTTAGCTATAGCCAGAGGCTCAGAGAAGATGTCAGTGTTTTTGTTCCCACTGGGCAGATACCAGCTGATTTCCACCAGCCCATTGGAAATCCTCCTTGGGGTGTCACCACACTCCATGTCTTTGTGAACAAAGGTGTCCTGGTACTGCTGAGGGTTGCTGAGGACTTGGTTCAGAATGTGAGACTTGGACATGCTGCAGTTTCCCAGCCTCACAAAAGAGACCATGGGGAGGTCAGAGAGAACAATGCTCTCCTCCACAAACCCTCTTGGGTCCTCCAAAGAGCGTGGCTTGTACTTTTTCACAATATCCCTCATGGCCCACAGCATTAAAGTGCACTGCTGGGTATCACATGTAGGAAGCAGCAGAGGCACAGAGAACTGGCACATGGACATTTTCAAAGCCATCTCCTGCTGGAGAAAACCATCTGAGCACAGAAATACAGCAGTTATGAGGTCAAGGGGGTTGACTCTGTTGCTGTGGTCCTGTGGATTTTTCATGATGTTCAGTAAGCTGTCCAGGTTTTGGGGCTCTGTGTCCTGTTGTGAGGAGCAGCTCATTCTACGAAAGGACTCATTCACCATCATCAGCTTCCTCAGGAAACACCATGGCAGAGATTTCAGAGACTGGATGCTTTCATCAGATAAAGTCTCTCCATCAATCTGCAGCACCTGGCTCAGAGTCAGCTTGTTCTTCAGGTGGTGTTCCAGTCCCAGGTCTCTCAGCAGCTCCTCCAGACTGGTTCCTGTCATTTGGGTTGGAAGCTGCATTAGTACATATGCACAGTAGTACAGCAATAAAATCACAAGAATGCACATAAATACACGTCAAAAAATGACTAAAGTTCTTGGCAGACTGAATGCTTCGTAGTCCTGAGTGATGCTTTGGCCAGTTATTGTACCCTGTTCATCATCAATTAATCTCTAGCTCGGGACCACCCTTACTCCCATGCCCCGCCTAGTTTGTCTCATTCCCCTGTGTATGCATACCTGTCCTTCTCAGTTGCACCTTGCTAGTTCGTCTTATCCTGTTTTCGAGTCCTGAGCCGTTATATTCCTTTCCTCCTGTTCTAGCCTCCTTGTTCCCACGCCTTTGCCCTTGTGTCATTCTGTCCCTGTTTTTTTCATAGTTTATGTTTTTCTGGATTTCTTGTTTATGACCCCTGCCTGCTTCTCTGGACTCTTCTCGTGTTGTGTGGACTCTGCACCTCTGCCCTGCTTCTGGACTGCCTACCTGGTTTTGAACTCTTGCCAATTGAGATCATGCTCAGTTTGCCAGTTATCGACGTGGTCAGTGAACCAATCCTTTGTCCAGCACCCCTGAATATGTTACTGGCTCTTCTTTTCCATGACTGTAACAATTCTCCACCTGTGGGAACATGGGAAAGGGAAGTTGTGTTAGGTTTCGTGTTTTTCTTGTTCTGTATTCTGCCTATGTTGTTAGTGTTTTCCTGTTTTTGTTACCTCCGTGCACACCGTAGTCTCCCTGTCACTTCATTCATAGGTCTCACCCGTTTCATTTCCTGATTGTTTCCCCACCTGATTCCCATTCGCTCTCGTTACCTGTGTACCTAGCTGCCAGATTGTTGTGTGTTTATTCCATACTCTCCAGCGTTTTTGTATTGATACGTGTTTTGACCTGTTTCATCCTTGACCATCGAGGTTAGCTCATTCCTTCTGTCTTGTTCTGACCCATAGTTTTTCAACCTGTTTCTGTTCATCGACTTTCGTTTCTGGATCATGTTTCTGTTTAATGAGCCTGTTTTATTTTCGACCCATTGCCTGTGACCGCGACCATTCTTTGGATTATCCTCAATACATCTGTTTACTGGAGACCCTTTGCCTGGACTATCGCTTAAAAAATGCCTTATCCCTGCTATAACTGTTTGCTGGCTATTCGGGATGTGTACCGAGAGCCGGTATTTTTTGGTACCGGTTACTAATTGGTCGGTACCAGAGTACCGCTAAAGATTCTGGACAAACGATACTGTTTTCGGTATTCTACCTAACCGTTGCGTAATTATGACACTGCCACCATCGACAGGTTATGACACAGCGCCCCGTTGTTTTCTCTTGTAGTCAATATGTTGGCCGTAAGAGCTAAGCGCTCCAAGGTATGGGTTCACTTCATCAAACTCAATGAATCCTCGGCTCAATGCAATATATGCAAGAAAGTAGTTGCGTCAAAGGGGGGTAACACCAGCAACATCATGAAACACTTGCAGTCTACCCATAGCATAAAGCTGAAGGAGTGTTAAACAACGCATCTAAAGTTAGCAACAACACCGTGCCCTCCTCCGTGCAGGCAGACTCCGACAGTGCTTCTTCATCAAGTCACGGTAAGTGTATGAATCATTAAAGGGGAAGTGAAATACTAGATTAAGTTGGCATAATTTACAAGATTGATTCCCAATATATACATCCTTAAAGGTTTAAGACTGCCAGTAAAGCTGGATTAAAAATAATAAGTAATTAAATTACCCTTTTTTTAAACATGCGCAGCGCCATTTTATCCGAGTGTATAGCGTGACGTCACACTGTCCAGAGCGATCTCGGCTGCTGCCAGAGAAAGTAAATATGTTGCTTTTCCTTAACAAAAACTGTTAGGGCTAAATGCGTCAGGAGAAGCGCCTCCCCTACACTGTTCTGTTTACATGTATGTGTCTGTTGGGTTGAACATGTAGGCAAGGGCTTTGGTCATCTCCCTAGGTTTTTTTAATTTATTTAATCTATTCTGAGAAGCATTTGTAATTTTAAGTTAAGTTTCTGTTCTGTTGAAGCATTATCACATTGACAGTTACCTTTAAGGCTGTATGGAGCTGCCTGCTCGTTTTTTTGACATACCTCGCAATGCACATGTTGACTTGCTCAGGGCTTAAAAGGCAGGTGCTGTAAGTTGTTTCATGATGTTGCTGGTGTTACCCCCCTTGTGGTAATAAAAAACGATTTAATCTTTTACCATCTTGTAACGTCTTTATTTTATACACTAAATTAGACGTCGCGGTATCGATAAGAGTATCGACAAATACCGGCACCGATAAGGAGTATCGGTATTGGTATCAATAAAATCCTAACGATACACATCCCTACTGGCTATTGACCCTCGCTGTACCAACCTACCCTGAGAAAATAAAGACCTTATTTTCTAAAGACCTTTTGTTCTGGTCTCGGTATTGGATCCCCCATTCTGAGTGCCTGATAAGTTGTTGGAAATATAGAGGAGAAAAGGTATTGAGGACAATTAGTCAGATGGAGGAAGTCTCTTTTTTTGGTGAATTTGTCCAGGGCCAGGACCCCTCCTCCTACACTGTTCCCTGTCACTGTGCTGGGACATTGGATTTCTGCTTGGTCCAGAGGGAAGAGCACCTCCCACTGGCCTACCAGCACCTCTTCCTACTTGGTTTCCCAGGAGGTCTCCCTCCTCTTCTGCTTGGGGTCCTCACCTTTACTCATGGTCTCATCTTCAGACACACTCACACTGCTGCTGTCTTCAGTTTCCTGCAATGAAAAACATCACAGACAGTATATTCACATTTTGCAAGCCCTTTGTTGGTATTAGTTTTTTACGATATTTTAATACATATTTGAATTATGTGCTGCTTACTTGAATAATGCAGCTGGGACCTGTCAGTCATAGAGGTTGTCCAATCAAGCTACAGTGTTTCCTGGTTTTTGGTTTTGTGTATAGCAAGTGTGTAATTTAAGTCAATGATTGCTTGGATTGCCTTGTTTTCAAGGCCTACACAAAGCCCTTTTTTAATTTGGCCCTCCAGGACTTGAGTTAAACAACTGGACATTGTGGCCTGCAGAACTGGAGTTTGACTGAGAGGTTTGTCAAATCTCACCTCCTCCTGCACGTGTGCAATGTCCTTACTCAAGGTCCCATCCATGTCATCAGTATCTGCTGAACATCTCTTAGCTGGGTCAGCAGAGGAGGGTTGGGACTGGGCCAGGCATGAGGATGTGTTCTCTGGTGCTGGTTCTGTGCCCAGACTGGATCGGTTGTCTGTGGTCTCCTCCCGATTCTCAGAATCTGCAGCTGAGATGCTCAAAGACAGACCACAGTCACACGCCCTGGCATATAAGGTCCAAGGAAGGGTCCCAAACCGGGGTCTCTCTTTGTGGAGTTTGCATGTTCTCCCCGTGTTCGTGTGAGTTTCCTCCCACAGTCCAAAGACATGCAGGTTAGGCTGATTGGAGAGTCTAAATTGCCAGTGGGTATGAGTGTGTGAGTGAATGGTGTGTGTGCCCTGCGATGGACTGGCGACCTGTCGAGGGTGTATTCCTGCCTTTCGCCCAATGTATGATAGGCTCCAACCCCCCTGCGACCATGTTTAGGATAAGCGGGTTAAGATAATAGATGGATGGATGGATGGATGAAGTTTCTTTAAAGCACTACGATGGTGCCCGGCTAATCGCTAGTGGCTCAGCTACGCTCCATATCAGACATGGCTAAGCATCACAGTGGTGCTGTTATGATCTACGTTTTCTGTATCTGGATTACCCTTCTGTTCGTCTTTGACCCGCTGTGTTTGGACCTTTGATTTATTGATTTGTGTTTTTGGTTTTCGATTCAGTTTATCCCGCAGTTTGGACTATCTTATTGTTTTTGTTGCATCTGTTTTCCTGGCTATCGGACCCCTGCTTGGATTATCGTTTAAGAACTGATTATTCTCTCCGACACCTGTTTGCTGGTTCTCGACTGGCTTGTCTACTTAATACTTGTCTAGTTAATAAAGACTTTAACTTGAACTTCTGTGGTCTCGCTATTGGGTTTGTTGTTCTGAAGCCTGACAGGCACAGGGCATCACACTTTTGTTCGTTGCAGTTGCACACAGAGGACCAGTCCTGCCAGATCTGAGTATGGCATTATTGGGCCGCTGGAAATTGGCGGGGATGTTCACTACATACGAACACCCCCGATCACCTCGGAACCACAGTCTGGGGCTTGAGTTAATGCATGGGCGATTGCAATAAACAGCCTCAACTTCCAGTGCCAGGCTGGCTGGAGTGGGTGTGGTCATCACAGTGGGTGTGGTTATCAGAGTGGGTGTGGTTATCGTAGTGGGTGTGGCCAGTATAGTGGGTGTGGCTCTCACTGACTGGGTGCTCAGATCTTTCCTGTTGGTCAGAGTCTATAACACAGTGGGACAAAAAGCAAACAACAGCAGTCACAATGTAGGCAGATTCCTACAGCCATATACTGTATAGTCAATAGGACAATATATGGGCTGGGATAGCTCGACAACTCCGGAAAAGTGGTATTGGTTGCCTAACAACATGTAAACATAGTGAATATTAGGCAATCGCCTGCTGAGGTAGTGTCAGACTGTCTATGGTCAGAAGTTGCCTAGAGGCTACCAAGCTAGCTATGTTTTGGCGATTGTAGTAAACAGGCATACATACAGGCATCAGTAGTTAGCATCAGTAGTTAGTGTCATCAACTTGATACAATGCTCAAATGTCGTGGCTATTTGTCAGAATAAAAATCATTAGAAGTCTTTCAATCCTCTGTTGTGAACAGAGTTTTTTTGGTGAGCTGTCTCCTCAGTTGAGGAGCTAGGATAAGAAGAAGCGCCTCGAACTCTGCCACACTCATCCGAAAATACTGACGGAACCGATCATTGTAGAGTTTCAGCTCTTGGATGAGCTGATGTCGCCTCCGCTCCAACAAGGGGTGAACATTACCTAATTTATCCATTAGGGCAGCCATCTAAACTGTTAAGTTGAAATTGCTACTGCTTTGACTAGTTTAGCAAGCTGGGTGAATGATAGCTCGCTAAGTAATGACATGAAAATTAAGCTAGGGGGGCTGGTTATTAACTAGCATGCTAGGTTTACCTGGGACAGGTTTCCTTGCAGAGCACAGTTTGTTGCCACATTCACTGCAGAATTTGTCATTCTGCCCACATTTTCTGCTGCATCTGGAGCACTCCATCTGCATCCCTCTGGGCAAACGTAACATAACGTAACGTCACATAACATAACATAACATGACATAATGATGAGAACAGGCCATTCAGCCCAGCAATGCTCACCTTTACCAACCACTAAAATGTACCTACTGCTTAGTTTGCCTCAAAGCTAGATAGTATCTAACCCTATCAAGCCTGAAAACCTTCCAGTGTTTCTGCCTCCACTATATGTCCTGGCATGCTATTCCACACAGTGACCCCTCTCTATGTGAAAGAATACTTCCTAATGTCTGTGCGGAATTTAACCTTTGCTCATTTCCATTTGTGCCCTCTCATTCTGATTACCAAACTCACTGTAGTGGCACTCCGTGTGCCTTTTCCTTTCCTCAAATGTACCACTTGTTGGAGTCAGTCTAACAGACAGTATTCGCCACACGTACGACGAGACAAGATATCTTTCCTTTTTATATGTTTAATTAGAAAACACAAATTATAATGTCAAGCATACAGTCAAAAAACTGTGTTGCTTCCAATAGCATCTGACTCAAAAACTAACCAAAGTTACGATTACGTCATATTTATACAATCGGAAGTACAAAAAATATAGACATGTTTTTTATCATTTATACATTACTAAATTATGCATTCTAGACTAAAATGTACCTTATGCACATTAATGAAATTATTTTTAGCAAATAATATTATGAATCAACCTTTTCCTCATTGGCTCTTACACTCACCCTGGAGAATCGCCTGTAGTTAATTTTGTTAATTCCTTTAATAAATTTAAAAGCCTCAATCAAATCACCCCTAAGTCTCCCTTTACTAAGCTTAAAGAGATTAAGCATATTAACCTTTATCTTTTATACATGAAATCAATCAGGATTCCCTTCTTTGAACCTTTGTAACATCACACAGTTACAGCAAGAAGAGTCAAAGCACCTTGTACAAAATGTAGAAATGCAAAGTTGGAGATGGAAAGCAAACCAACGATCTTTATTTGTCTGTTTTAGCTATTTTTTTTATTAAATCATTGGTGTATAATAGCTGTATGTATATTAGCCAATAATATGAACATGTTTAATTTAGCTTCACTTACCTATAAAATCTCTTCTGGAATCAGTTCGGCTGCAATGTCTTTTCCAACAAAAGAATAAAGCAAAGTGTGAAGATGAAATGAGACTGATGCTCCAAACTCACAATGACCCAACTGTTGACTGTCAGGCAACTATATACAGAGGTAAAATAGAAAGTATTAGTAGAAGTAGATGATGAAATTTTTCTCTGTTGGGGGTTGTTCTGGTTTTGCAGTCTTTCTGGGAAGAGCGGGTGTGGCACCTCTTTTGTTTACTTGCTGTGCCTTCCTGTGGGACTTTGGCTGGAGCAGGACCAGATTCCTCCACTGGTAAGACCTTCACAGTGAATACTGTTGAGGAGAAATTTTGAAATCCTGAGTTCAAAAGCTTTAGGAATTATGAGTCTGTATAAAGTTTGTTACTGATACATGAAGGCATTGTGCAAAACTGCTGTGCTGTGCTGCTAGGGAGTGGTAGATGTCTGTGAGACTTCCTCTTTCAGACCCGGCATTTGATAACAGGATGCTGAGTCGAAATCGAAATACGATTGGGCGAGAGGTATTGCTGGCAGAGAAAGAAAGATATTGAAATGTGAAAATAAATGTGTGAAGAAAGATGTACCTTAAAAGGCAGAAAGACATTAAACAAAAAAAAAAAGACATGACATTAAGCCCTGGCTTCTGTTTGTTCAAAGTATTCACATGACTTGGACATTGTGACACTTGTAAATGCTTAATAATCTGTCACGTTTTAGGCGAAGTAAAAAGGTATAAAGAGGGACTGCCCCTCTTGCATTTTGGGGAAAGTGTCGGTAAGCACATACCCCCATTCTTGCAAGTAGAAAACTCACAGGTCTTTTCTTGACACCCTCTGCAGAAGCAGGACTGAGAGGATATTTCCACGACAGAACTTGGCATAGTCGGCAGGATTCCTAACTCAGTTTTTCTCCCTAAAATAGGAGCGAAGTTTCTGACCAAACGGAGGAGGCGGTGTATACTGCCAGGACCGGGTCCTGAAACGCTGAACCCACTCACACCAGCATATTCCATCTATCTGAACTGTTAAGTTGAAATTGCTACTGCTTTGACTAGTTTAGCAAGCTGGATGAATGATAGCTATCTAAGTAATGACATGAAAATTAAGCTGGTTGCTAACTAGCATGTTAGGCTTACCTGGGACACGTTCACAGCAGAACTTGTCGTTCTGCCCACATTCACTGCTGCAACTGGGGCATTCCATCTGCCTCCCTCTGGACAAATACAACACAACACACCACACCACACCACAACACAACATAACACAACATAACACAACACAATGATGAGAACAGGCCATTCAGCCCAGCAATGCTCACCTTTACCAAACATTAAAGTGTACCTGCTGCTTAGTAAGCCTAAAAGCTAGATAGTATCTAACATAATCAAGCCAGAGACCACTCTCTGTGTGAAAAAATACTTTTTAATGTCTGTGAGAAATGTATTCTTTGCCTTCTGCTCTCTTGTTGTGCTCACCCTGAAGAATCGCCTGTAGTTCACTTTGTTAATTCCTTTAATTAATTTAAAAGCCTCAATCAAATCACCCCGAAGTCTCCCTTTACTAAGCTTAGAGAGACTAAGCATCTTAAGTCTTCATTACTTTTATTTTTTATTCATGGAATCAATCAGGTCTCCCTTCTTTGAACCTTTGTAACATCACACAGTTACAGCAAGAAGAGTCAAAGCACCTTGTACAAAATGTAGAAATGTGAGGTTGGAGACCAAAAGTAATTCTTCGCATGTCTGAAAGAGTTGAGACTACATTCATTTAGCAGATGGTGTGATCTAGAACAACTCACCTGGTTTTTGAGCAATGGTGCCAAACCAGACTAATAATAAGAAAAGACGTGTTGTATCACAAAAGTACAGGACTGTAGAGTCCTTGCAAATTGTGATTATCTTTCAATCAGGAGGAGACGAAAGCTTCAGCAAGTGCAAGTAAACGGGTCTATTGAAAAATACATTGAAAATGTTGCTGTTGTCTCGATGGGCTTTTAGAGTAAAGACTGTAGCTGGGCCACTGAAGATGCAACATTAAGAATAAGGCCAAACCACAAATAGAAAATGCAGTATTCTGAAATAAGCTCAAACCAAACAGCAGCTAAGGGAAGTGAGGAGTTCATTGAGATGATAAAAAAAATAAAAAACTAGAAATAAATGCAGATGTGGTCAATGTAGTTAACACTACACACAAATCTAGGTTGATATACAGACGTTTATTTTATACGTCATGAGGGAAATCTCTGATATCAAATTATAGAAAGTACATGGTTGCTAAAGGTGGTTAAATTACATTTAAGGGGGCAATGACTTTTTCAATCAATGTTTTATTGTTTGAAAACTTTTTTCACTAAAACAATGAAACAATCATTTCAATATTTACTGAGATTCCCTTTTCCTAATATTAAATTTTGTCTAAAGATCTGAAACCATTCGGTGTGAAAGATATGCAGTAATGGAGGAAATCAGGAAGGGGGCGTTTTTACGGCACTGTATGCACATTCTCAGCTTTGGCTTCAAGGTATTTTCTATACATTTTGGTTTCACCATGTACAAATGACAACACTTTTATACATAGAATGGAAAATGGTTGGCATTTATATAGCGCCTTTATCCAAAACGCTGTACAATTGATGCTTCTCATTCACCCATTCATACACACACTCACACACCAACTGCGATTGGCCTCCATGCAAGGTACTGACCAGCTCGTCAGGAGCATTTGGGGGTTAGGTGTCTTGCTCAGGGACACTTCGACACAGCAACCCTCCGACTGCCAGACAACTGCTCTTACTGCCTGAGCCATGTCGCCCCCGCATTTAGTATTGCATTAACACTGGGCATTTTCTGTGCATGTATGATAAGCTGTGAATAACACCAATGGGTGCCCTTGCCTCCCATGCCCAGCACAAAGTCCTGCATGGTCCTGTGCTATAGTGCTTTTCTGAATGCGTTTATATTAGCCAGTATATGAAGATGTTTAATTTAGCTTCACTTACCTATAAAATCTCTTCTGGAATCAATTTGGCTGCAATGTCTTTTCCGCAAAAGAATAAAGCAAAGTGTGAAGATGAAATGAGACTGATGCTCCAAACAGAGTGCGTTTCACAATGACCCAACCGTTGACGGTCAGGCAATGTTCCTGTGTCTGTTTTTAAAAATAAATTGGACATTAGTGCACGGGGGCGAACTCAGAGATATCAGACTGAAGTTGGCTGCAGCAGTAATCTGTTTCTGTCAGAGGGGGCCGGGCAGGCGGTTAGGGGACATGGTGGTTAGGAGATATGGCGTTATCCGAATTGCAAGAACGTTTCTGTAAATTCAATGGAATACATAAACAACCACACTTATAATATCTCCGCCCTTTGTTTGTGTGATCCACCCTTAAATGCATGTGCATTAAGGAGAGAAGCGCAGCTGGCCAAGATCTCAGGCATACGGCTGTTCTAGCCCCGTGCACCAGTTTGATACATATGCTGCATGTTTCCTGGGCGCAATGCGTCATGTGTGTGCCTGAAAATAGGCGCAAAAGGCTGAGTACATCTGATGTTCTGATCCGGGGGGGGGGGGGGGGGGGGGGTCCGCAAGGGCGCACCCCACTTCCACCATTCATGTACGTATGAGAGTTTGACATCTACGGAAAATAAAAAGGTCATTTTATTTTTTATACTATTAACGGCTTGCTTTATTCTTATTTATACAGCAGAATACAGTAATATGCCAAGAGATTTCATGTGCATCGAAAGTATGGCATTTCTACATATCAGACTACATTGCTCAATACCCAGTACATAGATTGACCCCATCAAAACAAATCATTCAATAGACACAGTGCATAGATTGCATAGATTAAACCATTCAAAACAAAATTTGCAAAGATTTCTACATTTACAGTTTACATTTTAGTCATTTGGCAGACGCTTTTAATCCAAAGTGATTTACAAGCGCATAGGTTCTTCCACAAGTCAAAGCATCACATCCATAACTAGGAAAATACATAGGAAGTGCTGTTTTAAAAACATGTTCTCACTTTGAGCCCAGTTCAAGGGACTGAACAAAATAAGTTCAAATCAAATGAAACGTTTATTTTTAATGTGAGAATGTGAATGTGTCTGGAGAAATTAATTAATTTGACAAAGTTTGAATTCAGTTTTCTAAATGGAAAAATATAGTGATAATGGTGACATATAACATATAACATATAGTGATGATTAGGCAGTAAGTAATTTATAACTTCAAACATCTAAGAAGGCAGTAATGTAGAGCTGATAATTGCCAATGACACCTGAAGGTTTTCTGCTTTCATTATAAGAATGATTAACCAGATAGAAAACATATTTGGGATTTTTTGTGAAGAAAAAAAAAAGGAGTCTTTAATATGGAGGTGACAATATGAAATTAAACTGTTGAAATATCACAGCCTATTTACTATCCTAATGAATGGAACAATGGACAGAGATCAGCCATGATGATTCAAAGGCAGGATTTGTACAGATAAATGCTGCATAGGTAATGATTACATTACATTACATTACATTACATTATTGGCATTTGGCAGACGCTCTTATCCAGAGCGACGTACAACAAAGTGCATATCCATAACCAGGGATAAGTTCGCTGAAAGACCCTAGAGGGAAGTACAATTTGAACTGCTACCTGTACAACAAAGATAAGGACGAGGGCCAATTTTTTTTTTTTTTTTTTTTTTTTTTTTTTAAACAAGAAACAAACAAACAGAGCAAAAGTGACCAAAGTTAACTATCAAAACACTGCTTACCTAGCCAACTAAAAAATACCGATACACAAAGCAAGTCACAGAGACAACAATTAAGGTTCACAGGGAGGTAGGGAGGGATGGGGAGAGGTGCTGCTTGAAGAGGTGTGTCTTCAGCTTGCGTTTGAAGGTGGGGAGAAATTCTACAGTTCTGACCTCAACGGGGAGTTCGTTCCACCACCGTGGAGCCAGAACAGACAGTATTCGTGAGCGTGAGGTGGAGGTTCAGAGAGGGGGAGGTGCCAAGCGGCCTGTGGAGGCTGAACGAAGAGGTCTGGCAGGGGTGTAGGGTCTGATGATTTTTTGTAGATCAGCTGGGGAAGACCCCTTAACTGCTTGGAAGGCTAGCACCAATGTTTTGAATTTGATGCGAGCCATGACAGGCAGCCAGTGGAGGGTAGTAAGCAGGGGGGTGACGTGCGAGTATTTGGGAAGGTTGAAGACCAGACGAGCTGCTGATGATGATAGAGGCAATGATAGAGGCAATATCAATTTATAGTATGAATATGATTTTATGAGTACAATGAGCTGCTGATGGTATTATCTCTCATAGAACCAGAGAAGACTCAGGGGAGGCTGCAGATATTCAACAGTGTCTGTGTCTGTGTCAGTGACCAGGAATTCTCACTCTTCCCAAACATCAGTGATGATTGAATTCAACTGTCCCCTTTTAAAATGTGGAGTGCTTGATTTGTATTGTATAAAACTTGCTGTTTGTTCATGCCATTCAACTTGGCTGGGGCTCTGTTTTGCTTAACCATTATGAGTCATACCTGTGAGTAGATTATTTGATATTAATGGCACTCAGAAGATGCATCTTCAACCCTACTGAAACAGGGGATGTGTAATCAATTAATTTTGATCTCCTCCTGTTTTCATCAAAAACCTTTCCTTCAGGTTTTCCATGGCTTGGACTGGGGTTATATCTCTCCAGTTGGGGGGAATTTCAGCAGGGTCGGCTTCATATTTCTTGGCAAACTGCTCGTTAAACTTGCAGAAGACGTACTTCCAGTAGTCTGAAGCCTGGATGCTGGTGTCAGGCTGGATGCGCCAGTCAGGGTAAATGCTCAGGTAGTCCTTGTATGGATGCCATTTCTCCTCTGTTCCAGTCAACCTGAAGTTTTTTTCACTGGCAACACTGGTGGAGCAGATATTGCTCACTAATATATGCGATTCACAATTCCTCCATCCCCCAAGGCCCTGAGGACGGTGAATGGAAGCAAAGTGCTCTGTGTGGCTCTTGCCACCAGCTTGCAGAAGGGACACCGCTTCCCACAGCCAAACACCCTGTTAAACAGCTCCTTCTGAGGCTGAAAGGGCAGTGAGGTCAGCCTGGCCCTCACATCTCCACCTTTCTGAAACTCCGCTCCGCTCTGCTCCATTTCATCCACAAGCACCTCCAGACACCGGGAAAATTCTTCTGCTTTGGCAGAGTTTAAGGCCAGGACTGCGCTGAGGGGGTCTTTGGGGATGACAAGCTCCTTAGCTAGGTCACTACAGATATCCTGAATGAACTGCTGAATGTTCTGGGTCTCCTCACCCCTTCTTGCTGCCTGTTCAGCTGCCTTCATCTGTGCATTCTTAATGGCTTCCTTTATTCTGCTAAGCATCACCTTCAGGCGATTCATCTCAATATCCCCAAGTCTATCTCTCTCTGAGAACTGCTTCACCATCAGCTTCAATATCCAGTCATGGACAAAGGTCTCATATTTTTTTATGTATCTCACAAAGTCCTGAAAGTTATCACCCTTAAGCAGCTGCTCAAGGACTGAGAACTGGAAGAAGGTTCGAGTGCTGAAAGCAATGGCTTTCTGCCCTGCCAACATTTCATCCACAAGGTCAGGGCCCAGAGATTTGGTGATGTATTCCTTCACCGCAGGTTGAAGACAGTTGGAAGTGAAATCATTGGCTTTCTTCTGACACTGGTCTCTTTTGTTGAACAGGTCCTTAAAGTCTGTGTAGTACTGTTGCTTGAACTGTTCCAGACAGTGACGAGGATCATTTGCATGGATGAAAGCCAGATGCATTCTTTTAAACTCCCGTGCTGCATGTCCACAGATGTGGATCTTCAGCTTGGCCTGAAATTCAGCAGTTGTTTCCAGATTCATGTGCCTGTCCAGGATTTAATCTACCTTGCAAAGCAACTCTATTGTGTATGTTTTATGGTATGTTTTATAGTTCTCATACTTCACTGCTTGCCATAAGCTCTTGGTCCATTCAAGGAACTCAATGATTGTGTGTGCTGACCTGTCTCCAGATTTTTGTTCCATAAACTTCTCAATCACATTCCTCTTGAAAAGATCCACAGACTCACTGTAGCCAACATTGACAGGGGCCATGGGAGGGTTGCCGTGCCAGAGCCCAGGGAGGTACCAGGTGTTTCTCTCTGGATCATACTCCATGACATCAGTAAATGTTTTGTTGTTTCCCTTCTTTTCCATCTTAGCTGCTGCTTGGGTCATCTCATTCAGCTGCTCCAGCAGAAGCTTCCTGTCTCTCATGTTACTGTCATGGGCAGAGATGTCTGGCACATTCTGGTGCACAAACTGACAGCAGGGTTTTCTCCCAACTTCTTTCATGCGCAGGAAGGCGTGCACCACAATCTGCAGGATATCGTTCATTTCCATGGAATTCTCCATGGGGATGTTGATGACTGTGATGTCACTCAGCCCCACCACCAGAGTGGCCAGTTCATTATCATGCTCATGACTGTCATCCAGCTGTGCCAACTGTGGTGCCTTCAAACCTTCAGTGTCAATAACCATGATGTAATCACACCCAAGCCGCACTTTAAAATCCTCTTTCACTCTGATGAGGAGCATGAAGGCCCCTCTGGTGCACCTGCCACTACTGACAGCAAACTGGACCCCAGACATGGTGTTCAAGAGGGTGGACTTCCCAGTGCTCTGTATCCCCAGAACAGTGATCACCCGGATCTTACATTTATCCTGTGTGAGATCATGGAGTTCTTTCAGAACCTGTGTCACCCACTCCAGAGGAATATTGCTTGAGTCTCCATCCACCAGCTCAAGAGGAAAGCCCTCCTGTAGCAGCTTGGCACAGAGACGTGGCAGGCGCTTAATCTCTGGGGTGAGGGCCTTGGGGAGTGAGCAGGCCGACTCGTACAGCTGACCCATTTCCCTCAGGAAGTGCTCCGTCCCCAAGGAGCAGCTGGAGATCTCCCTGTCCAACTGTGCAATGAGCTCCTTGTTTTCTGAGGAACTCTGACACTCTTCCTTGTACTTTGCCCAAAGAGGTGGAAGGCTTTTGCGTGACAGATTATCCAGATTGATCCTCATCCACTTGAGGAAATACTTGCACTCCTCTGTGGAATTGCACATCGCGGAGATGAAACGGGACATAGAATCGGAGATGCTGTGAGCCCTCTGCTGTTCTCTGAGCTCCTGCCTCTGATCTGCAAGCTCATTCTTGTAAACTTCTATGTTTTTCTCCTCAGCATTTTTCATCCTGCACTGTTCCTTCTCCAGTTTTGCCAGCTGTTTCCATGCAGTCCCTTGCAAGGGCAGCTCTTTCTCCTTGAAGCTCGGTATGTCAGATATTCTTCCTGTGATTTCATCAGCCTTCTGCTTGCCCCTCTTACAGTGGATGTAATTTTCATCAACATGGATCCCAAGCTCATATGCAAGAGCAGACATCCTTTCAATGCTCATTTTTATGTTTCCCTCTAAAATACCCTGGATAGCCAAACGCAGGTTTTTGTTGAATTCTGCATCATTCCTTCCCCAATGCTTTATGATGATGTTACTGGGTTTTGTCTCAGAAACAAATTTCTTGAAGTCATCCTCATTGAAGCTCTGGCTCTGTGAATTGATGATCAAAAACCAAGGGGTCTTAAAGTGCTGCGAGTCCAGAAATTTGTGTTCAAGCTTAAAGTCGTCGCAAAACACAAATATAGCAGTCGATGTGCGGCAGAGGAAAGCGTACTGAGTTTCAAAGTCTCTGAGGTCCCCACGGAGGTTAGCTATAGCCAGAGGCTCAGAGAAGATGTCAATTTGTTTGTTCCCACTGGGCAGATACCAGCTGATTTCCACCAGCCCATTGGAAATCTTCCTTGGGGTGTCACCACACTCCATGTTTTTGTGAACAAAGGTGTCCTGGTACTGCTGAGGGTTGCTGAGGACCTGGTTCAGAATGTGAGACTTGGACATGCTGCTGTTTCCCAGCCTCACAAAAGAGACCATGGGGAGGTCAGAGAGAACAATGCTCTCCTCCACAAACCCTCTTTGGTCCTCCAAAGAGTGTGGCTTGTACTTTTTCACAATATCTCTCATGGCCCACAGCATTAAAGTGCACTGCTGGGTATCACATGTAGGAAGCAGCAGAGGCACAGAGAACTGGCACATGGACATTTTCAAAGCCATCTCCTGCTGGAGAAAGCCATCTGAGCACAGAAAAACAGCAGTTATGAGGTCAAGGGGGTTGACTCTGTTGCTGTGGTCCTGCGGATTGTGCTCAGTGCTCAGTAAACTATCCAGATTTTGGGGCTCTGTGTCCTGTTCCGAGGTACAGCTCATTCTACGAAAGGACTCATTCACCATCATCAGTTTCCTCAGGAAACACCATGGCAGAGATTTCAGAGACTGGATGTTTTCATCAGATAAAGTCTCTCCATCAATCTGCAGCACCTGGCTCAGAGTCAGCTTGTTCCTCAGGTGGTGTTCCAGTCCCAGGTCACTCAGCAGCTCCTCCAGACTGGTTCCTGTCATTGGGGATGGAAGCTGCATTAGTACACATGCACAGTAGTACAGTAATAAAATCATAAGAATGCAGATACATACACTTGCACATCAAAAAATGACTAAAGTTCTTGGCAGACTGAATGCTTCGTACTCCTGAGTGATGCTATGGCCAGTGATTGTACCCTGTTCATCATCAAGTCATCTCTAGCCCTGGACCGTGATTCTGAGGTGTTCAGGGACACTTGTATGCAGTGATCCTCCCTGCCGAGTCCCTCCCCCCTCAGAGCTGCTCCCTCATGCACAGGCCTTACTGGGATCCTAGTGTTGAACCAAAGTCTGATGCCTTAACCTTGCACCACCATGGAGCTCCCATACTAAAAACATGTCTATTTTTAAACATGTTATACCGCATTTTAATAAGAGGCCACAGAAATGTATTCTTTAATTAAGTTCATTACAGGCTTAAAAATCACTGCTGCTAGAGCAATAGACCCTGGCTGTCACTCGGTAGGTCACATGGAAACTCACTATTCTATTATGATCCTGATTTTTGTCTGTGAGTTTCTTTGGTATTTTTGTAAATTCATTATTTTTTATTTTCATGTCTGGTTTTCTGTTTACATTCATTAGTCTTTGCACTTGTCTTCCCCTGTGATGTCTGTGTCTGAATGTTTCTGATCCCGAGTCCCCTGTCTGCGTGCTTCACCATTTGGGTGGTTTTGGAATTTTCCGGTTTCCCACGATTCCTTCTGTCTCGCTGTTCTTATTTCCTCCTTTCTCTCCATGTCATGTTTGTAGGAGGGAGGCGAAGTGTGACTCTGCCATTTGTGAGGAGCCTGTGAGCTGGGGGTTCTGGAGGAAGCCAAAGTGTGACTCTGCCATTTGTGAGGTGGGGGTTCTGGTGTGTGTCAAAAGGGACAAAGGACAATACTGTTTGTAGTACCTTTTGAGGAGTTCCAGACCAGTGACGCCAAGAAGATAAGGGATAGATATATGGTGGGTGGATGAGCGGTTCCCGTGAGGGCCATTAAAACTCCCGGGAAAAGAATGTGCCTAATATCTTATGACCCCACACCTGGTCACTTCCAGGGGGAAAGACTCCGGGCAGTACCACAGTGCCCTCAGGGCACTGCTGTCATTACCCCAGGGACTACTCTCTTGGATGAAAACCTCAAAACTGTTGTTTAGATGGTCAATAGACCCGGTACAATATTGTAAACATTGCCCATGTGATCCTGGTTGTATTGCATTATGCCCATTGTTGTAATAACAGGAATTACATGTAAAATGGATACACAGGAGGGAGGTTTCATGATAACTGCACCATAACAAAACATTAGGATAATCTGTTTGGTATGGATGTGATCCAGTAAAATCAAGGAATCAGATGAGATACATTTCATACCAAATGGATTTTAATAAACCATAGTTTCAATAACTCAAGGGAAAACCTACACGTCCTCTCTTGGTAATCATCTAATTTTCCCTACGCAACAACCCCCAACGGTGGGGGTCTAAATTCCAGATTCGACGACCCCACCAGGCTAATTTATGGCACTGCCGCCTGGATAAACACATGATTTGGCATAAAAGCCAGGGAGACAAGCCTATCAGGGAAGATCGTACTCGACTTCCCACACTGTGCATACTTTGTATATGTGTGTAGCGAAAGCAGGCTGGGTAAGACTATTTCACTCTTTTCTTTTTATCTTCAATTTGTCTTTTCGTAATTGACTGTGTGATTCTACGCTAACTGCCTACCCGTCTGCAAATAAATTATTTTGTTTGTAACTTGCGTGATCTCCATGACTCTAATTCATCTTGTACCTTTTCAGCCTAAATTACAACTGAATATTGAGGGGGACAATGGGGACCAAGGACTGACCAATCGGCAGTCCCTTGGTACAGGTGATAGTTCTAAGCTGCTAAGTTTCTGCCAACATAAAGGGTCGGCTATGCACGGCTCTTGTGGTTTGACGCGAAGGGAACCCCTGGGCGTTACGGCGCTGGTTCCTGTCAAATTATCTCTAAGGAGCCCAGTTAATGCTGCGCCGACCTGGGCTCGCAACTATCATGACAGTGTTGCTTGTATTGTGTTGACTGGACCCTCAGCCTCTGAGTTCTACGCCGAACTAAGAGCTTGGTACCCATGTGATAGTTCTAAGCTGTGAGGCCAGCAAGTTTCTGCCAACTTAAAGGGTCGGTTAGGCATGGCTCTTGTGATTTGACGCGAAGGGAACCCCTGGGCGTTACGGCGCTGGTTCCTGTCAAATTATCTCTAAGGAGCCCAGTTAATGCTGCGCCGACCTGGGCTCGCAACTATCATGACAGTGTTGCATGTATTGTGTTGACTGGACCCTCAGCCTCTGAGTTCTACACCGAACTGAGATATTCAGCAATAATGTTAATCGCGAGAACATATATTGAGCAATAGTGGCGCAGGTACGAGTCGAGTGTAATCACTCCCGAGGTTCGCGTAAATTTCAAAACCAAATTTCTAAATTATATATCTTAAATGGAGTCAGATAAACGAGTGGAACGAGAGTAACCACTAAGCTTTCAATACGGCCCCGTTTACGAACGGAGAATATTAGGAATTTTACTGATCTGTTTCTGGCCAGTTGTAAGCGGGATATGGGGCAGGTCAATCCATATCCGACCCGTGGCAACAGACCCAGTATATTCCTAAACATAATTGTGCTCTGTCCGTGTGCGGAGGATGATAATTAAAATTTTTCATTCACTTCTAAACAGCCAGGAAAGAACACGTCGTCCCTTCACCTCCAGCTATTCCCTCATTGGTCTAGCTGTGCAGGTTCTACATGTTTGTAGATAGCACTAATATACTACTCCCAACTAACACAGAATGAATATGTTCATCTAACAAACAAATTAACATTCACTAGTTTTGGGTATTTGTAATTTAATCACGTAACTAAAAGACTAACTCTACCTCTATTTCAATACTGCTCTATAACTCCGCCTCCCTGTTCTATCCCTAAATTGCTTGCCTCGATTCAGCCAAGTGTTCACCCCTGCTCTCCGCTATCTCTACATTCCCTAACTCTGGGCAATTGTCTACTCCCTAGTCCGGAGCCGTTTGTATTACGTGTGTCTACGTGAATCCAGTCCCGCGTTTTCGTTCCTCCCTCATCGTTGTATTTTTGCCCTTCTATGTGTCTCACCTGATGTTTATTTGTTAGACAGCCCTCACTCCTATGCCCCGCCTAGTTTGTCTCATTCCTCATTCATTGCAATTTAAGTTTTCTGGAATTCTTGTTTATGACCCCTGCCTGCTTCTCTTCTCTTGTTTTGTGGACTCTGCACCTCTGCCCTGCTTCTGCACTGCCTACCTGGTTTTGCCTGTTTGGATTATGCTCAGTTTGCCACTCATCGACCTGGCCAGTGAACCAATCCTTTGTCCAGCACCCCTGAATATGTTACTGGCTCCTCTTTTCCACCACTGTGACAATTCTCCACATGTGGGAACATGGGAAAGGGAAGTTGTGTTAGGTTTCATGTTTTTCATGTTGTTTTTTTTTTTATGTTGTTTGCGTTTTTGTGTTTTTGTTACCTCCGTGCACACCGTAGTCTCCCTGTCACTTCATTCATTGGTTTCACCTGTTTCACTTCCTGTTTGTTCCCCCACCTGATTCCCATTCACTCTCTTTACCTGTGTATAAAAACCCCTCTGTCTGTGCAGTTAGTTGCCAGATTGTAATGTGCTTATTCCATACTGTCCAGCGTTTTCGTATTGGTACCTGTTTTCACCTGTTTCGTCCCCGACTATCAAGTTTAGCTTATTCCTTCTGTCTTGTTCTGACCCGTAGTTTTTCGACCCGTTTCTGTTTATTCACCTTCGTTTCTGGATTGTGTTTCTGTTTAAGTAGCCTGTTTGTTTTCGACCCATTGCCTGTGACCATGACTATTCTTTGGATTATCCTCAATACATCTGTTTGCTGGAGACCCTTTGCCTGGACTATCGCTTATGAACTGCCTTATCCCTGCTATAACTGTTTGCTGGCTATTGACCCTCGCTGTACCAACCTACCCTGAGGAAATAAAGACCTTATTTAACTTTCGTTGTGGTCTCGCTATTGGATCCCCCATTCTGAGTGCCTGATAAGTTGTTGGAAATATAGAGGAGAATAAGTATCGAGGACAATTAGTCAGACGGCGGAAGTCTTTATTATCTTTATGAAGGCGTGCACCGCAATCTGCAGGATATCGTTCATATCCGTGGAATTCTCCATGGCGATGTTGATGACTGTGATGTCACTCAGCCCCACCACCAGAGTGGCCAGTTCATTATCATGCTCATGACTGTCATCCAGCTGGCGCATACACTAGAAAATTGCCTTAACATTTAACTTCCATATTTTAAGACGAACAGAAAATGAATCATGGGATGAAAGATTTTGGAACCATGGTTTTACAGGAGAGGGAGCGCTTACTTGTGCTGGAGGTTCTGGAGATGCTGTCACTCAGTGCCTTATTGGTGGCAGAGGCAGGACAGTTTTCTGTTCCAATGCCGCTGTCTGCTGCCCGGAAATTGGGAGGAGTCCATTCTTTGCTGTTCCACCTGCCCCTGGGGTCCACAGGCACTTTCACAGCTACAGAAAGTGTGAAAACATATTTGTTTTAAGAGACAGCAAATTATTTGGCAAAATTATGTCTGATTATTTGGATTACAATTTAATTGTGTACAGAGCTATCAAAGCCATCGATTGTAAACACTTTTCACATCCTGTCACGGGCCCAGTCTCCCAAATATAGGAAAGCAATTTATACTGTACAATGACTCTTAGTGATCATAAATAACTAAACATGCCCGAATGGTCCTGAAAATGAATGCCATTTCAGTTTGAATCCAAATTGAAACCAGCGAGAAACATGTTGATAAATTGTGTCCAAGAAGTGAAAAGAGGAGGATTGTGGGATATTGTGGGATTTGACTTTGGACTGAGTTGTGAAATTGTATTAATTAAACGGTAGTTTGTTCTTTGGGAATGAAATGGCAGTGTGTTTGTTGGGGATGAGATGGCAGTGTGTTTGTTGGGAATGAGATGGCGGTGTGTTCATCAGCAGGACAGTGTGTGCAAAGCTGTACCCTTGGGTATTGGAGTTGGAGATATCGCTCGCTTTTCATCCTACAGGGAGAGAGACAGAGGGAGAGAGAAGGAGTTAAAATAGCCTTTTCATTTGAAATCCATGTTTCTGTGAGGACCTGAGAAAGAGGGCCATAACATAAAGCAATGACAGCAGTAGAGTTTAATAACAGTGTAATAACAGTGTAATAACAATTTAATAACAGTTTACTAGGCATGCAATTGCAGAGTGATGATAGTACAACAGTGTAATGGCAGAGTAATAATAGAGTGTAATTAGAGAATAATAACTGTTATGATACTGTAATAACTGCGTAATGATACTGTAATAATTGTGTAATGAGAGTATAATAGCAGTACCAGTGCTTTGGACACCTGGTGGATGGCATCATGAATTCCACGGCTGTGCAGCTGAAACACCTTCTCTGCCACTGGGAAGCAGTCTGAATACACAACACACCACACACACACAACACAACACAATAAACACACAACACAATACACACCACACACAACACAACAGTCACAATACATACACAACACAATACACACACACAACACAATACACACCACACACACAACACCAACAACATGCAAACAATACAGCACTGTGACCATCATTAACATTCAATACTGCATCTCTGCCTCATTCAGACAGAGATATGAACCTTGCTTGTCTTTCCTGCTAACCGTTACACCACTGACACTGGCTGTCAGACACTAAATCACTGACGGACACACTGACAGACTGACTAACTGACTCATTGCCTGAGATTGACTGGCTGGCACATGCCTCTCCTGTTCTCACCATGGAAAGAGGGGCGTTTTTGGGGGCTGGGGTCCCAGCATCTCTCCATGAGGTCAATGATCTCCCCCAAGCCCTCAACTGCTGCCCTGTTCACCCCCTCCAGACTGGGCCTGTCCCCGTCCTGGACCCAAAGCCGGATCACGCAGTGCTTAGCATCTGAGAGAGGGATGGACAGAGAGAGAGTTTCTGTGATGATGAAGAACATGCAGGAGATAGACCAGCAGCACAAGTCACTTATGAGCTGTGGTCTCAGGATGGACAGAGTCACTCACCACCATAGGGCTCCCTGCCAGTGATTATAGACCAGAGCAGGATGGCATAGCTGGGAGAGAGAGAGAGAGAGAGAGAGAGAAATGTAAATCAGCAGGAATGGCAGATGCTGTGGCCATCAGGAGGAGCTGGAGGTGGGGGTGGGGGGTACCTGTAGGAGTCAGAGGCGGGCGTGGCTTTGTAGGATGTTTGGAAGGCTTCGGGGGGCATGTAGCTTAGCGTGCCTCTCCCCTCCCCCTGCCCCCCCACACTGGAAATACTGCGCATCAGTCGGGCCAGACCAAAATCTGTGATCTACAGAGACTAAGAGCTGAGCCCAGAGAAGACCCCCCTCACTCAGCCCAGTGAAGAGCCCCCAACTGAACCAAATTATCACACAACACAAATTATACTAACTACATACATAGAAATGAAAGCAAATTGTGAAATACAGGAACACATTGATCAAGTGCAGCCTCAGTGACCACAAATTGGCTATAGAGACTGACACCAGCACACATCTGCCCAGAGAAGACCGGATGTGCAACCATCAGTAGATTGTGAATCTGTGAGCTACAGAGAGAGAGAAAGAGAGAGTGAACCAGCCCAAAGGTGAGCGAGAGATTAACCTCAACATATTGATGCACGGAATAGCAATGCTAGCACAGGCTATGCTAAGGACAGGCAGGAGTGAGAGGGGACTCGCCTTGGCCCAGAGGCCTGGAGAGATAGAGGAAGCCTGGGACTCGCCTTGGCCCAGAGGCCTAGAGAGATAGAGGAAGCCTGGGACTCGCCTTTGCTCCGAAGCCGTGGTCCAGCAGCACGTTGCTGGGCTTGAGGTCGAGGTGCAGCAGTGGGGGGGAAAGCTTGTGCATGAAGTTCATGCCAAGAGCCACCTGATGAGCCAGGCGGAAGGCCAGGGGCCAGGGAGGGGGGCCCCTCAGCCTCTTCAGGAGGGACTCCACAGACCCCCTCTCCATCAGCTCCATCACCAGGCCCATCTGGCTCGAGAGCCACCTGCCAGGGGGAACCCCCCGGTACACCCCAAAAACACGCACCACATACGGGCTCCCACCCTGCTGCATGAACTCAGCCTCCTCCTGCAGAGATGCACTAGAACTGAGAGAGGGAGGGGAGGAGAGAGAGAGAGAGGGAGGGGGAGGAGAGAGAAGGAGAGAGGGAGGAGAGGAGAGAGAAGGAGAGAGGGAGGGGAGGAGAGAAAGCAAAGGAAAGAGGGAGGGGAGGAGAGAAAGAGAGAGGGAGGGGCAGGAAAGAAAGAGAAGGAGGGAGGAGGAGACCGAGAGGGAAGAGATTTTTTAACATTACTTAAAATCCATGTTTCCTGTATGTGTGTGTGATCATATGCGTACATGTGAGTGTGATTGTGTGTGTATGTGTGTGTACATGTGTGTGATTGTGTGTGTACATGTGTCTGTGTGAGTGTACATGTATACATGTGTGTGTGTGTGAGATTGTGTGTAGATATGTGCGTATTTATGTGTGTACATGTGTCTGTGTGTGTGTACATGTATACATGTGTGTGTGTGTGAGATTGTGTGTAGATATGTGCGTGTTTATGTGTGTACATGTGTCTGTGTGTGTGTGTACATGTGTACGTGTGTGTGTGTGAGATTGTGTGTGTGTACGTGAGTGTGTGTGTGATATTACCCATCATCACGATGCAGTAGTTTGATTGCCACCTCCATCCCCAAATCTTTGTGTTTGGCCTTATAGATCTCTCCAAAACCCCCAGATCCAATGACAGACCAGTCCTGCAGTTTGCAGTCTTCAACCAATCCAAAATGCTGCATTTCTAGGACAGAAAGACATTAAAGGTGAAGTTCACCCAAAAATGAAATTTCCACTTATCCAGAGTACTATCTATCCAACCAGATTGTTTCACTGACACAAATGTTCTAGACAATTAACACTTTGCCCCAGAATGCTGGTGTACTAAACTTCTGCTTGCGAGGACACAGTTGAGTCCTGACAATCAAATAAATAGTTCTGGATTAAAATGTGCATTTTTGAGCCGTGTTGATGTTTGCGAGTAACTGTCATTTTTGGCACATTGATTACCAGAAAGCAAGCGATTCCTAGAGGACCGTTATTTCTGCATCTAAAGAAGCAGTGAAATCTCATCTCAGCAAAACTATCTGAGGGATAGATAGGACACTGGATGAGTGGAAACATGCTTTAATTTCATTTTTGGGTGACCTATTTTCATGATTAAATGTTTTAAATTGTATAAACTTGTGTATAAACACTTCATATTTCATGATATGATTTGTGCACTTATACAAGTAGATAATGATGAGTGAACTGCATTCACTTTATAAATGTAAATGTAAATCTTAAGCTTAAATCGTAAACTCATTAGGAGAGGGCGGGGGGTGCATTGTTTTGATTGTTGGTGCCAGAAATGGTGGTTTGAGTATCTCAGAAACTGCTGACCTCCTGGGATTTTCACGCACACTAGTCTGTAGAGTTTGCAGAGAATGGTGCAAAAAACAAAAAAAACATCCAGTGAGCAGCAGTTCTGGTCAGAGGAGAAGGGCCAGACTGGTCAAAGCTGACAGGAAGGTGGCAGTAATGCAAATAACCACACATTACAGCAGTGGTATGCAGAAGAGCATCTCTGAACACACAACGCATCAAACCTCAGGGGTGCACAACAGGGGCCGATCCGTTTCAAGATTTTGTGCCAACTTCTGGTCTTAATTATTAAATTGACTCAATCATATCTTTTGGCACCGCTAGGAATTGTGGGCCCCATGAAAAAATACCCCCTACCCCGTTTTTACCGTCATGATAATTCTTATGCCATGAAAACACATGTAGGGCCTATGTATTAGGGAAGATATTTTCTCACTGCCCTGTGTGCCATTTCTCAGAGCAATGTTATGGACAATAGGTGGTCAACACCATTCTTCTTCTTGCAGAAATCAGCCAGAAGCCATATTTCAAAAATCTAATATAATTTATAAATATTATAAATATATATAATTATAAATATGCAAACGCTATATATAAATAAACCGCACATATATATTACATTAATGGCATTTGGCAGACGCTCTTATCCAGAGTGACGTACAACAAAGTGCATACCCATAACCAGGGATAAGTGCGCTGAAAGACCCTAGAGGGAAGTACAATTTCAACTGCTACCTGCACAACAAAGATAAGGACAAGGGCCTATTTATTATTATTTATTATTTATTTTTTTTAAACCGCAACACGCAAGTGTGTGAACAAACCCCCTAACTAGCCAAAAACTGCTTACCTAGCCAAACTAAAACATCCTGATACACAGAAAGTAAATCACAGAAAGACAACAACTAAGGTTCACAGGGAGGTAGGGAGGGACAGGGAGAGGTGCTGCTTGAAGAGGTGCGTCTTCAGTTTGCGCTTAAAGATGGGAAGAGATTCTACAGTTCTGACCTCAACAGGGAGTTCGTTCCACCACCGTGGAGCCAGAACAGACAGTAGTCATGAGTGTGAGGTGGGTGAGGTGCCAAGCGGCCTGTGGAGGCTGAACGAAGAGGTCTGGCAGGGGAGTAGGGTTTGATGATTTTTTGTAGGTAAGCTGGGGAAGACCCCTTAACTGCTTGGGAGGCTAGCACCAATGTTTTTAATTTGATACGGGCTGAAATCTGTGTATCAGATGGTGGGAATGAGATGAAGAGTTGGGTATCGTCTGCATAGCAGTTGTAGGATAGACCATGTGCAGTGATAACAGGGCCAAGGGAACGAGTGTAAAGAGAAAAAAGAAGCGGGCCTAGGACTGAGCCCTGGGGAACTCCTGTGGCAAGCGGCCGAGGTGTCGATACCGTACCAACCCAGGCAACCTGGAAGGAGCGACCAGAGAGGTAGGACTCAATCCAGTCCACGGCTGTGCCACAGATCCCCGTTGCTGACAGGGAGGACAGGAGGATGGAGTGATCCACAGTGTCGACGGCAGCAGAGAGATCTCGTCTGTTAGGGGAGATGTAATGTGCAGGTCGCACCCTAGACAGTCGGTGGAAGATGACCACACAGACAAACTTGATGACATGGCGCTACAGTGCCCCTTAGTTGAAAAAGGAGGACAGATACAGTATGCACCATTCAGCCATTCAGCAGATCATGTGGGATTCGATGGACACAGAACTGTGGTGTGGGCAGAGTTCGGCGGCTGTATCCAGATGAAATAGACCCGTCAAAATTGGAAGGAGAAGAGCTAAAGGAAGAAGAAAGTGTACAGAAGTTCCTACACACATTCCAACACAAATGGAGAGAAGAGACAGGAATTCCCTGCAATGCAAACGCCACCGCACAAAACTTGTTTAAATTGATGGTCAGAAAGGGCCTGCTGCAACCAGTACAAAAAGGGTGGACCAGGTGGCAGGGCTAATGAAGATGTTCTCAGAACACATAACCCACCATGTGGAGCAACATCGAAAGGAAAAGAAAGATGCAGACGAATAAAGTGAGCTGCTGGCCAGCCAGTTTACACGGCTACAGCTGGGGAAACTCGCTACAGCTAAGAAAGACAGAGACGGAAAATAAAGACACAAGGCCCAGTGGTGCGAGCTGAACAAGCTCAACCCAAGTTCAACCGTTGTGGCTCCAGTGACTGCAGCAATGCCTCAGGTGCAAAACCCCCAAAAGCAGATGCCGATTCCAGCTGAATTAAATTCAACAACTCCAACAGCTGCCCCAGCCCTGCCAGTCCTGTACATGAGTACGTTAATCAGTCTGGAAGTGGTTATCGGCCCCCACAGGGCAGAGGGGGAAAGGTGCGGAGCATTCCGGCAGGGTGGGGGGAGAGGCCCACCTAGAGAGCTGAAAAATTGGGGACAAATGGGCAGAGCGTTGCAACAGGGAGGTCTACTCGGACAGCCATTAAATTACTCCAATCAAGGACCACAAGGGTCAGAGAACCAACCCAGGGAGGACGTGTGTTGGGGATGCAACCAAGCCAGACATCCAATTGTCCAACCAACCCATGGACAGGTCCAGCAGCAAACTGGCAAAGATGCCCAGAGAAGCTGGAGGGAGATTAATGTTTCTACACAACCACAAGAGGAACCCACCATACCAATGATTATTCATCAACAAGAACACCAGTTCATGGTGGTAGACACAGGTGCCATTTACTCATGCATTGGGAAAACCAACTACAGTATTGAAATACCCCACAAAAGAGACTGTGAACATGGCCCCTATAAACAATTAGACTATGCTTAAAGATGCAGTTCACCCAAAAACTAAATTGAAGTATGTGTCCTCCTACCCAGAGTACTATCTATCCATCCAGACCATGTCACTGAGATGTGACAAGGTTTCTTGATTTCACAACTATTTTAGATGCAGTGATATAGATGGTGGGATGGTGGTCTGGTAATCAATGAGCCGAAAATGTATTTTTGAAAGATTCAACAGCAATGTCTCTTTCTAAACACAATGGCACAGTTACCCCAGAGTACTTGGGTGCTTCGGTGGAAACTTCTGCCTGCATGGACACAGCTGGTGAGTTCCAGCAATCCGAGAAATTGTTCTGGATGAAAATGTGCATTTTGAGCTCTGTAGATGCTCCAGAGTAACTGTGGCATTATATTTGGAAAGAGATGTTTGTGTTGAGTTTTTATAATGTTATTTATCGGTGCAGCTAGGCTTACCTGGGACAGGTGTCCTTGCAGAGCGCAGATTGCAGCCACATTCACTGCAGAACCTGTCATTCTGCCCACATCCCCTCCTGCACTGGGGGCACTCCATCTTCCTCCCTCTGGGCAAAATCACACAGTTACAGTTTTAGTTTAGTAATCTTGTATTTTAATGAATACATGCTAGCCATTTTAGTCTAACTCATTGAAGAGTAAAGTGCTCAATTCACTGTAGTAACTATTTAGATCAGCTCTACTCATCATTGTCAACCTGACCTTTGCTTTACAAGGCAAAAGCCTTGTCTTATCAAAATCTATATACACTCACTGAGCACATTATTAGGTATTTATTAGACTTATTTTTCAGACTTCTACTGCTGTAGCATATACACTTTGAGTTTTGATGCGTTGTGTGTTCAGAGATGCTCTCCTGCATACCACTGTTGAAATGTGTGGTTATTTGCGTTACTGTCACTTTCTTGTCAGCTTTGACCAGTCTGGCCATTCTCCTCTGACCTCTCTCATTAACAAAGCATTTCTTCCCACAGAAGTGCTGCTCACTGGATTTTAGCTTTTTCCCAGGAGATCAGCCGTTTCTGAGATAATCAAACCACCCTGTCTGCAACAACAATCATTCCACTCTCAAAGTCACTGAGATAAAAAAAAATTCCCCATTCGGATGGTTGATGTGAATATTTACTGAAGCACCTGACCCGTATCTACATGATTGTATGCATTACACTGCTCCCCTAATTGGCTGATTAGATAATCGCATGAATAAGTATGTGTAAAAGTAAAAATGTTCCTAATAAAGTGCTCAGTGAGTGTATAGGATTACCACTCAAGGAGTCTAGCTGTGGAAGAAAAGCATAAATCCCTTCCAAGAAAAGTATGCCAGAAGTGTTTTTACACCAGAGCAAGCTTGGGATGGTTGAATATGAATTCAACCATTTATAAAACAAAAAGTGTGCAGTCCAGTGCAAAATCCTGAAAATATATGTCTTTGTCCCAAACATTATGGAGCTCACTGTGTATGTCATATGTGTTGTTGTGTAGCAAAGCATTTAGAAAGCACAAAGCATCCACAGTATTTAACACACAAAGCATTTGTAGCCTGAAGTACAGTGGGAGCTATAATTATTTGATCCCTTGCTGATTTTGTAGGTTTGCCCACTTACAAAGAATGGAACTGTGTAGAATTTTAATCATAGGTACATTTTAACATTGAGAGACAGAATATCACAAAATAATCCACAATAACAACATCATATGAATTTTATAAATTTAATATATTTTCACATTAAATAAGTATTTGATCCATAGAACAATAGATTTAATACTTGGTGGAGAAACCTTTGTTGGCAAGCACAGAGGTCAGACGTTTACAGATCCTCTCCAAATCCTTAACGTTAAGAGGCTGTCGCTTGGCAACTCGAAGCTTCAGCTCCCTCCACAGATTTTCGTTGGGATTTAGGTCTGGAGACTGGCTAGACCACTCCAAGACCTTAATATGCTTCTTTTTGAGCCACTCCTTTGTTGCCTTGGCCGTATGTTTTGGGTCATTGTCATGTTGGAAGACCCATCCACGACCCATTTTCAGTGCTCTCACTGAGGGAAGGAGGTTGCCGCCCAAAATTTCCTGGTACATGGCCCCATTCATCCTCCCCTCAATACGGTGAAGTCGTCCTGTCCCCTTAGCTGAGAAACACCCCCAAAGCATAAGGTTTCCACCTCCATGCTTCACAGTGGGGATGGTGTTCTTGGGGTTGTACTCAGCATTTCTCTTCCTCCAAACGCGGTGAGTCGAGTTGATGCCAAATAGCTCTATTTTGGTCTCATCTGACCACATCACCTTCTCCCAAGCCTCCTCTGGATCATCCAGGTGTTCTTTGGAAAACTTCAAATGGGCCTGTACATGTGCCTTCTTCAGCAGAGGAACCTTGCGTGCACAGCAGGATTTTAATCCTTCACGGTGTAGTGTGTTACTGATGGTTCTCTTCGTGACTGTGATCCCAACTGCCCTCAGGTCATTAACAAGCTCCTCCTGTGTAGTACTGGGCTGATCCCTGACCTTTCTCATGATCATTGATATCCTACGAGGCGAGATCTTGCGTGGAGCCCCAGACCGAGGGAGATTGGCGGTGACTTTGTGTTTCTTCCATTTTCTAATAATTGCTCCAACAGTTGTTAACTTCTCACCAAGCTGCTTGCTTATTTTCTTGTAGCCCATCCCAGCCTTGTGCAGGTCTACAATTTTGTCCCTGATGTCCTTAGACAGCTCCTTTGTCTTGGCCATGGTGGAAACGTTGGAATCTGATTGATTGTGTGGACAGGTGTATACAACTACATAATGATGTAACGAGTTGACACAGGTGTTTTGGGTAATGAATTGAGATTAGGAGTGCTTCTTAATGGAAAACTAACTGGTCTGTGGGAGCCAGAATTATTGCTGATTGGTAGGGGATCAAATACTTATTTCATGCAAAAATACGATAATAAATTTATAAAATGTATATGATGTTGTTATTGTGGATTATTTTGTGATATTCTGTCTCTCGATGTTAAAATGTACCTATGATTAAAATTCTACACAGTTCCATTCTTTGTAAGTGGGCAAACCTACAAAATCAGCAAGGGATCAAATAATTATTGCTCCCACTGTATGTATAATAAGCTGTAAATGAATCCAAGGAGTGCACTCGTTTCATTTGCCTCCCATGCCGTACACAAAGTCCTGTATGTTCCCAGGCTACAGTGCTAGTCTGAACTAGTTTCTCTGTGTTAGCCAGCGCTACAAACACTTTTGATTTAGCGTCACTTACCAGGAAACTCAGTTCACCTACAACATTTTTCGACAAAAGAAGAAGGAAAAGTGTGAATCTTATCCATTTACTGAAGCTCCAAACTGGAAGTTTCCTGGACAAGGACACGCTCAGTTCACTGTATTCACTTTGTAAGATCAAGTCTACCCATGATCAACCTGACCATTGATATATATGAGGCAATTAAATCTGATCAAACTAAGGTTAAGGTACATGTTAATGATTATCTCTCAGGTAGCCTAACTGTGAAAAAATGGGAAGTTTGAAAGAGCTTACATTACATTACAATACAATACAATACATTACATTTAAACTGTGAGTTTAAAGCAAGCTCTGGATGATTCCTGCCATGTCATAAAACACACCGTATCAATAAGGGAATATTTAAAGGGGGGATTAACTGATTACCCAGATCAACTCCTAGTTCTGTTTATGAATAAATGCATCCATCATTGTGCCAATCCATATTTTATAAAAAGGAGTAGACGTGATACTTGTAATAGTACAAATACTAATAACATTACAAAGTAAGGTTAATGTTTGCTCATGTTTCCTATTCTTGTACCGTCACAAAACTGAATGAATGAGGTTTCAGAAATTAAGATCTGTTGTATGTTTGTTGTCTATGCGGTGTTTTCATATTTTCCCACACATATTTAAATCAAGCCTTTATGAAGTATTGAAGTAATTAAAGTTATTTAAGGTGATTAAGTAATTAAGAGCAGACATTTTTGTCTTCCTCTGTTCACGAAGCAGTCATTCCGAGTTTGCTGGATGACTGCACAGAGTAAAACCCGGAATGGCTCTTTTTACTTCAGCCCATGTTCCTGATTTTGGAGGGTTCATGGCAGTTATCCAGCTAACTCAGTAATCCTGTCTTGTGAAACAAAAGCAGCCCATATTTCTGTTGATTTTGCCTGCTCTCCAGAGGTAGGTTGCGGAAAGAACACACAGATTTCCATCATATGGAGACTAAATTGAACCTGATGTCCTTAAATAATCTTTTCCAGGTAAGTGAATATTGACCAAATATTAATCCTGCATTTCTTTATTGGATTTAGCTGTTTTCACGTTCAACAAACAAATAACCCCACCAACAAAAAGTATAATTTCTAAAGGCAATACATTTCATTCAAGGTTGTATTAGAACAAATAATGACAATAAATTAAAGTATTTAAAACATACCTGAAATTGGCACCCACACACACATGAAAACACTTATACGCTAATTGAACACCAATCAGTCTGAGCCTTAGCACTACAAATAGACCACAGGTATGCTCACCACTTTTGTGAGAACTTTGCAAACATGAAGACAGTGAGAGGAAGAGGAAGAGGAAGAGGAAGAGGAAGAGGAAGAGGAAGAGGAGGAGGAGGACGACGATGACGATGACGATGACGATGACGATGACGATGACGATGACGACGACGACGAAGACAAGAACAGAGAAGGGGACCAGGCAATAGACGATATTATGGCCACTATGGTGGACCATGTCACAAATCATAATGAGGGAGGCTGGGCAGAGACTCCAGCCCAACCTGAGTCACTACATGGTAGCATCCACAATACGGACATTTACACTGGAGAAGAGCTATGTCTTCAACTTTCTACACAAGACTGTACCTATGTAATTGTTGCACATCATTCTGCTTCACAGGACAATACAATGTAGTCCTAAAATATTAGGTCTGTGCTCCTCAAAAAAATAGGTATAGTGCGATGAAGTACATGTAATGCAGTTTTGATGTTACTGTGTTACGACCTCCTGAGGCTGGAAGGCAACGTCTGTTCACCCATGAAGGGGAACTGGTCATTGTCTCTAGTGTTGGAAAACCACAGCATCCGCCTACATCGACTACAAGAGCAAATCATTGCAGATCACACACCATTCCATAATCTGAACCGTGTCAGTATATCAACACTCTGCTGCATGATGACCAAGTCAAAGACCTTCACTATGACGATATGCAAGCATGTGTCAGTGTTCTATAGTACAGTAATGGCAGTAGATTGTGCCCTATTGGCACTGCATAGATACATTCAATCAAAGCAGTATGTGTAAAGTTATCTGGGTTTTTATTGCCTCAATGCCAGCCTAAACTCGAAAATGGCTCAGAGAACAACAGAGGACGCCTGGACAATTCAACTCCTTTCCTTGCATTTATTTTCCAAGTCCACAGCAGTTTTATTCCGCACAATCAGTTTTGTTGGAGTTTTTAGCTTGGAGTTTGAGTTAGGCATCCATCCATCCATCCATCCATCCATCCATCCATCCATCCATCCCCGCTTATCCTGAACAGGGTCGCAAGGGGGCTGGAGCCTATCCCAGCATACATTGGGCGAAAGGCAGGAATACACCCTGGACAGGTCGCCAGTCCATCACAGGGCACACACACCATTCACTCACACACTCATACCTACGGCCAATTTAGACTCTCCAATCAGCCTAACATGCATGTCTTTGGACTGTGGGAGGAAACCGGAGTACCCGGAGGAAACCCACTCAGACACGGGGAGAACATGCGAACTCCGCACAGAGAGGCTCCGGCCGACGGGGATTCGAACCCCTTGCTGTGAGGCGGCAGTGCTACCCACTGCACCATCCGTGCCGCCCACTGCTATCATTATTAACATTAACAAGTCTATTTTACTCCACAAATAAATGAAAATATATACAACTAGTTACTGTAATTTAATCACACATTTTAACCAACTGCACCTCAAATATCCCTTCACATTTTAGATGGCATAATAATATAATTGAAACCGCAAACACCACAAATCTCAGTACTCTTAATACAACCCCATCTGTATCAAACACTACATACCTAAAATAATTTTAATTTGCGCACCGCCTTTATCCCGCGATCAAACGGCTACTTTGTTTCATGCTTAATTACTTCCGTGATCAATGTAGAAACGTGAATGATTATACTCAATGCAATGTAGGGTTTCTTTAGCAGTGTCAAACGTCGCATTCATAAGGTTTTGTGTTTACAAGCGGATGTATACCGCAACAGTTCTCAAATGTCCGGAAACATCAGCAATTTCTATAAATAAAATAAAAAATGGTAAATCGCATTTTCTAAATTAATATCGTAAGGTTTTACCAAATGATAACCAATACTTACCAATAGCGTCTCTGAGGTCGTCTATGCAATGAGTTGAACCCTATCTGAGTGACTTGTTGCCTGCGGGAATATCTACTTCTCCCATTCAAAAAGATCCGTTTGCTTGTTTGACTATACTTTGTGAAGTTCGCCGTGCAGCTGGTTCTCCGGAAGCATTCGTAATTCACCTCTGACGACTCAGCAACTCAGCGCTGCCCTCTGGTGCGATATTTAATTTATTTTATTCATAGTGCCAAAATAAATAGAAAAATGTAAACATAAGCACTCCTTGTGGGGTGTGCTACCTAATGGATTTTTTGAGTGACAGTGTCTTTGAGATGCGGTTTGCTCTTAAAATTTAAACACAACCCATGCATAAATGAATACAGCCAAGCAAGGGAATGTATGTATGGAAAAATTAATTGAAATACATGTTTCATTCATTATTTTTGTCTTCACAGTATGTGACCTAGGCAGGTGCTGTGGTAGCTTCTAGTTTTCACTGAATGTGTTTGATGAGGTGATGTGGTTAGACCCTAACAGAAGATCCACAAACCATCCACCCCATCCCTTACAATACTATTTTTTGTGTACCATTGAACTGTAATCTTACTGTCACTATTTTTGTCACTATCACTGTAATTTTGCTTTTGTTGCTGTAAAAACCTGGCAAAAGAAAAAAAAAAGCAATTTTTGTATTCATTGAAATGTGAGTAGATGTACTGTACTGGACTGGTAGTTAACAAGGTGTTTCTGTGTGCTCACTGAGACGGGTGCGTGGGGGTTAGACCCAAAATGCACAACTCCGAAACAATAGTAAAATAAAGTCCCGTCAGGGCTTTATTCGGGACGAATCCCAGGAGCGTAGTCAAAACAAGCAAAGTCCATACACGTAGATCCAGAAAGTAAAACAATAAATAATCAGAAAGCACGGTGGGGAAGAGGCAAACTCGTAGTCGGTAGACGTGCAGGGAGGTCCGGTAGCAGGAGAGCTGTCAGCGGGGCAGAAGTACAGGCGAGCGGCAAGCAGGGTCGTAGTCGAGGGCGATGCGGAAGTCGAAACCATAAAACAAACAGCGAGGCAAAGGTACAAAAACAGTAGGCGAGGACATGGTCAAAAAACAAGCGATGGTCAATGAAACAGAAATCAATAAACGGTGGTCGATAAACAGGCTTTGATCTTAACGTGAACTCAATGGTAATAATGCTCAAGCATTGCTTTGACGGACAAGAGGCAGACAATTTTGCAAAGAACAGAAGTGCGACTGGGCTATAAATGCTGGTGTAGACAGGTATAGACAACTAGTTAGAGAGCAGCAAGGGAATGGAAAACAGGTGCGATGGATGACAAGTTTAACAAGGTAATTAGTAATCGTTAGTAAAAAACCTATCCTGCCCTAGCATTAGTAAATTAGTAAATGACATGCACAAGAAACGTAAGGTAACATGAATACATGATTAGTCTGTTAGTACTACCCAATCCTGATCTAGCATTAGTAGTTTTAGTAAATAGACAAACTAAACAATTAGGGTACATGATAAGACAATACGTGACTAAGACAAAATGAATAAACATAAAACATGGCAAGACAGACCTGAAACGTGACACTCACTGGATTTTTTATTTTTATTTTTGTGCCATTCTTTGCAAGTTTTAAAGGCTGTTGTGCATGAAAATCCCAGGAGATCAGTCGTTTCTGAGACACTCAAACCACCCTGTCTGGCACCACCAATGATTCCACTCTCCCAGTCCCTGAGATAAATTTTTTATACAGCAGCCTTCACTGAGTCTTCGCTGGTTCTGTCTCTGAATTAGCATGGCTGATCTTTGTACATTATTCCATTGCTGTGGTGCATAATCAGGGATGGTTAAATTTGAACAGTTTGTTTTATGCTGAGACCTTCATCATAATATTATCATCAAAGATAATATTTTTTTACAAAAAACACATTTTCTATTTTATTAATTATTTTGTTTTTTCTATCCTTCCTAAGTCTTTTCTATTCATAAATCACATGACCTTCATGTGTCATTAGCCACATTATTATCTCTTCATCACTCTTTGCTTGGCTGGTTGAAGTTATGACATTATTTGGTGCCAGATTCACAAAGTAAAACATAATGAAAATATGTTTTACTTTGTGAATCTGATGTATTTCACCAGACACATTTGAACATTTATTAATTGGCATTATCACAATAAAAATAAATGTTTAATTTAATTTGAACTTCATGAACAGTCCTGTATTTTGCTCACTGCCTTTAACAGCGCTGCCACTACATGGCGACCTGGATTTGGCTTAATGAATGCAGGTCAGATTTGCCAGGTCAGGTTTTGCTTTCTTCAGTTGTGTGTAAATGTGTTTTATTTCTCTTCTCTTTTTTTGCTATATTTTGTTGCTTGCCCTTTATTAGTTACATTTTTCTTTTACCTATGTATAAATATATATATGTCGATATATTTTCCTGCCTCACGCTTTGTTAAACTGTTTTTTTTCCATATTGTTTGTTTCTATGTCTTATTTCTCTTTCTCTTTTGCCTCTGCAGTCTTGTGCATAAAAGCAACAGACATAAACATGTTTAGCCTCAATAAATATTTATACTATTGGATCTTTACTTTTAGAAGTGGTAGAATTATTATTGTAAATTTATCTGAAATTATTTTTGTTAACTTTGGCATTTCTCTAAGTATTACCTTAAAGGATTGTTGACTGGATTCAGCCGCAGTTGTGTAATCACTTAGCCTAAAGGTACGATAGATCATTTTGGACTTCTAACGGTCAAGAGAGGAAGAGCAGCAACAAACACCTTCAAACCACAACACTGTTTATCCCTCCCCCTTCTCTGTGAACATGCTGAACTTGAAACGGCATTGGCTGTGGCAATTAGAACCAATTTTCAACCAATGAACTGAAATTATTGTACAGCTATACACTTTTTTGAAACAGAGTGTTGGACGATCAATGGTATATTTTGAAACCTGAATTGAAGGACGATAAACACAGGCAGAGTCAACATGTCAGTGAGCATTTTTCAATTATAGGAAGGGATTTACAATGGTCTTGTAACAATTGTACCTATTGTACCTTTAAGGATTGGTTACATTCAGTAACATCCCTGTAGTCATCTTGCATGTGGATTGTATATTTAATTTAAATATGTAAACAAGTCGTATAGATACATTTAACATTTGTGTAAGTGTTTCACACAATTTCTATATATTTTAATATATCTTATATATTCCTCCGGGTACTCCGTTTTCCTCCCATAGTCCAAAGACATGCAGGTTAGGCTGAGTCTAGGAGAGTCTAAATTGCCCGTGGGTATGAGTGTGTGAGTGAATGGTGTGTGTGCCCTGCGATGGACTGGCGACCTGTCCAGGGTGTATTCCTGCCTTTCGCCCAATGTATGCTGGGATAGGCTCACTTCCCCAGTCCCCCTGCGACCCTGTTTAGGATAAGCGGGTTAAGATAATAAAAAAAAAAAAAATTTTAAACACTGTGATGGTGTACGGCTAAGCACGAATGGCTCAGCTAAGCACCCGATCTTCAAGCGCAAACTGAAGACGCACCTCTTCAAGCAGCACCTCTCCCCGTCCCTCCCTACCTTCCAGTGAACCTTAATTGTTGTCTCTGTGATTTACTTTCTGTGTATCCATATTTTTAGTTTGGCTAGGGAAGCAGTGTTCGGATGGCTAAGGGGTTTGTTCATACATTTGCGTGTTGCGGTTTGAAGAGAAAAAAAAAAAATTCAAATTGGCCCTGGTCCTTATCGTTGTGCAGGTTGCAGTTGAAATTGTACTTCCCTCTAGGGTCTTTCAGCGCACTTATCCCTGGTTATGGGTTTGCACTTTGTTGTACATCACTCTGGATAAGAGCGTCTGCCAAATGCCAATAATGTAATGATAAGACATCACAGTGGTGCTGTTTTGATCTGCGTTTTCTGTATCAGTATTGTGTAAGTCCTCAGACCTTTTGCCTCTGTGCTTCTAGAAGTCAGTCTGTCAGTTCATTCCCTATCATTTGTTTCACCTGTGTTCCACTTCCTGATTGTTGTACTCACCGGATTCTTGTTTCCTCTTGTTATCTCCCTATATACACCTGTCTGTTTTGCGTAGTATTTGTCAGATTGTCATGTGCTTCCGCAATACTTTCCAGTGTTTTTTCCTGTCTGATTACCTGTGTATCGACCCGTTTGGCTTTCGACTTCTGATTCCTGGATTACCCTTCTGTTCGTCTTTGATCCGTTGTGTTTGGACTTTGTATTATTGGTTTGTGTTTTTGGTTTTCGATTCTGTTCATCCGCTAGTTTGGACTATCTTATTGTTTTTGTTGCATCGGTTTGCCGGCTATCAGACCCCTGCTTGGAGTATCGTTTAAGAACTGTTTATTCTCTACTACACCTGTTTGCTGGTGTAGAACCTGCACAGCTAGACCAATGAGGGAATAGCTGGAGGTGAAGGGACGACGTGTTCTTTCCTGGCTGTTTGGAAGTGAATGAAAGATTTTAATTATCATCCTCCGCACACGGACAGAGCACAATTATGTTTAGGAATATACTGGGTCTGTTGCCACGGGTCGGATATGGATTGACCTGCCCCATATCCCGCTTACAACTGGCCAGAAACAGATCAGTAAAATTCCTAATATTCTCCGTTCGTAAACGGGGCCGTTTTGAAAGCTTAGTGGTTACTCTCGTTCCACTCGTTTATCTGACTCCATTTAAGATATATAATTTAGAAATTTTGGTTTGAAATTTACGCGAACCTCGGGAGTGATTACACTCGACTCGTACCTGCGCCACTATTACTCAATATATGTTCTCGCGATTAACATTATTGCTGAATATCTCAGTTCGGTGTAGAACTCAGAGGCTGAGGGTCCAGTCAACACAATACATGCAACACTGTCATGATAGTTGCGAGCCCAGGTCGGCTTAGCATTAACTGGGCTCCTTAGAGCTAATTTGACAGGAACCAGCGCCGTAACGCCCAGGGGTTCCCTTCACGTCAAATCACAAGAGCCGTGCCTAACCGACCCTTTAAGTTGGCAGAAACTTGCTGGCCTCACAGCTTAGAACTATCACATGGGTACCAAGCTCTCAGTTCGGTGTAGAACTCAGAGGCTGAGGGTCCAGTCAACACAATACATGCAACACTGTCATGATAGTTGCGAGCACAGGTCGGCGTAGCATTAACTGGGCTCCTTAGAGATAATTTGACAGGAACCAGCGCCGCAACGCCCAGGGGTTCCCTTCGCGTCAAACCACAAGAGCCGTGCCTTGCCGACCCTTTACGTTGGCAGAAACTTGCTGGCCTCACAGCTTAGAACTATCACCTGTACCAAGGGACTGCCGATCGGTCAGTCTTTGGTCCCCATTGTCCCCCTCAATATTCAGTTGTAATTTAGGCTGAAAAGGTACAAGATGAATTAGAGTCATGGAGATCACGCAAGTTACAAACAAAATAATTTATTTGCAGACGGGTAGGCAGTTAGCGTAGAATCACACAGTCAATTACGAATAGACAAATTGAAGATAAAAAGAATAGAGTGAAATAGTCTTACCCAGCCTGCTTTCGCTACACACATATACAAAGTATGCACAGTGTGGGAAGTCGAGTGCGATCTTCCCTGATAGGCTTGTCTCCCTGGCTTTTATGCCAAATCATGTGTTTGATCCAGGCGGCAGTGCCATAAATTAGCCTGGTGGGGTTGTCGAATCTGGAATTTAGACCCCCACCGTTGGGGGTTGTTGCGTAGGGAAAATGAGATGATTACCAAGAGAGGACGTGTAGGTTTTCCCTTGAGTTATTGAAACTATGGTTTATTAAAATCCATTTGATATGAAATGTATCTCATCTGATTCCTTGATTTTACTGGATCACATCCATACCAAACAGATTATCCTAATGTTTTGTTATGGTGCAGTTATCATGAAACCTCCCTCCTGTGTATCCATTTTACATGTAATTCATGTTATTACTACAATGGGCATAATGCAATACAACAAGGATCACATGGGCAATGTTTACAATATTTTACCGGGTCTATCGACCATCTCAACGACAGTTTTGAGGTTTTCCTCCAAGAGAGTATTCCCTGGGGTAATGACAGCAGTGCCCAAAGGAGGGCACTGTGGTACTGCCCGGAGTCTTTCCCCCTGGAAGTGACCAGGTGTGGGGTCATAAGATTTTAGGCACATTCTTTTCCCGGGAGTTTTAATGGCCCTCATGGCCTAATTGCCCGGGAACCGCTCATCCACCCACCATATATCTATCCCTTATCTTCTTGGCGTCACTGGTCTGGAACTCCTCAAAAGGTAGTACAAACAGCATTGTTCTTTGCCCCTTTTGACACATACCAGAACCCCCACTTCACAAATGGCAGAGTCACACTTTGGCTTCCTCCAGAACCCCCAGCGCACAGGCTCCTCACAAATGGCAGAGTCACACTTCGCCTCCCTCCTACACTGGTTCTCAACTCTGGCTCGTCTACTCTGCCTCCAAGTTAATAAAGACTTTAACTTGAACTTCTGTGGTCTCGCTATTGAGTTTGTTGTTCTGGAGCCTGACAGGCACAGGGCATCACACTTTCGTTCGTTGCAGTTGCACACAGAGGACCAGTCCTGCCAGATCTGAGAATGGCATAATTGGGCCGCTGCTCTGAGGGAGGGACTTGGTGGGGAGGTTCACTACATACGAACACCCCCGATCACCTCGGAACCACAGTCTGGGGCTTGTGTTAATGCATCGGCCTCAACTTGATTGAAATAAACAGCCTCAACTTCAGTCCCAGTGCCAGGCTTGCTGGAGTGGGTGTGGTCAGCACAGTGGATGTGGCCAGTATAGTGGGAGTGGTTATCTGAGTGGGTGTGGCCAGTATAGTGGCTGTGGTCATCAGAGTGGGTGTGGCCAGTATAGTGGCTGTGGTCATCAGTGTGGGTGTGCCTATTAGAGTGGGTGTGGTTATCGGAATGGGCGTGGCCAGTAAAGTGGGTGTGCCCATTAGAGTGGGTGTGGCTCTCACTGACTGGGTGCTCAGGTGTTTCCTGTTGGTCAGAGTCTAACAGAGTGGGGCAAAAAGCAATCAGAACAGCAGTCACAATGTCGGCAGATTCCTACAGCCATATACTGTATAGTCACAGCCGCCAGCTTCAGTGAAACACAGACAGTGCTATAGCAGTCAGCTGAAGATTTTATGGGCATCCTATAAATGTTAGTCACTATAACCTTGTCTTCATTTGAAGCACAAAACATAAGCAAAACAAATACTTTTCAACGTTTATAGTTGATGATGGAAAAAACAAAGAAGACATTTTGCATCGTACGTACCCCCAGGACCAGACCGTACGTACCCCCAGGACCAGACCGCATGTACCACCAGGATCAGACACCTGTCACCAATGTGGAAAAGCTGGACACCGGGCAAGAGACTGTCCGGATAGAGGAGATGAATCCTGGCCACCTGCCCCCTGAGGAAGAGGTGCAGGGAACAACACTGGACCTCACATCAAGAACAGGGGTTTGAGAACATGAACTGAAGGGACAGGGGAAAGGAGGAGGGAGAGTCGGAGCAGAGTACCAAATGTGGGCAAAAACAAAACCTGGGGAATTGCCAATTTGGAACTTACAGGTGAGTAGTAGGGTGACCACCCGTCCCACGTTTTGCGGGACAGTCCCGAAAATTTTACGTTTGTCCCGCATCCCGCATGAACAGAACATGTCCCGCATTTCAAAGATTATTGTAAAAATATATATAAATAAATAAAAAAGGTAATTCCTTCAATGTCCTGCTCCAATTACCCTCTTATGTTTAAAAATATTTAACAGCTGCTGCTTCTGCGGTTATGGCATCCGCTGCTCTGGCTGCCCCATGCAGGGTCTGAACATCCTGTTGAAACAACAGAGAGCTCACTTCTCACCAGCAAGAATGCTGCACTACCAACATGTTTTACTGTCACTACCAAATGTTACCAGTCAAACGGTGCACTGTATTAAACCCTGCTACTCTTCTCCCCACAGCAGATGACGGAGAAGCACATGATTGTTGAGGAGTAATTGACCAAGTCCTGTCTCCGAGACCAGACCTCTCCTCCACCCAACTCCCTAATGCCAAGCTGGAAATAAGCAATAGTATACAGAGTTTCAGTGATCGCTTGTCTGGAGTGCAATTTGGGCAACAGCGCATTCTTTTATCTCTTTACGTCTTCAATCAATGCGTGTTTAGCTAAAACCTTTATTTGTCTCAAAATGTAAGTTACAGTTGTATCGTTTGTGGTAGACTATCATATCTTAGTTATATAGCCAGCTAGTTACATAGTCAAATAAGTTGCATGCTCATAATATAGTTGGTGTTAAACTTCAAGACAAAAAATATAAATAGTGTTGTGTAGCACACTAAAGTCAACATTTTCTTAGAATACTACGAAAAGACGGCAGGCTCTGTTACGTTTGTCACTGTCAGCTTTTCAAAACAGTGAACTGCATAATAATGCTTTATATTACACATTATATTCATAGACTATGGAAACAGTGTTGTGGTTTGAGTTTGTTTGTTGCTGTAATTCCTCTCTTGACTGTTAGGAGTCTGAAATGACCGACTGCAGCTTTAACAGCTAATCTCTTTGCGAGTTACCGTCTTCGAACTACATGCCTCACAACATTATATATATATATTTTTTAACAAAGATCAAATCTACAGAAACTGGGCGGGCCTATGAGCAAAGTGGGAGGGACCAGGCCCACCCTGGCCCAATGGTAGCAGCGCCATTGGTGCATTGAAAGTGTGGCATTTATATATATCAGAATACATTGTAGAATAGACACAGTGCATAGATTGAACCATTCAAAAACAAATTGAGAGATTTCAGTTCTTGCAATTGACATTTGAGAAAAAATGATCAATACATGTTTTCAGTTTGAGCCCAGTTCAAGGAAATGAACAAAATACAGTTCATTAAGTTCAAATGAAAAGTTTATTTTTAACGTGAGAATGTGAATGTGTCAGGAGAAATTAATTAGTTTTACAGAGGTAAAGTTAACACACAACATATAGTGATTATCGGACATATAACAGATCAACAAGGCAGTAAACAATAAACTTCAAACACCGAAGCGATCAAAGATATAGAGCTGATAATTGCCAATGACATATGAAGATTATACGCTTTAATTATAAGAATTATGAACCAGATAGAACACATATTTTGGATATATTTGAACACATATTTCCATCTTTTTTTTAATATGGAGGTGAGAATATGAAATGAACTCTGTTAAACTGTTAAAATATCACAGCCTATTTACCATCCTAATGAATGGAACAATGGACAGAGATCAGCCATGATGATTCACAGGCAGGATTTGTACAGATAAGTGCTGCACAGGAAAGGATAGAGGCAATATCACTTTATAGTATGAATATGATTTTATGAGAACAATGAGCTGCTGATGGAATTATTTGCATTGTATAAAACTTGCTGTTTCATCATGCCATTCTACTTGGCTGGGGCTCTGTTTTGCTTAACCATTGAGTCGTACCTGTGAGTAGATTATTTGATATTAATGTCACACAGAGGATGCATTTTCAACCCTACTGGAACAGGGGCTGTGTAATCAATTAATTTTGATCTCCTCCTGTTTTCATCAAGAACCTTTCCTTCAGGTTTTCCATGGCTTGCTCTGGAGTTATAGCTCTCCAACTGGGGGGAATGTCAGCAGGCTTAGTTCCGTATTCCTCTGCAAACTGCTTATTATACCTGCTGAAGACGTACTTCCAGTAGTCTGAGGCCTGGATGCTGGTGTCAGGCTGGATGCGCCAGTCAGGGTAAATACTCTGGTAGTCCTTGTATGGATGCTGTTTCTCATCTGTTAGAGTCAACCTGAAGCATCTCTCACTGGCAACACTGGTGGAGCAGATACTGCTCACTAATATACGCGATACATGATTCCTCCATCCTGCAATGCCCTGAGGACGGTGAATGGAGGCAAAGTGCTCTGTGTGATTCTTGCCACCAGCTTCACAGGGGGCCTTGCAGAAGGGACAGTGCTTCCCACAGCCAAACAACCTGTTAAACAGCACCTTCTGTGGCTGAAAGGGCAGTGAGGTCAGCCTGGCCCTCACATCCCCACCTTTCTGAAACTCTGCGGCCTGCTCCATTTCATCCACAAGCAGCTCCAGACACCGGGAAAAGTCTTCTGGTTTGGCAGAGTTTAAGGCCAGGACTGCGCTGAGGGGGTCTTTGGGGATGACAAGCTCCTTCGCTAGGTCACTACAGATATCCTGAATGAACTGCTGAATGTTCTGGGCCTCCTCACCCCTTCCTGCTGCCTGTTCAGCTGCCTTCATCTGTGAGGTCTTAATGGATTTTTTTAATCTGCTAACCATCACCTTCAGGTGATTCATCTCAATGTTCCTGAGGCTATCTTCCTCCGAGAACTGCTTCACCATCAGCTCCAAAATCCAGTCATGTACAAAGGTCTCGTAATTTCTTATGTATCTCACAAAGTCCTGAAAGTTATCACCCTTAAGCAGCTGCTCAAGGATTGAGAACTGGAAGAAGGTTCGAGTGCTGAAATCAATGGCTTTCTGCCCTGCCAACATTTCATCCACAAGGTCGGGGCCCAGAGTTTTGGTGATGTATTCCTTCACCGCAGGTTGAAGACAGTTGACAGTGAAATCTTTGGCTTTCTTCTGACACTGGTCTCTTTTGTTGAACAGGTCCTTGAAGTCTGTGTAGTACTGTTGCTTGAACTGTTCCAGACAATGACGAGGATCATTTACATGGATGAAAGACAGATGCATTTTTTTTAACTCCCGTGCTGCATGTCCACAGATGTGGATCTTCAGCTTGGCCTGAAATTCAGCAGTTGTTCCCAGATTCATGTACCTGTCCAGGATTTTGTCTACCTTGCAAAGCAACTCTATTGTGTATGTTTTATGGTAATCAGATCTTGTTCTCACTTTCTCATCGACAAACTGCTTGCTCTGCTCAATGATGTGATCAACTACCTGCTGGAACTCCTTCAGCTCCTTTCCTGGGGATACATTCCAAAAGCATTGTTTTGATCCCAAATGTTTACTTTTCACTTTGAATGGCTCTCTTCCATATTCAGACAAGTTGCCCACTTTTGACAGTTTTTCACGTATTGGGCTGCCTTTCATCTCTAAGTTAACCCACAGCTGGTTGTAGATGTTTTGCACAATGTCTCGTTCTTCCATGCCAGGGAACCGCAGCTCTGCTACAGTCTCATCCCACATCTTCTCAAATTCATCCTCCAGCTGTTGATCTGACAGATCTTTACTTTTCCTGCATTTCTCAATCAGCCCCTGCACCTTTTTCTCTATTGTGGCCGTTTGATTGTTCTTGATGCTCTCTAACCTGAACATACCCTTTCTGATCTCCACCGCTGCCTCAAGCTTGTTTTTCACAGAGTTCTCTGTCTCCATCCTGATGGTGTTGGCTGTGATGTTCAAGTCCTCCTTGTACTTCTCTACCAAGTGAACATGTCCCTCTTGCCTCTTGTAGAATTCAGTCAGGTTGGACAAAATGAGCGTTTCCCCTTTCATCAGTTGTACCAAGGCCTGAGTTTTCAGGTGGATCAGTAACTCATCCAAATTCTTAAATTCTGCTTCTGTGCCAAAGTTTGACACCTTTGTCTCAGCTTCCATTAGCCAGGAGTACATGTTCTTCCTGAAGGCCCAATCCCATTGGTTGAACTCAGTGCAAAGCTGAGCATAAGCTTCAGCTACAAGGCTGTTGCGGAAACTGAAGATGAAGTTCTCATACTTCACTGCTTGCCATAAGCTCTTGGTCCATTCAAGGAACTCAATGATTGTGTGTGCTGAGCTGTTTCCAGATTTTTTTTCGATAAACTGAATCACACTCCTCTTGAAAAGATCCACAGACTCACTGTAGCCAGCATTGACAGGGGCCATGGGAGGGTTCCCATTCCAGAGCCCAGGGATGTACCAGGTGTTTCTCTCTGGATCATACTCCATGACATCAGTAAATGTTTTGTTGTTTCCCTTCTTTTCCATCTTAGCTGCTGCTTGGGTCATCTTATTCAGCTTCTCCAGCAGAAGCTTCCTGTGTCTCATGTTACTGCTATGGGCAGAGATGTCTGGCACATTCTGGTGCACAAACTGACAGCAGGGTTTTCTCCCAACTTCTTTCATACGCAGGAAGGCGTGCACCACAATCTGCAGGATATCGTTCATTTCCATGGAATTCTCCATGGCGATGTTGATGACTGTGATGTCACTCAGCCCCACCACCAGAGTAGCCAGTTCATTATCATGCTCATAACTGTCATCCAGCTGTGCCAATTCTGATGACTTCAGACCTTCAGTGTCAATAACCATGATGTAATCACACCCAAGCTGCACTTTAAAATCCTCTTTCACTCTGATGAGGAGCATGAAGGCCCCTCTGGTGCACCTGCCACTACTAACAGCAAACTGGACCCCAAACATGGTGTTCAGGAGCGTGGACTTCCCAGTGCTCTGTACCCCCAGTACAGAGATCACCCAGATCTTACATTTATCCTGTGTGAGATCATGGAGTTCTTTCAGAACCTGCGTCACCCACTCCAGAGGAATATTGCTTGCGTCTCCATCCACCAGCTCAAGAGGAAAGCCCTCCTGTAGCAGCTTTGCACAGAAATGTGGCAGGCGCTTAATCTCTGGGGTGAGGGCTTCGGGGAGTGAGCAGGCCGACTCGTACAGCTGACCCATTTCCCTCAGGAAGTGCTCTGTCCCCAAGGAGCAGCTGGAGATCTCCCTGTCCAACTGTGCAATGAGCTCCTTGTTTTCTGAGGAAATCTGACACTGTTCCTTGTACTTTGCCTGAAGAGGTGGAAGGTGTGTGCGTGACAGATTATCCAGATTGATCCTCATCCACTTGAGGAAATACTTGCTCTCCTCTGTGGAATTGCACATCGCGGAGATGAAACGGGACATAGAATCGGAGATGCTGTGAGCCCTCTGCTGTTCTCTGAGCTTCTGCCTCTGATCTGCAAGCTCATTCTTGTAAACTTCCATGTTCTCCCCAGCATTTTTCATCCTGCACTGTTCCTTCTCCAGTTTGGCCAGCTGTTTCCATGCAGTCCCTTGCAAGGGCAGCTCTTTCTCCTTGAAGCTCAATATGTCAGATATTCCTCCTGTGATGTCATCAGCTTTCTGCCTGCCGCTCTTACAGTGGACATAATCTTCATCAACATGGATCCCTAAATCATGGGCAACATCAGACATCCTTTCAATGCTCATTTTAACAATGTTTCCTTTCAAAATTCCACAGATAGCCAAACACAGTTTCTTGTTGAATTCTGCATCATTCCTTCCCGGATGCTTTATGATGATGTCACTGGGTTTTGTCTCAGAAACAAATTTCCTGAAGTCATCCTTCTTGAAGGTCTGGCTCTGTGAATTGGTGATCAAAATCCAATGAGTCTTAAATTCCAGAAATCTTTGTTCAAACTTAAAGTCATCGCAAAACAAAAATATAGCAGTCGAAGTGTGGCAGAGGAAAGCGTACTGAGTTTCAAAGTCTCTGAGGTCCCCACGGAGGTTAGCTATAGCCAGAGGCTCAGAGAAGATGTCAGTGTTTTTGTTCCCACTGGGCAGATACCAGCTGATTTCCACCAGCCCATTGGAAATCCTCCTTGGGGTGTCACCACACTCCATGTTTTTGTGAACAAAGGTGTTGTGGTACTGCTGAGAGTTGCTGAGGACTTGGTTCAGAATGTGAGACTTGGACATGCTGCTGTTTCCCAGCCCCACAAAAGAGACCATGGGGAGGTCAGAGAGAACAATGCTCTCCTCTACAAACCCTCTTGGGTCATCCAAAGAGTGTGGCTTGTACGTTTTCACAATATCCCTCATGGCCCACAGCATTAAAGTACACTGCTGGGTATCACATTTAGGAAGCAGCAGAGGCACAGAGAACTGGCACATGGACATTTTCAAAGCCATCTCCTGCTGGAGAAAGCCATCTGAGCACAGAAATACAGCAGTTATGAGGTCAAGGGGGTTGACTCTGTTGCTGTGGTCCTGTGGATTGTTCATGGTGTTCAGTAAACTATCCAGGCTTTGGGGCTCTGTGTCCTGTTCTGAGGAGCAGCTCATTCTCCGAAAGGACTCATTCACCATCATCAGCTTCCTCAGGAAACACCATGGCAGAGATTTGAGAGACTGGATGCTTTCATCAGATAAAGTCTCTCCATCAATCTCCAGCACCTGGCTCAGAGTCAGCTTGTTCTGCAGGTGGTGTTCCAGTCCCAGGTCTCTCAGCAGCTCCTCCAGACTGGTTCCTGTCATTGGGGATAGAAGCTGCATTAGTACATGTATGCTAAGTAGTACAGTAATAAAATCATAAGAATGCACATACATACACTTGCACATCAAAAAATGACTAAAGTTCTTGGCAGACTGAATGTTTCATACTCCTGAGTAATGCTACTGCCAGTTATTGTACCCTGCTCATCATCAATTCATCTCTAGCCCTGGACCGTGATTCTGAGGTGTTCAGGGACACTTGTAAGCAGTGATCCTCCCTGCCGAGTCCCTCCCCCCACCCTCGGAGCTGCTCCCTCATGCACAGGCCTTACTGGGATCCTGGTGTGTTGAGCCAAAGTCCGATGCCTTAACCTTGCACCACTGTGGAGCTCCCGTACAAAAACATTTAAGTCTAAATTTTTAAATAAATGTTATGCCGCATTTTAATGAGAGGTCACAGAAATGTATTTTTTAATTAAGTTCATTACAGGCTTAAAAATCACTGTTGCTAGAGCAATAGACCCTGACTGTCACGAGGTAGGTCACCTGGAAACTCCTTATTCTCCACCTGTGGAACATGGGAAAAGGAAGTTGTTGGAAATATAAAGTAGAATAAGTATTGAGGACAATTAGTTAGTCAGAAGGAAGAAGTCTTTTTTTTGGGGGGTGAATTTGTCCAGGGCCAGGACATTACATTATAGGCATTTGGCAGACGCTCTTATCCAGAGCGACGTACAGTTGATTAGGCTAAGCAGGAGACAATGCAGGGTTAAGGGCCTTGCTCTAAGGGCCCAAAAGCTGTGCAGACCTTATTGTGGCTACACCGGGATTAGAACCTCCGACCTTGCGTGTCCCACTCATTTACCTTAACCACTACACTACAGGCCGCCCTGGACCCCTCCTCCTACACTGTGCCCTGTCACTGTGCTGCGACATTGGATTTCTACTGGGTCCAGAGGGAATACCTCTCCCCATCTGGATCTCTCCATTTCTCTCGGGGATACCACACTCACGCCGTCACCCAGTGCAAGGAACCTCGGTGTGGTGATGGACAGCAGACTGTCCCTTTCCGAGAACATTGCGGCGGTGACCCGGTCTTGCAGGTTCTTCCTCTACAACATACGGAGAATCCGCCCCTTTCTCACCCCCTACTCGACCCAGCTCCTGGTCCAAGCAATGGTTCTGTCCCGCCTGGACTACTGCAATTCCCTCTTGGCTGGCCTCCCAGCGTCCGCCATCAGACCCCTCCAACTCATCCAGAATGCAGCAGCTCGTCTGGTCTTCAACCTTCCAAAATACTCACACGTCACCCCCCTGCTTACTTCCCTCCACTGGCTGCCTGTCATGGCTCGCATCAAATTCAAAACATTGGTGCTAGCCTTCCAAGCAGTTAAAGGGTCTTCCCCAGCTTATCTGCAAAAAATCATCAGACCCTACACCCCTGCCAGACCTCTTCGTTCAGCCTCCACAGGCCGCTTGGCACCTCCCCCTCTCAGAACCTCCACCTCACGCTCACGACTACTGTCTGTTCTGGCTCCACGGTGGTGGAACGAACTCCCCGTTGAGGTCAGAACTATAGAATCTCTCCCCACCTTCAAGCGCAAGCTGAAGACGCACCTCTTCAAGCAGCACCTCTCCCCATCCCTCCCTACCTCCCTGTGAACCTTAATTGTTGTCTCTGTGACTTGCTTTGTGTATCGGTATTTTTAGTTGGCTAGGTAAGCAGTGTTTGGATAGTTAACTTTGGTCACTTTTGCTCTGTTTGTTTTTTGTTTGTTTGTTCAAAAAAAAAAAAAAAAAAAAAAAATGGCCCTTGTCCTTACCTTTGTTGTACAGGTAGCAGTTGAAATTGTACTTACCTCTAGGGTCTTTCAGCGAACTTATCCCTGGTTATGGGTATGCACTTTGTTGTACGTCGCTCTGGATAAGAGCGTCTGCCAAATGCCAATAATGTAATGTAATGTAATGTAATGAAGAGCACCTCCCACTGGTCTACCAGCACCTCTTCCTACTTGGTTTCCCAGGAGGTCTCCCTCCTCTTCTGCCTGGGGTCCTCACCTTTACTGATGGTCTCATCTTCAGACACACTCACACTCTGCTCTGAGTCTTCAGTTTCCTGCAATGAAAAACATCACAGACAGTGTTTTCATATTTCCTATTCTGTTTGATTTTGTTTTACACAATACAATGTAATACATTGACTCCTTTATTAATATGAATACGAGCCGGTATTTCAGGAAGTGGTCAGGTTAAGCGTGGCTTAGTTGAATAATGCAGCTGGGACCTGTCAGTCATTGAAGCTGTCCAATCACAAGCTTTCAGGCAAGAGTTCTGGGCGTGTCTGAATGTGACTCTAGGAATGGCTCTAGAGCAGAGATCTGAAACACAAATCTTGGATGGCTGCAGTGTTTCCTGGTGTTTTGTGTTTTTAGCAAATGTGTAATTTAAGTCACTGATTGCTTGTTTGCAAGGCCTTCACAGGATGCCTACAAGACACTAAAAAAACCTTTTTTAATTTGGCCTTCCAGGACTGGAATTAAACAACTGGATATTGTGGCCTACAGAACTAGAGTTTGGCTCCGAGATTTGTCAAATCTCACCTCCTCCTCGTGTTCAGTGTCTTTGGTGTCCTTACTCAAGGTCCCATCCATGTTTTCAGTATCTGCTGAACATCTCTTTTCATCTGATGTAGCTGGGCCAGCAGAGGAGGGTTGGGACTGGGCCAGGCATGAGGATGTGTTCTCTGGTGCTGGTTCTGTGCCCAGACTGGATTGGTTGTCTGTGGTCTCCTCCCGATTCTCAGAATCTGCACCTGAGATGCTCAAAGACAGACCATAGTCACACGCCCTGGTATATGAGGTCAAAGGTGTCATGAGGTCAGCAGTTCCTGCCTTCCTGTCTGTGTTTTTGTTTCCCCTCCCTCTTGTGTGTGTGTGTGTGTGTGTGTGTCTACCTCTGTCTTCTGGAGTCTCCGCCCCCATGCACACCAGGCTCGGATTTCCTCATCAGCTCCAGTACAAGAGGGTGACTCTGAAGATCCCCCCTCGCCAGATTGTCTGTTTGCATGCAATGAACTCTCCTCAAGCCTCTCAGTTCTTCAAATCAGCTAAGGAACGTTTTTGCAGTAACTTGTACTCGGCTGTATCTGTTTTTTGACCTCCCAGCTCCTTTTTGTTTTCAGTCAGCCGTAGCCTTATTTTGTGTTTGGACTTTAACAAGTGTTCTTTTCTCGCTAGCCTGCTAGTAGATTTCTGTTCTCCAGACTACCCCCTCTCTTGCGCCCCTGAAGACTCCTGAGTTTTTTCCCCTGGATTTTTGTGTACCTCTGGGCCGCTTCATTAAAGACTGTTACCACTTTTACCAGTGTCCGAGCGTGTATTCAGAGTTGCCTTTTTGGTCCGCCATTTTTGTTACCTCATAACAAAAGGAAAGGCCCCCAACCCTCAACATCCACCCCAAGTAAAATTGAGATGAGAACTTAAATTATTTGTTTGTCCTTTTAAAAGCTCTTTAAAGCACTGTGGTGGTGCATGGATAAGTGCTGATGGTAAGCTCGAACACCCCTGAGCACCTGGGAATCACAGCCTGGGGCTTGAGTTAATGCAAGGGCGATTGAAATTTACATTACATTACATTATTGGCATTCGGCAGACGCTCTTATCCAGAGCTACATACAGTTGATGAGACTAAGCAGGAGACAATCCTCCACTGGAGCAATGCAGGGTTAAGGGCCTTGCTCAAGGGCCCAACGGCTGTGCGGATCTTATTGTGGCTACACCGGGATTAGAACCACCGACCATGCGTGTCCCAGTCCTTTACCTTAACCACTACGCTACAGGCCACCCAGAAATAAACAGCATCAAGTCAGGCTGGCTGGAGTGGGTGTGGACATCACAGTGGGTGTGGTCATCAGAGCGGGTATGGCCAGCACAGTGGGTGTGGTCATCAGTGGAGGTGTGGTCAGCACAGTGGGTGTGGTTATCACAGTGGGTGTGGTCATCAGTGTAGGTGTGGTTATCAGAGCGGGTGTGGTCAGCATAGTGGGTGTGGTTATCAGAGTGGGTGTGGTCAGCACAGTGGGTGTGGTTAGCACAGTGGGTGTGGTTATCAGAGTGGGTGTGGTCAGCACAGTGGGTGTGGTTAGCACAGTGGGTGTGGTTAGCACAGTGGGTGTGGTTATCAGAGTGGGTGTGGTCAGCACTGTGGGTGTGGTTATCAGAGTGGGTGTGGTCAGCACAGTGGGTGTGGTTATTAGAGTGGGTGTGGTCAGCATAGTGGGTGTGGTTATCAGAGTGGGTGTGGTCAGCACAGTGGGTGTGGTTATCAGAGTGGGTGTGGTCAGCTCAGTGGGTGTGGTTATCAGAGTGGGTGTGGTCAGCGCCGTGGGTGTGGTTATCAGAGTGGGTGTGGTCAGCGCCGTGGGTGTGGTTATCAGAGTGGGTGTGGTCAGTGCCGTGGGTGTGGTTATCAGAGTGGGTGTGGTCAGCACAGTGAGTGTGGTTATCATAGTGGGTGTGGTCAGCACAGTGGGTGTGGTGATCAGAGTGGGTGTGTTAATCAGTGTACTAGGATACACATGTGTCAGAGCACCTCCCACTGGCCTACCAGCACCTCTTGCTACTTGGTTTCCCAGGAGGTCTCCCTCCTCTTCTGCGGGGTCCTCACCTTTACTGATGGTCTCATCTTCAGAGACACTCACACTCTGCTCTGAGTCTTCAGTTTCCTGCAATGAAAAACATCACATACAGTGTTTTCATAATTTGGAAGTCTTCTGTTTTTGTTTTGCACAAGATTTTAACACATTGACTCCTTTATTAATATGAATTTAATACATTACTATTGTAAGGCTGGAAATCTGGCATTATCAATCAGGGCTGGTCAGCTTGCTGGCTTCCTCTGGTATTGTGGAATATGTGGCTGTAAAGTAATTTCACTCAGGAGCATGCACCATTAACCCCCACTATCTCCGCACCCATACGGGCAGGAGCCTGTGGGGGAAGACTCAGGCCTCCAGCCGTAAAACTCGTTACGACGGGGCAACATCCTTTACGGCACGGGAAGGTTTCAGAGGGCACAGCCTGTTAGGCTCTGACCTTCTCCTGAACCCCCCTTTATTGCTCTCTCCCTCTTTACTCAGTCACTAAATGATGTGTACAGCATTGGATGTTTCATGACAAAGTCAGTTTAAATAATATTCATGTTTGGTATTATTCTGATTGTTTCAGTGCGACTGGTGCAATGGTTTTATTTCTGCAACAGCAAACCCTGGACATCATAACCAACCAGGAACCAGAGGAAAAACTGTGTGGAGCTCTGCCCCAGTGAAAGCCATGTGCCTCAACCCCCCTGCGTTTCCTGGGGAGGCGTGGCTCCAAATTACAGATGGGTGACCCATTTTTAGGGTTAACTTCAAAGGCCAGATTTTGGATTTAAGGACAGTAAACTAAGCAATCTGGGAGAATGCAATCAGCCTCCCGTGCACGCAGTGCACGTAATTTCTACGTACAGGGTGTCTGTAGCCAGACTCCCGTATGTAGCTCTTATTACCAGGTATGACTTTTAAGACTCCGTAATTTGGTTTCCTTGTAATGTTTTTTGATTTGGAACTAGTGTGTAATTACGTGTATGTAACCTGCCTGGTAAAATAAATTGTTAAAACTTGATCTGTGTGGTTTCACTTACTGACACTCAAAGTTATACAGGGGATGCTTGGTTTACCCCCTCGAACTGGTCTAGGGAGGATGAATATTTACGCTTGATGTATCACGGCGTATAGCACCCGTAGACCTATGATGGTAAATCCCTCGCCTCCGCATGGTAGTTCATTCATGTCAAGCACAGCCGTAGCTAGGTTGGTCTGCTTGGGTCCCTAGGCTGTAAACAGATATACCCAAGAGTAACTATTCCTGCGACCTCTGATGACTACAGATAGCTAGTCAGTTCGTGAGACGTGCACATCACGCGCGATGTGACATGCGGTGGTACCAGCAGAGGACTGTTCGGAGAGTAAATCTCAGTACAGGATTCCTATAGCGATCAAGTCAAAATTATAAATACGACATCCACTAAATGTGGACAACTAATCTAATCTGGAGTCAGATAAACGAAGGTGAATATATTGGCCCTATTGTGGAGATTCTTGGTCAGCCCGGACCAGTAAAGAGCGGAAGGCAGAGTGGTACTCCTATCTTTGTATCATGGTTTATTTATTGGCTGATCTAGACTCTCCGCATAGGGGCCACTAATTTTTAACCCTATTAGTATTCTTTCAGCAACACCAGAAGGACAAGCACGCTGATACCTTCAGCCCTCGCTAAATTCCGTCGTTGGGTTAGCGTGGGGTTTTACACTATTACTATTATTAATATGAATACTAGCCGGTATTTCAGGAAGTGGTTAGGTTAAGTGCGGCTTAGTTGAATAATGCAGTTGGGACCTGTCAGTCATAGAAGCTGTCCAATCACAAGCTTTCAGGCAAGAGTTCTGGGCGTGTCTGAATGTGATTCTAGGAATGGCTCTAGAGCAAAGATCTGAAACCCAAATCTTGGATAGCTGCAGTGTTTCCTGGTTTGGTGTTTTTAGCAAATGCGTAATTTAAGTCACTGATTGCTTGTTTGCAATGCCTTCACAGAATGCGTACAAAACCATACCTTTTTGGCCCTCTAGGACTGGAATTAAACAACTGGACATTCTGACCTACAGAACTGGAGCTTGGCTCTGAGGTTTGTCAAATCTCACCTCCTCCTCGTGTGCAGTGCACACAGTGTCTTTGGTGTCCTTACTCAAGGTCCCATCCATGTTTTCAGTGTCTGCTGAACCTCTCTTTTCATCTGACTTAGCTGGGTCAGCAGAGGAGGGTTGGGACTGGGCCAGGCATGAGGATGTCTTCTCTGGTGCTGGTTCTGTGCCGAGACTGGATTGTTTGTCTGTGGTCTCCTCCCCATTCTCAGAATCTGCACCTGAGATGCTCAAAGACAGACCACAGTCACACGCCTTGCTATATGAGGTCCAAGGAAGGGTCCCAAACCCTTAACATCCACCCCAAGTAAAATGTGTCATTTAAAAAAAAGCAGGGCAGCATGGATGGTGCAGTGGGTAGCACTGCCACCTCACAGCAAGGAGGTCCTAGGTTCGTAATCCCAGTCGACCGGGGCCTCTCTTTGTGGAGTTTGCATGTTCTCCACGTGTTCATGTGGGTTTCCTCCCATAGTCCAAAGACATGCAGGTTAGGCTGATTGGAGAGTCTAAATTGCCTGTGGGTATGAGTGTGTGAGTGAATGGTGTGTGTGCCCTGCGATGGACTGGCGACCTGTCCAGGGTGTATTCCTGCCTTTCGCCCAATGTATGATAGGCTCCAGCCCCCCTGCGACCCTGTTTAGGATAAGCGGGTTAAGATAAAAGATGGATGGATGGATGGAGTTTCTTTAAAGCAGTGCAATGGTGCACAGCTAAGCACTAGTGGCTCAGCTAAGCACCATTTAAGACATGGCTCAGCATCACAGTGGCGCTATTATGGTCTGCGTTTTCTGCGTTTTCTAAGTCCTCAGAATTTTTGCCTCTGCGCTTCCAGAAGTCAGTCAGTTCATTCCCTATCATTTGTTTCACCTGTGTTCCACTTCCTGATTGTTGTACTCACCAGATTCTTGTTTCCTCTTGTTATCTCCCTATATACACCTATATTTTGGGTAGTATTTCACAGATTGTCATGTGCTTCTGTGTACCCTTCGTCTTCTCTTCGCTGTGTTTGGACTCCCTTTGATTTATTGGTTTGTGTTTTTGTGTTTGTGTTATTCATCCGCTAGTTTGGACTATCTTATTGTTTTTTTTGCATCTGTTTGCCTGGCAATCAGACCCCTGCTTGGAGTATTGTTTAAGAACTGTTTATTCTACACTTGTTTGCTGGTTCTTGACTTTGGCTTGTCTACTCTGCCTCAAAGTTAATAAAGACTTTAACTTGAACTTCTGTGGTCTCGCCATTGGGTTTGTTGTTCTGAAGCCTGACAGGCACAGGGCATCACACTTTCGTTCACTGCAGTTGCACACAGAGGACCGGGGGTTCATTCCCCAGTCCTGCCAGATCTGAGTATGGCATTATTGGGCCGCTGGACTTGGCAGGGAGGTTCGCTACATATAAGCACTCCTGATCACCTTGGAACCACAGTCTGGGGCTCGAGTTAATGCATGGGCGATTGAAATAAACAGCCTCAACTTCACTCCCAGTGCCAGGCTGGCTGGAGTGGGTGTGTTAATCAGAGCGGGTGTGTTAATCAGAGTGGGTGTGTTAATCAGAGTGGGTGTGGTCAGCACAGTGGGTGTGGCTCTCACTGACTGGGTGCTCAGGTCTTTCCTGTTGGTCAGAGTCTAACAGAGTGGGGCAAAACGCAAACAGAACAGCAGTTACAATGTAGGCAGATTCCTACAGCCATATACTGTATAGTCACAGCCGCCAGCTTCAGTGAAACACAGACAGTGCTATAGCAGTCAGCTGAAGATTTTATGCACATCCTATAAATGTTCAGTCATGATAACCTTGTCTTCATTTGAAGCATAAAACATCAGCAAAACAAATGTACCAATTAGGGCAGCCATCTAAACTGTTAAGTTGAAATTGCTACTGCTTTGACTAGTTTAGCAAGCTGGGTGAATGATAATTAAGCTAGGGGGGCTGGTTATTAACTAGCCTGCTAGGTTTACCTGGGACAGGTTTCCTTGCAGAGCACAGTTTGTAGCCACGTTCACTGCAGAATTTGTCATTCTGCCCACATTTTCTGCTGCAACTGGGGCACTCCATCTGCATCCCTCTGGGCAAACGTAACATAACAGAACACAACACAACACAACACAACACAATGATGAGAACAGGCCATTCAGCCCAGCAATGCTCACCTTTACCAAACACTAAATTGTACCTACTGCTTAGTTTGCCTAAAAGCAAGATAGTATCTAACACTATCAAGCCTGGTTTTGAAAACCCCCCAGTGTTTCTGCCTCCACTACATTTCCTGGCATGCTACTCCACACAGTGACCACTCTTTGTGTGAAAAAATACTTTCTAATATCTATGAAGAATTTATCCTTTGTCAATTTCCATTTATGCTCTCTCGTTGTGCTTACTGAACTCACCCTGAAGAATTGCCTGTAGTTCACTTTGTTAATTCCTTGGATGAATTTAAAAGCCTCAATAAAATCACCCCGAAGTCTCCCTTTCCTAAGCTTAGAGAGACTAAGCATCTCACCTGTTTTTTTAGCAATGGTGCCAAACCAGACTTAATAACAAGAAAAGACATGTAGCATCACAAAAGTCCTTGCAAATTGTGATTATCTTTCAATCATGAGGAGACGAAAGCTTCAGCAAGCACAAGTAAACAGGTCTATTGAAAAATACATTGAAAATGTTGCTGTATGGGCATTTAGAGTAAAGACTGTAGCTGGGCCACTGAAGATGCAACATTAAGAATAAGGCCAAACCACAAATAGAAAATGCAGTATTCTGAAATAAGCTCAAACCAAACAGCAGCTAAGGGAAGTGAGGAGTTCATTGAGATGATAAAAAAAATAAAAAACTAGAAATAAATGCAGATGTGGTCAATGTAGTTAACACTACACACAAATCTAGGTTGATATACAGACGTTTATTTTATACGTCATGAGGGAAATCTCTGATATCAAATTATAGAAAGTACTTGGTTGCTAAAGGTGGTTAAATTACATTTAAGGGGGCAATGACTTTTTCATTCAATGTTTTATTGTTTGAAAACTTTTTTCATTAAAACAATGAAACAATCATTTAAATATTTACTGAGATTCCCTTTTCCTAATATTAGATTTTGTCTAAAGATCTGAAACCATTCGGTGTGAAAGATATGCAGTAATGGAGGAAATCAGGAAGGGGGCGTTTTAACGGCACTGAATGCACATTCTCAGCTTTGGCTTCAAGGTATTTTCTATACATTTTGGTTTCACCATGTAGAAATGACAACACTTTTATACATAGAATGGAAAATGGTTGGCATTTATATAGCGCCTTTATCCAAAACGCTGTACAATTGATGCTTCTCATTCACCCATTCATACACACACTCACACACCAACTGCGATTGGCCTCCATGCAAGGTACTGACCAGCTCGTCAGGAGCATTTGGGGGTTAGGTGTCTTGCTCAGGGACACTTCGACACAGCAACTCTCCGACTGCCAGACAACTGCTCTTACTGCCTGAGCCATGTCGCCCCCGCATTTAGTATTGCATTAACACTGGGCATTTTCTGTGCATGTATGATAAGCTGTGAATAACACCAATGGGTGCCCTTGCCTCCCATGCCCAGCACAAAGTCCTGCATGGTCCTGTGCTATAGTGCTTTTCTGAAGCCGTTTATATTAGCCAGTAATATGAAGATGTTTAATTTAGCTTCACTTACCTATAAAATCTCTTCTGGAATCAATTTGGCTGCAATGTCTTTTCCGCAAAAGAATAAAGCAAAGTGTGAAGATGAAATGAGACTGATGCTCCAAACAGAGTGCGTTTCACAATGACCCAACCGTTGACGGTCAGGCAATGTTCCAGTGTCTGCTTTTTTAAAAAAAATTGACATTAGTGCACGGGGGCGAACTCAGAGATATCAGACTGAAGTTGGCTGCAGCAGTAATCTGTCTCTGTCAGAGGGGGCCGGGCAGGCGGTTAGGGGACATGGCGGTTAGGAGATATGGCGTTATCCGAATTGCAAGAACGTTTCTGTAAATTCAATGGAATACATAAACAACCACACTTATAATATCTCCGCCCTTTGTTTGTGTGATCCACCCTTAAATGCATGTGCATTAAGGAGAGAAGCGCAGCTGGCCAAGATCTCAGGCATACGGCTGTTCTAGCCCCGTGCACCAGTTTGATACATATGCTGCATGTTTCCTGGGCACAATGCGTCATATGTGTGCCTGAAAATAGGCGCAAAAGGCTGAGTACATCCGATGTTCTGATCCGGGGGGGTCCGCAAGGGCGCACCCCACTTCCACCATTCATGTACGTATGAGAGTTTGACATCTACGGAAAATAAAAAGGTCATTTTATTTTTTATACTATTAATGGCTTGCTTTATTCTTATTTATACAGCAGAATACAGTAATATGCCAAGAGATTTCATGTGCATCGAAAGTATGGCATTTCTACATATCAGACTACATTGCTCAATACCCAGTACATAGATTGACCCCATCAAAACAAATCATTCAATAGACACAGTGCATAGATTGCATAGATTAAACCATTAAAAACAAAATTTGCAAAGATTTCTACATTTACAGTTTACATTTTAGTCATTTGGCAGACGCTTTTAATCCAAAGTGATTTACAAGTGCATAGGTTCTTCCACAAGTCAAAGCATCACATCCATAACTAGGAAAATACATAGGAAGTGCTGTTTTAAAAACATGTTCTCACTTTGAGCCCAGTTCAAGGGACTGAACAAAATAAGTTCAAATCAAATGAAACGTTTATTTTTAATGTGAGAATGTGAATGTGTCTGGAGAAATTAATTAATTTGACAAAGTTTGAATTCAGTTTTCTAAATGGAAAAATATAGTCATAATGGTGACATATAACATATAACATATAGTGATGATTAGGCAGTAAGTAATTTATAACTTCAAACATCTAAAAAGGCAGTGATGTAGAGCAGATAATTGCCAATGACACATGAAGGTTTTCTGCTTTCATTATAAGAATGATTAACCAGATAGAAAACATATTTGGGATTTTTTGTGAAGAAAAAAAAAGGAGTCTTTAATATGGAGGTGACAATATGAAATTAAACTGTTGAAATATCACAGCCTATTTACTATCCTAATGAATGGAACAATGGACAGAGATCAGCCATGATGATTCAAAGGCAGGATTTGTACAGATAAATGCTGCATAGGTAATGATAGAGGCAATATAAATTTATAGTATGAATATGATTTTATGAGTACAATGAGCTGCTGATGGTAATATCTCTCATAGAACCAGAGAAGACTCAGGGGAGGCTGCAGATATTCAACAGTGTCTGTGTCTGTGTCAGTGACCAGGAATTCTCACTCTTCCCAAGCATCAGTGATGATTGAATTCAACTGCCCCCTTTTAAAATGTGTGAGTGCTTGATTTGTATTGTATAAAACTTGCTGTTTGTTCATGCCATTCAACTTGGCTGGGGCTCTGTTTTGCTTAACCATTATGAGTCATACCTGTGAGTAGATTATTTGATATTAATGGCACTCAGAAGATGCATCTTCAACCCTACTGAAACAGGGGATGTGTAATCAATTAATTTTGATCTCCTCCTGTTTTTATCAAAAACCTTTCCTTCAGGTTTTCCATGGCTTGGACTGGGGTTATATCTCTCCAGTTGGGGGGAATTTCAGCAGGCTCGGCTTCATATTTCTTGGCAAACTGCTCGTTAAACTTGCAGAAGACGTACTTCCAGTAGTCTGAAGCCTGGATGCTGGTGTCAGGCTGGATGCGCCAGTCAGGGTAAATGCTCAGGTAGTCCTTGTATGGATGCCATTTCTCCTCTGTTCCAGTCAACCTGAAGTTTTTTTCACTGGCAACACTGGTGGAGCAGATATTGCTCACTAATATATGCGATTCACAATTCCTCCATCCTGCAATCCCCTGAGGACGGTGAATGGAAGCAAAGTGCTCTGTGTGGCTCTTGCCACCAGCTTCACAGGGGGTCTTGCAGAAGGGACACTGCCTCCCACAGCCAAACACCCTGTTAAAAAGCTCCTTCTTCTGTGGCTGAAAGGGCAGTGAGGTCAGCCTGGCCCTCACATCTCCACCTTTCTGAAACTCTGCGGTAAAAGTCTGCTCCATTTCATCCACAAGACACCGGGAAAAGTCTTCTGGTTTGGCAGAGTTTAAGGCCAGGACTGCGCTGAGGGGGTCTTTGGGGATGACAAGCTCCTTCGCTAGGTCACTACAGATATCCTGAATGAACTGCTGAATGTTCTGGGCCTCCTCACCCCTTCTTGCTGCCTGTTCAGTTGCCTTCATCTGTGCGTTCTTAATGGCTTCCTTTATTCTGCTAAGCATCACCTTCAGGCGATTCATCTCAATATCCCCAAGTCTATCTCTCTCTGAGAACTGCTTCACCATCAGCTTCAATATCCAGTCATGGACAAAGGTCTCATATTTTTTAATGTATTTCACAAAGTCCTGAAAGTTATCACCAGTAAGCAGCTGCTCAAGGATTGAGAACTGGAAGAAGGTTCGAGTGCTGAAAGCAATGGCTTTCTGCCCTGCCAACATTTCATCCACAAGGTCAGGGCCCAGAGATGTATTCCTTCACCGCAGGTTAACAGTTAACAATGAAATCATTGGCTTTCTTCTGACACTGGTCTCTTTTGTTGAACAGGTCCTTAAAGTCTGTGTAGTACTGTTGCTTGAACTGTTCCAGACAGTGACGAGGATCATTTGCATGGATGAAAGCCAGATGCTTTTTTTGAAACTCCCGTGCTGCATGTCCACAGATGTGAAACTTCAGCTTGGCCTGAAATTCAGCAGTTGTTCCCAGATTCTTGTCCAGGATTTTGTCTCTAATGCAAACCATGTCTATTGTGTATGTTTTATGGTAATCAGATTTTGTTCTCACTTTCTCATTGACAAACTGCTTGCTCTGCTCAATGATGTGATCAACTACCTGCTGGAACTCCTTCAGCTCCTTTCCAAAGTCAAAATTCCAAATCCTTTGATTTAATGCCAGATGTTCACTTTTCACTATGAATGGCTCGCTTCCATATCCAGACAAGTTGCCCACTTTTGACAGTATTTCACGTACTGAGCTGCCTTTCATCTCTAAGTTAACCCACAGCTGGTGGTAGATGTTTTGCACAATGTCTCGTTCTTCCATGCCAGGGAACCGCAGCTCTGCCACGGTCTCCTTCCACATCTTCTCAAATTCATCCTCCAGCTGTTGATCAGACAGATCTTTACTTTTCCTGCATTTCTCAATCAGCCCCTGCACCTTTTTCTCCATTGTGGCCATTTGATTGTTCTTGATGCTCTCTAACCTGAACATACCCTTTCTGATCTCCACCGCTGCCTCAAGCTTGTTTTTCACAGAGTTCTCTGTCTCCATCCTGATGGTGTTGGCTGTGATGTTAAAGTCCTCCTTGAACATCTCTACCAAGTGAACATGTCCCTCTTGCCTCTTGTAGAATTCAGTCAGGTTGGCCAAAATGAGTGTTTCCCCTTTAGTCAGTTCTACCAAGGCCTCATTTGTCAGGTGGACCAGTAACTCATCCAAATTCTTAAATTCTGCTTCTGTGCCAAAGTTTGACACCTTTGCCTCAGCTTCCATTAGCCAGGAGTACATGTTCTTCCTGAAGGCCCAATCCCATTGGTTGAACTCAGTGCAAAGCTGAGCACAAGCTTCAGTTACAAGGTTGGAAGCTGAAGATGAAGTTCTCATACTTTACTGCTTGCCATAAGCTCTTGGTCCATTCAAGGAACTCAATGATTGTGTGTGCTGAGCTGTCTCCAGATTTTTGTTCCATAAACTTCTCATTCACACTCCTCTTGAAAAGACCCACAGACTCACTGTAGCCAGCATTGACAGGGGCCATGGGAGGGTTGCCGTTCCAGAGCCCAGGGATGTACCAGGTGTTTCTCTCTGGATCATACTCCATGACATCAGTAAATGTATAGTTGTTTCCCTTCTTTTCCATCTTAGCTGCTGCTTGGGTCATCTCATTCAGCTGCTCCAGCAGAAGTTTCCTGTCTCTCATGTTACTGTCATGGGCAGAGATGTCTGCCACATTCTGGTGCACAAACTGACAGCAGGGTTTTCTCCCAACTTCTTTCATGCGCAGGAAGGCGTGCACCACAATCTGCAGGATATCGTTCATTTCTGTGGAATTCTCCATGGCGATGTTGATGACTGTGATGTCACTCAGCCCCACCACCAGAGTGGCCAGTTCATTATCATGCTCATAACTGTCATCCAGCTGTGCCAACTGTGGTGCCTTCAAACCTTCAGTGTCAATAACCATGATGTAATCACACCCAAGCCGCACTTTAAAATCCTCTTTCACTCTGATGAGGAGCATGAAGGCCCCTCTGGTGCACCTGTCACTACTGACAGCAAACTGGACCCCAAACATGGTGTTCAGGAGGGTGGACTTCCCAGTGCTCTGTACCCCCAGTACAGAGATCACCCGGATCTTACATGTATTCTTTGTTAGATCATGGAGTTCTTTCAGAACCTGCGTCACCCACTCCAGAGGAATATTGCTTGAGTCTCCATCCACCAGCTCAAGAGGAAAGCCCTCCTGTAGCAGCTTGACACAGAGACGTGGCAGGTGCTTAATCTCTGGGGTGAGGGCTTCGGGGAGTGAGCAGGCCGACTCGTACAGCTGACCCATTTCCCTCAGGAAGTGCTCAGTCCCCAAGGAGCAGCTGGAGATCTCCCTGTCCAACTTAGCAATGAGCTCCTTGTTTTCGGAGGAATTCCGACACTGTTCCTTGTACTTTGCCCAAAGAGGTGGAAGGTGTGTGCGTGACAGATTATCCAGATTGATCCTCATCCACTTGAGGAAATACTTGCACTCCTCTGTGGAATTGCACATCGCGGAGATGAAACGGGACATAGAATTTGAGATGCTGTGAGCCCTCTGCTGTTCTCTGAGCTTCTGCCTCTGATCTGCAAGCTCATTCTTGTAAACTTCTATGTTTTTCTCCTAAGCATTTTTAATCCTGCACTGTTCCTTCTCCAGGTTGGCCAGCTGTTTCCATGCAGTCCCTTGTAAGGGAAGCTCTTTCTCCTTGAAGCTCGATATGTCAGATATTCCTCCTGTGATTTCATCAGCCTTTGCCTTGCCCCTCTTACAGTAGTAGTCATCTTCATCAACATGGATCCGTAATTCATGGGCAAGATCAGACATCCTTTCAATGCCCATTTTAATGTTTCCCTTTACAATTCCACGGAGAGTCGAACACAGTTTTTTGTTGAATTCTGCATCACTCATCCGCTGATGCTTTTTGATGATGTTACTGGGTTTTCCCTCAGAAACACATCTCCTGAAGTCATCCTCATTGAAGCTCTGGCTCTGTGAATTGGTGATCAAAATCCAATCAGTCTTAAATTGTTTAGAGTCGAGAAATCTTTGTTCAAACTGAAAGTCGTCGCAAAACACAAATATAGCAGTAGATTTGTGGCAGAGGAAAGCGTACTGAATTTCAAAGTCTCTGAGGTCCCCACGGAGGTTAGCTATAGCCAGAGGCTCAGAGAAGATGTCAGTGTTTTTGTTCCCACTGGGCAGATACCAGCTGATTTCCACCAGCCCACTGGAAATCCTCCTTGGGGTGTCACCGCACTCCATGTTTTTGTGAACAAAGGTGTCCTGGTACTGCTGAGGGTTGCTGAGAACCTGGTTCAGAATGTGAGACTTGGACATGCCGCAGTTTCCCAGCCTCACAAAAGAGACCATGGGGAGGTCAGAGAGAACAATGCTCTCCTCCACAAACCCTCTTTGGTCATCTAAAGAGTGTGGCTTGTACTTTTTCACAATATCCCTCATGGCCCACAGCATTAAAGTGCACTGCTGGGCATCACATGTAGGAAGCAGCAGAGGCACAGAGAACTGGCACATAGACATTTTCAAAGCCATCTCCTGCTGGAGAAAGCCATCTGAGCAGAGAAAAACAGCAGTTATGAGGTCCAGGGGGTTGACTCTGTTGCTGTGGTCCTGTGGATTGGGTCATGCACCGAGTGTCCTGTTGTGAGGTACAGCTCATTCTACCAAAGGACCCATTCATCATCATCAGCTTCCTCAGGAAACACCATGGCAGAGATTTCAGAGACTGGATGCTTTCATCAGATAAAGTCTCTCCATCAATCTCCAGCACCTGGCTCAGAGTCAGCTTGTTCAAGTGGTGTTCCAGTCGCAGGTCACTCAGCAGCTCCTCCAGACTGGTTCCTGCCATTGGGGATGGAAGCTGCATTAGTACATTTGCACAGTAGAACAGTCATACATACATATACTTGCACATCAAAAAATGACTAAAGTTCTTGGCAGAGTGAATGCTTCATACTCCTGAGTGATGCTATGGCTAGTTATTGTACCCTGTTCATCATCAAGTCATCTCTAGCCCTGGACCGTGATTCTGAAGTGTTCAGGGACACTTGTATGCAGTGATCCTCCCTGCCTAGTCCCTACCCCCACCCTCAGAGCTGCTCCCTCATGCACAGGCCTTACTGGGATCCTGGTGTTGAACCAAAGTCTGATGCCTTAACCTTGCACCATTTTTAAAGTCTATATTTAAACATGTTTTTAATAAGAGGCCACAGAAATGTATTCTTTTAGTAAGTTCATTACTGGCTTAAAAATCACTGCTGCTAGAGCAATAGACCCTGGCTGTCACTAGGTAGGTCACATGGAAACTCATTATTCTATTACGACCCTTGTCTTCCCCTGTGATGTCTGTGTCTGAATGTTTCTGATCCCGAGTCCCCTGTCTGCGTGCTTCACTATTTGGGTGGTTTTGGAATTTTCCGGTTTCCCATGATTCCTTCTGTCTCGCTGTTCTTATTTCCTGCTTACTCTCCATTTCATGTTTGTAGATAGCACTAATATACTAATCCCAACTAACACAGAATTAACACACTAATATGTTCGTCGAACTCACAAACTAACATTCACTAGTTTTGGGTGTTTGTAATTTAATCACTTAACTAACAGACTAACTCTTCCTCTATTTCAATACTGCTCTATAACTCACAAACTCTATAACGCCTCCCTGTTCTATCCCTAAATTGCTTGCCTTGATTCAGCGAAGTGTTCGCACCAGCTCTCTGCTATCTCTACATTCCTTAACTCTGTGCAATTGTCTACTCCCTAGTCCGGAGCCGTTTGTATTACATGTGTGTCTTTGTGAATCCAGTCCCGCGTTTTCATTCCAACCTTGTCATTGTATTATTGCCCTTCCATGTGTCTCACATGATGTTTATTTGTTAGACCGCCCTCACTCCCACGACCCGCCTAGGTTGTCTCATTCCTCATTCATTGCAATTTTAGTTTTCGTGTTTTTCATGTTCTGTATTCTCCCTGTGTTGTTAGCGTTTTTGTGTTTTTGTTACCTCTGTGCACACCGTAGTCTCCCTGTCACTTCATTCATTGGTTTCACCTGTTTCACTTCCTGATTGTTTCCCCACCTGACTCATTACATTACATTACATTACATGGCATTTAGCAGACTCTCTTATCCAGAGCGACGTACAACAAACTGCAAATCAAACACAAGAACAAGTGCAAAGAGGACCTGAGAGGACAGTACAGTTCCGAGTCCTTGTGTAAACATTCAGAAAATCAGAACCCTTTAAGAGTACAATCAACTTTCAAACTAGCAGATCACAATTGCAGCTAGAATACAAAAAATAACACTACCTATACAAGTAACAATATCTATACAATCTATACACAAGTGCCATTACAGTCTAAGGCTAATCATGGTGGTGAGTTGGGGAGGGAAAGGTGTAGCCTGAAGAGATGGGTCTTCAGTCTGCGCTTGAAGGAGGTCAGAGACTCTGCCGTTCTGACATCCACCAGGAGGTCATTCCACCACCGTGGGACCAGGACAGACAGCAGTCGTGAGCGTGAGGTGCAGGTGTGGCGAGGGGGAGGCGCCAGACGGCACAAAGTGGCAGAACGGAGGGGTCTTGTTGGTGTATAAGTCTTGATAAGGGATTGAATATATACAGGGGCTGACCGTTTAACTGCCTGGTATGCGAGCACCAAAGTTTTAAATTTGATGACTCCCATTCGCTCTCGTTACCTGCATATAAAAACCCCTCTGTCTGTGCAGTTAGTTGCCAGATTGTAATATGTTTATTCCATACTCTCCAGCGTTTTCGTATTGGTACCTGTTTTGACCTGTTTCGTCCCCGACCATCGAGTTTAGCTTATTCCTTCACTCGTGTTCTGACCCGTAGTTTTTTGACCCACTTCTGTTTATTCACCTTCGTTTCTGGATTGTGTTTCTGTTTAATTAGCCCGTTTGTTTTCAATATTGTTTTACACAATACAATGTAATATATTGACTCCTTTAGTAACATGAATACTAGCCGGTATTTCAGGAAGTGGTTAGGTTAAGTGCAGCTTAGTTTAATAATGCAGCTGGGACCTGTCATTCATAGAAGCTGTCCAATCACAAGATTTCAGGCAAGAGTTCTGGGCGTGTCTGAATGTCACTCTAGGAATGGCTCTAGAGCAGAGATCTGAAACACAAATCTTGGATGGCTGCAGTGTTTCCTGGTTTTTGGTGTTTTTAGAAAGTGCAAAATTTAAGTCACTGATTGCTTGTTTGCAAGGCCTTCACAGGATGCCTACAACAGACAAAAAAACCCTTTTTAATTTGGCCCTCCAGAACTGGAATTAAACAACTGGACATTGTGGCCTGCAGAACTGGAGTTTGACTCTGAGGTTTGTCAAATCTCACCTCCTCCTCGTGTGCAGTGCACACAGTGTCTTTGGTGTCCTTACTCAAGGTCCCATCCATGTTTTCAGTATCTGCTGAACATCTCTTTTCATCTGACTTAGCTGGCCAAGCAGAGGAGGGTTGGGACTGGGCCAGGCATGAGGATGTCTTCTCTGGTGCTGGTTCTGTGCCCAGACAGGATTGGTTGTCTGTGGTCTTCTCCCGATTCTCAGAATCTGCACCTGAGATGCTCAAAGACAGACCACAGTCCAAGGAAGGGTCCCTTAACACCCTTAACATCCACCCCAAGTAAAATGTGTCATTTTAAAAAACAGTTTCTTTAAAGCTGGGCGGCATGGATGGTGCAGTGGGTAGCACTGCCACCTCACAGCAAGGAGGTCCTGGGTTCGTAATCCCAGTCGACCGGGGCCTTTCTGTTTGGAGACATGGAGGTTAGGCTGATTGGAGAGTCTAAATTGCCTGTGGGTATGAGTGTGTGAGTGAATAAAAGCGTGTGTAAAAGCGTGGGTATGAGTGTGTCAGTGAATAAAAGCGTGTGTAAAAGCGTCTGCCAAATGACTAAAATGTAAATGTAAATGTAAATGAATGGTGTGTGTGCCCTGCAATGGACTGGCGACCTGTCCAGGGTGTATTCCTGCCTTTCGCCCAATGTATGATAGGCTCCAGCCCCCCTGCGACCCTGTTTAGGATAAGCGGGTTAAGCTAAAAGATGGATGGATGGATGGAGTTTCTTTAAAGCACTGCGATGGTGCACAGTTAAGCACTCGTGGCTCAGCTAAGCACCATATAAGACATGGCTAAGCATCACAGTGGCGCTGATATGATCTGTGTTTTCTGTATCTGTATTTTGTAAGTCCTCAGAATATTTGCCTCTGTGCTTCCAGAAGTCAGTCAGTTCATTCCCTATCATTCCTTTCACCTGTGTTCCACTTCCTGATTGTTGTACTCACTGGATTCTTGTTTCCTCTCATTATCTCCCTATATACACCTGTCTGTTTTGTGTAGTATTTGTCAGATTGTCATGTGCTTCCGCGATACTTTCCAGTGTTTTTTCCTGTCTGATTACCTGTGTATCGACCTGTTTGGCTTTTGACTTCTGAGTCCTGGATTACCCTTCTCTTTGTCTTTGACCCGCTGTGTTTGGACTCCCTTCGATTTAATGGTTTGTGTTTTTGGTTTTCGATTCTGTTTATCCCCCAGTTTGGACTACCTCATTGTTTTTGTTGCATCTGTTTGCCTGGCTATCAGACCCCTGCTTGGAGTATCGTTTAAGAACTGTTTATTCTCTACTACACCTGTTTGCTGGTTCTCGACTGGCTTGTCTACTCTGCCTCAAAGTTAATAAAGACTTTAACTTGAACTTCTGTGGTCTCGCTATTGGGTTTGTTGTTCTGAAGCCTGACAGGCACAGGGCATCACACTTTCATTTGGGCTCAGAGGGAGGGACTTGGCTTGCTACATATAAGCACTCCTGATCACCTTGGAACCATAGTCTGGGGCTCGAGTTAATGCATGGGCGATTTAAATAAACAGCCTCAACTTCACTCCCAGTGCCAGGCTGGCTGGAGTGGGTGTGGTCAGCACAGTGGGTGTGGCCAGTATAGTGGGAGTGGTTATCAGAGTGGGTGTGGCCAGTATAGTGGCTGTGGTTATTAGTGTGTGTGTGGTTATCTGAGTGGGTGTGCCTATTAGAGTGGATGTGGCTCTCACTGACTGGGTGCTCAGATCAGACAAAAAGCAAACAGAACAGCAGTCACAATGTAGGCAGATTCCTACAGCCATATACTGTGTAGTCACACCCGCCAGCTTCAGTGAAACACAGCCAGTGCTGTAGCAGTCAGCTGAAGATGTTCTGGGCATCCTATAAATGTTCAGTCATGATAACCTTGTCTTCATTTGAAGCATTAAACATCAGCAAAACAAATATTTTTCAACATTTATCGTTGATGATGGAAAAAACAAAGAAGACATTTTGCATACTGTGAGCACAATTGAGCACGACTGCAAAATAAACCTAAATTTATGACAACTGTCATTGTCTTTTATCATGGTGAGTACATTACCTAATTTACCCATTAGGGCAGCCATCTAAACTGTTAAGTTGAAATTGCTACTGCTTTGACTAGTTTAGCAAGCTGGGTGAATGATAATTAAGCTAGGGGGGCTGGTTATTAACTAGCATGCTAGGTTTACCTGGGACAGGTTTCCTTGCAGAGCACAGTTTGTAGCCACAGTCATTGCAGAATTTGTCATTCTGCCCACATTTTCTGCTGCAACTGGGGCACTCCATCTGCATCCCTCTGGGCACACATAACATAACAAAACACAACATAACATAACATAACATAAAATAACAAAACATAACATAACATAACATCACATAACATAGCATAGCATAGCATAGCATAGCATAGCATAACATAACATAACGGTGAGAACAGGCCATTCAGCCCAGCAATGCTCACATTTACCAAACACTAAAGTGTACCTACTGCTTAGTTTGCATAAAAGCTAGATAGTATCTTGCACCGTATCAAGCCTGGTTTTGAAAAGTGTTTCTGCCTACACTGCATGTCCTGGCATGCTATTCCACACAGTGACCACTCTCTATGTGAACGAATACTGTAGTTCACTTTGTTAATCCCTTTAATTAATTAAAAAACCTCAATCAAATCATCCCTAAGCTTACCAGTTATTCCGTTTTGGGGGGCAATTACTTCTCAATTCAATATTTCATTGTTTGATAACTTTTAAATCAATGAAACAATCATTTAAACAATCAGTTGAAATGGGGAAATAACATGTGTACCAGAATGATATACCTTACAAGGCAGAACGATAGGATATGACATTTGTTCAAAGCAACCAAGATATGTTAAACTACTTAGAATATACCTTTGATATCAGACATAAAATATTGAAATATTGGAATAGAGAATATTTAAGTAATTGACAGTTAATAACACTTAATATTTGGTAGTGTGAGGTGGCACGGATGGTGCAGTGGGTAGCACTGCTGCCTCACAGCAAGGAGGTCCTGGGTTCAAATCCCCGTCGGCCGTGGCCTCTCTGTGCGGAGTTTGCATGTTCTCCCCGTGTCTGCATGGGTTTCCTTCGGGTACTCCGGTTTCCTCCCACAGTCCAAAGACATGAAGGTTAGGCTGATTGGAGAATCTAAATTGCCTGTGAGTGAGTGAGTGAGTGAGTGAGTGAGTGAGTATGCCCTGCGGTGGACTGGCGACCTGTCCAGGGTGTATTCCTGCCTTTTGCCAAATGTATGCCGGGATAGGCTCTAGCCCCCCTGCGACCCTGTTCAGGATAAGCAGGTTAAGATGATGGATGGATGGATTTGGTAGTGTAAGCCCTGAGCTAACACAACAACGGAATTTAGTGAGGGCTAAGGTATCTGCACGCTTGTCCTTCTGGTGCTGCTGAAAGAAAGTTTGTAGGATTAAATGTTACTGACCGCTTTGTGAAGAGACTAGATCAGCTAATAAATAAACCACTCTGCCTTCTGCTCTCTACTGGTCCGGGCTGACCAAGAATCTCCACAACAGGGCCAATAAATCTACTTTCGTATTATCTGACTCCATTTGAATAATAATTTAGATTAGTGTAGAATCCCATGCTGAGATATACTCCCAGAACAGTCCTCTGCTGGTCCCGCCGTATGTCACATCGGCCGTTACGTGCACGTCTCACGAGCTGGCTAGATATCTGCAGTCATTACAGAGGTCTCAGGAATAGCTACTTTTGGGTGTGGCTGATGGCTATGACAGTTCTGTACAGGGCGGCCTATAGCATAGTGGTTAAGGTACGTGACTGGGACATACAAAGTCGGTGGTTCGATCCCCGGTGTAGCCACAATAAAATCCACACAGCCGTTGGGCCCTTGAGCAAGGCCCTTAACCCTGCATTGCTCCAGGGGAGGATTATCTGCTGCTTAGTCTAATAAACTGTATGTTGCTCTGGATAAGAACATCTGCCAAATGACATTAATGTCATGTAAATGTTCTCGACATGAATGAACTGCCAAGAGGAGGCGATTGATTTACTGTCAGAGGTCTACGGGTGCAATAAGCCATGATACATTTAGAGTAAATTTACATCCTCCCTAGACCAACTCGAGGGGGTAACCACCCATTCCCTGTGTAATAGTGAGTGTCAGTATGTGAAACCACACAAATCCAGATTTAACTATTTATTTTACCAGGCAGGTTACTTACTTAATCACATTCAATTCCAAATAAAATATACATAAAAGTGTTACAATAGAAACCAAATTGCAGAGTCTTAGAAGTCATACCTGGTTACAAAGGCAACATGCAAAGGCAATCTACAGCAGAGTCTGACTACAGTCTCCCAGATTGCTTGGTTTACTCTCCCTAACAGCAGCCTTTGATCCCGCTCGTAAAAATGGGTCCACAATGAACTATTTGGCATTCATAACCATTTGGAATTTAGAGCCAGGCCTCTCCAGGTAGTGGGATTTGATCAGGGGGGTCAAAGCAAATGGCTTTCACTTGGACAGATTTCCACAGTTTACCCTAGGTTCCTGGGTGGTTATGATGTCTTAGGTATACTGTTGAGGAAATTAGACCATTGCACCAGTCGCACTGAAACAATCGGAATAATACCTGTAAGGAGTGGCCCTTCACAGCCACCAGAGTTGGTCAATTAATAGAATTTAATTGGTTGATTTATTTACTTGAAAGCCAAGTGTTGGTGTTTAAAATGGAACACAGGTGCAACTATTTGGCTCTGCCATTTAAGTGTCTATCAGAGATGGAAAAGGGTATCCACAATGTTCACTTGTGGGTTTGTAAAATAAATTATTACTTTTTATCTCAGTTTTTTTACTTATTTTCATTTATTTTTACAATACCAAACATTAATATGTTCTGATCTGGGATTGTCATGAAACATCTCATGCCATATACACTATTTCAGTGCTCCAACCCTAAAAGGAATCTGAGAGGAGGGGTTGATTGGGGGGGGGGGGGAAGGAAGACAGCCGGTTTGGGAACAATGCATGAGTTTTCCTCTCACACGTTCCCGCCCAGTATGAGTGCTGAGAAGGTGGGGGCTAAAGATGTATGCTACTGAGGGGAGAGTTAAATGACTTCACAGCCCCTTACTGCCACCATATCAGAGGAAGCGAGCCAGCTGACCAGTGCACTGAGTGACAATACCAGGTTTAATCATAATAATAATTTATAATACACTAAAGTGTAACTACTGCTTAGTTTGCTTCAAAGCTAAAGAGCATCTAACACCGTGTCAAGCTTTGGTGTGTCTGCCTCCACTATATGTCCTGGCATGCTATTCCACTGCACTCTATGTATGAAAAAATACTTTGTAATATCTGTGAGGAATTTATCCTTTGCCGATGTCCATATATGCCCCCTCACTTGCTAACCAAACTCACCCTGAAGAATCGCCTGTAGTTCACTTTGTTAATTCCTTTAATAAATTTAAAAGCCTCAATCAAATCACCCCTAAGTCTCCCTTTACTAAGCTTAAAGAGACAAAGCACATTAAGTCCTCGTAACTTTTATCTTTTATACATGGAATCAATCAGGTTTCCCTTTTTGAACCTTTGTAACATCACACAGTTACAGCAAGAAGAGTCAAAGCACCTTGTACAAAATGTAGAAATGCAAAGTTGGAAATGCAAAGGAAACCAATGAACTTTATTTGTATGTTTTAGCTATTTTTTTAATTAAATCATTGGTGCACATAATAGCTGTACGTATATTAGCCAATAATATGAAGATGTTTAATTTAGCTTCACTTACCTATAGAATCTCTTCTGGAATCAATTCAGCTGCAATGTCTTTTCTGTGAAAAATAAAGCAAAGTGTGAAGAATGAGACTGATCCTCCAAACTGAGGGCGTTTCACAATGACCCAACTGTTGACTGCCAGGCAACTATATACAGAGGTAAAATCGAAAGTATTAGTAGAAGTACATGATGAGATTTTTATCTGTTGGGAGTTGTTCTGGTTTTGCAGTCTTTCTGGGAAGAGCGGGTGTGGCACCTCTTTTGTTTACTTGCTGTGCCTTCCTGTGGGACTTTGGCTGGAGCAGGACCAGGTTCCTCCACTGGTCTGACCTTCTCAGTGAATGCAGAAGGTGAGGCTGTGAGCTCGGCCGGCTCGCCTGGAGTGGCATAATTGGCTTGCCGCTCTGGGGGAGGGGGGAGGACTCAGTGGGGGGAGGCTAGCCGCTCTGGGGGAGGACTCAGCGGGGGGAGGCTAGCCGCTCTGGGGGAGGACTCAGCGGGGGGAGGCTAGCCGCTCTGAGGGAGGACTCAGTGGGGGGAGGCTAGCCGCTCTGAGGGAGGACTCAGTGGGGGGAGGCTAGGCGCTCTGAGGGAGGACTCAGTGGGGGGAGGCTAGCCGCTCTGAGGGAGGACTCAGCGGGGGGAGGCTAGCCGCTCTGGGGGAGGACTCAGCGGGGGGAGGCTAGCCGCTCTGAGGGAGGACTCAGTGGGGGGAGGCTAGCCGCTCTGAGGGAGGACTCAGTGGGGGGAGGCTAGGCGCTCTGAGGGAGGACTCAGTGGGGGGAGGCTAGCCGCTCTGAGGGAGGACTCAGCGGGGGGAGGCTAGCCGCTCTGGGGGAGGACTCAGCGGGGGGAGGCTAGCCGCTCTGAGGGAGGACTCAGCAGGGGGAGGCTAGCCGCTCTGAGGGAGGACTCAGCGGGGGGAGGCTAGCCGCTCTGGGGGAGGACTCAGCGGGGGGAGGCTAGCCGCTCTGAGGGAGGACTCAGCGGGGGGAGGCTAGCCGCTCTGAGGGAGGACTCAGCAGGGGGAGGCTAGCCGCTCTGAGGGAGGACTCAGTGGGGGGAGGCTAGGCGCTCTGAGGGAGGACTCAGTGGGGGGAGGCTAGCCGCTCTGGGGGAGGACTCAGCAGGGGGAGACTAGCGGCTCTGAGGGAGGACTCAGCGGGGGGAGGCTTGCCGCATACAACAACAGCCCCGATCGCCTCGGAGTCACAGTCACATGGAGACGATGTGGCCTGGAGAAGAAGGCGTGTCGCTCTCCGGATTGTTAGATCCGTTCGTGCTGCCGGGGGACATGATCGTATGTCTGCGGTGTATCCCAGACGACATGGGAAAGTGGAAGAGATCGGGTACAATTGGCACCAAACACCAAATTGGGAGAAGAAGGAAGAACATTTCTAAAAAATGAAATAAAAAAATGAAAGTACCTTCTCTGTACAGTATGTGGCGGTAAGCTTTCCCCAACTGCTCAAGGAACTCCCTCCTGCCATGAAGCTTCCCAATGTTCCATCCTGGAAACCCCCCAAAATCTGGTTGTCTGGTCGTAGGTAGATCGTTCAGCAAGACAAGGACTCCAAATATACACTTAGTGAGCACTTTATTAGGTATTTTTTCACTCATTGTTCTTCTGCTGCTGTAGCCTATCCACTGAAGAGGTTTGACGTGTTGTGTGTTCAGAGATGCTCTTCTGCATACCACTGTTGTAATCTGTGGTTATTTGCATCACCGTCACCTTCCTGTCAGCTGAAAGATGAGGTCAGGGGATACACACTCACACTCACACACACACACACACACACACAAACCCTGCCTCATACACACTCACACACACCCTGCCTCATACACACACACACATACACACACCCTGCCTCATACACACTCTCACACACACAACCTGTCTTATACACACTCGCACAAACACACACAGACACACACACACCCTGTATCATACACACACACACACACACACACACACACACACAAAGCCTGTCTCATACACACCCACACATGCATTCACGCTGTCCCATTTATTTCCAGTTGTAGTTGATATTTCGGTTGGTGCTGATTTACGTTGTGGTCTTCCCCTCCTTCTCAGACGTCATGCTGAATCCCTGCCCCTGCCCGTGGTAATAAACTGCATTTCCCAGCATCCCCCACTACATCTGCACGGCCACCACCCTTCAGTCTCGTGCACCTGTACTGCCTGTCGGCAGTCTTAGCATCCAGGGTGTTTAGACCCTCCAGTAATTCTGTTTTACGATGGGGCCCTTGAACAACACTCAATAAACCGCCCCCCACCCCCACCCCCCCACCATTCTTGCTCACATCCTCATACATCCCGCCTGTACGCTTAACCTTTCACTGTTGGGCCCCTGAGCAAGGCCCTGAACCCCGCATTGCTCCGGGGGGGAATGGCTTCATCAACTGTAAGTTGCTTTGGATAAAAGCGTCAGCTAAATAACTGTAATCTGACGTCATGGAGCTTGTTCCACCAGTCAGTTGTTTCCTGAGTAAATATATATATATTTTTTACAATCACTTCGACCCAAATCTCACAAGCTTCTGCTTAATTTCCAAAACCTTAGACACAACACTCAAAATGACAAGCCTGTTTGCCTGTTCAAAACATGCATTGTGCATTCAAATCTTTGAAGAAATTGTGCACTTCCAAACTCATTGGTTCAAATTCCTAATTTTTCATGAAATACTCGAGGAACATTTGTCTAGATCGCCCACACAAAAGATACCTACAGATTCATTACATTACATTATTGGCATTTAGCAGACGCTCTTATCCAGAGCGACGTACAACAAAGTGCATACCCATAACCAGGGATAAGTTCGCTGAAAGACCCTAGAGGGAAGTACAATTTCAACTGCTACCTGTACAACAAAGATAAGGACGAGGGCCTTCACGATTTAGTTGTTTTTACAAAACTTTACTATAGCATGAAAAAATACTTGATACATGTTTCAATATGGTCCTTTTGTGGCTCTAAATAAAGTGAAGAGTGAAAACAATAGAAGAGAGTGGAATCATGAAATAAAATCTGAATACTGTAAAAAATATATATAATTATAACATACTGAGGGTTTGTTTCACAGTTTTTTTTATTCTACAGTTTTGAAAAATTACCTCAAGGTTCTGAAATTAGTAGCAAAGTGATAGTAAAAAACTAAGTTTGTCTCCTGTCCTTTGGAATGCCCTTTGTCTGTTGGTCTGCACAGGTCTTTGGTCACAGTCACATACACACACACACACACACACACACCCTGCCTCATACATACACACACACACACACACACACACACACACACACACACAGGTCTTTGGTCGCAGTCACACACACACACCCTGCATCATACACACACACACACACACACACACACACACACACACCCTGCATCATACACACACACACACATACACACCCTGACCAGTGGTTCACCTGGTGTCACATGCAGTGCAGACTGGTGTGTGTGAATAATGCAGTGACTGCTATTCCTGTAGCGCTGCTGTGTGACTGCGACCAAAGACCTGTATGTGGATACTGTGTGTGTGTGTGTGTGTGTGTGTGTGTGAGGCAGGGTGTGTGTGTGTGTGTGTGTGTGTGTGTGTGTGTGAGTATGTGTGTGTTCGTATTGCAATAGTAGTGAGCACCCACGTGAGTACTGGAACCTTTCAAGTGAGGACCTTTTGGGGAAGTGAGATCATATTGGCTGGTCCTCACTTTTTTCTTCTTTTAATGGCATCTTGAGCCATATATAGAGCTGTATGCAGATTTTCTAAGAGGTCCTCATTTATGGGGTAAACCTAGCAAAATAAGTGTTTGTGTGTTTGTATGCTTGCTCTCTGCCCCCCTCTGAAGCATACACACATGTACTGCAGTGGAATTATGCCATTGGATGTCAGGAACCTTACTGATTTTCCTGATTGGACGATGGTATCCGGATTTGGTTCTTTATTAATTTGTAAAAATTTTGGAGGGAAAGTTGCTGTTGCTGGGCAGATGCAATGGCTTAATTGGCTACCATTTTGGAGAGAATGCAGGGATTATTTGATTGGCTACCATTTTGGAGGGAAAATCGCTTTGTGAGTGGGGAAGGGAGAGGTATTGTTTAGATGAGTTTGGCCAGCTTTTCAAGAGAAATGAGCTGCCTACACATTACATTTGCTGCATGACTGGCTGATTAAATATTTGCATTAACAAGCTGGTGCTGGTCTACCTGTTAAAGTGATAGACAGCAGAATTAATGGTACTTGGTTGGCTGCTGCTTCTGCATCCGCTGCTCTGGCTGCCCCATTCATGCACATGTTTTCCTATCACTACTACATGTTACAATCAAACGATGCACTGTACTAAACCCTGCTACTCTTCTCCCCACAGCAGATGACGGAGAACCACATGATTGTTGAGGAGTAATTGACCAAGTCCTGTCTCCCAGACCAGACCTCTCCTCCACCCAACTCCCTAAAGCCAAGCTGGAAATAGTATACAAAGTTTCAGTGATCGCTTGTCTGGAGAGCAATTTGAGCAACAGCGCATTCTTTTATCTCTTTATGTCTTCAATCAATGCGTGTTTAGCTAAAACCTTTATTTGTCTCACAGTTACAAGTTACAGTTGCATCGTTTGTGGTAGACGATGATATCTTAGTTATATAGCCAGCTAGTTACATAGCCAAATAAGTTGCATGTTCATAATATAGTTGCTCAGTTAACTTCAAGACAAAAAATAGAAATAGTGTAGTGTAGCACACTAAAGTCAACATTTTCTTAGAGCACTACGAAAAGACGGCAGGCTCTGTTGCGTTTCTCACTGTCAGCTTTCCAAAACACTGAACTGTATAATAACGCTTTATATTACACGTTATATTCATAGACTGTGGGAAGGATAAACAGTGGTTTGAGGTTGTTTGTTGTTGGGATTCCTCTCTTGAGCGTTAAGAGTCTGAAATTACCTATTGCAGCTTTAACAGCTAAATTCTTCTGTGCCATCTTCCATCGGAACTACGTGCCCCACTACATTATAATTTTTTCTTTTCTTTTTTTTTTTAACAAAGATCAAATATACAGAAACTGGGCGGGCCTATGAGCAAAGTGGGAGGGCCCAGGCCCACCCTGGCCCAATGGTAGCACCGCCATTGGTGCATTGAAAGTATGGCATTTATATATTTCAGAATATATTGCAGAATTGACACAATAGTGCATAGATTGAACCACTGAAAAGAAATCATTCAATAGACACGGTGCATAGATTGCATACATTGAACCATTCAAAAACAAAATGAGAGATTTCAGTTTTTGCAATTTACATTTGAAAAATTTCCAGTTCAAGGCAGTGAACAAAATACATCAAACGTTAAATGACAAACGTCATTAAGGTCAAATCCAATGAAAAGTTTATTTTCAATGTGAGAATGTGAATGTGTCTGGATAAATTCAATAGTTTTACAAAGATGCAAAATAAAGTTTGAATTCAGTTGGACTATGGAAAAATATTGTCATTATAGTGACATATAACATATAACATAAAGTGATGATTATCTAACATATAACAGATCAAGATAGATAGAACACATATTTGGATTTTTGTAAAAAAAAAAAAGAAAAAAGAAAGAAAAAAAATCTTCTTTAATATGGAGGTGAGAATATGAAATTAACTCTGTTAAACTGTTAAAATATCACAGCCTATTTACTATCCTAATGAATGGAACAATGGACAGAGATCAGCCATGATGATTCACAGGCAGGATTTGTACAGATAAATGCTGCATAGGTAAGGATAGAGACAATATCACTTTATAGTATGAATATGATTTTTATGAGTGCTGATGGTATTATCTCTCACAGAACCAGAGAAGACTCAGGGGAGGCTGGCGGAATTCAGCAGTGTCTCTATCAGTGATCAGGAATTCTCACTCTTTCCAAACATCAGTGATGATTGAATTCAACTGTGCCCCTTTAAAATGATGAGTGCTTTTATTGTATTGTATAAAACTTGCTGTTTGTTCATGCCATTCAACTTGGCTGGGGCTCTGTTTTGCTTAACCATTATGAGTTGCACCTGTCAGCTGACTATTTGATAAGAATGCCACTCAGAAGAAACAATTTCAGCCCTAATGACATATAGGCTGTATGAAACTTTTAATTTAATCTCCTGTCCTCATCTGGAAGGATTCCTTCAGACTTTCCGTGGCTTGTTCCTGGGTTATATGTCTCCATTCGGGGGGAATATCAGCAGGCTTGGCTTCATATTTCTCTGCAAACTGCTTGTTAAACTTGCTGAAGATGTACTTCCAGTAGTCTGAGGCCTGGATGCTGGTGTCAGGCTGGATGAGCCAGTCAGGGTAAATGCTCCGATAGTCCTTGAATGGATGGTATTTCGCCTCTGTTCCAGTCAACCTGAACTGCTTCTCACTGACAACATTAGTGGAGCAGATATTGCTCACTAATATCTGTGATTTAAGATTCCTCCATCCTGCAATCCCCTGAGGACGGTGAATGGAAGAAAAGTGCTCTGTGTGGCTCTTGCCACCAGCTTCACAGGGGGTCATGCAGAAGGGACACTGCGTCCCACAGCCAAACACCCTGTTAAACAGCTCCTTCTGTGGCTGAAAGGGCAGTGAGGTGAGCCTGGCCCTCACATCCCCACCTTTCTGAAACTCTGCGGTAAAGGCCTGCTCCATTTCATCCAAGAGCACCTCCAGACACCGGGAAAAGTCTTCTGGCTTGGCAGAGTTTAAGGCCAGGACTGCTCTGAGGGGGTCTTTGGGGATGATAAGCTCCTTCCCTAGGTCACTACAGATATCCTGAATGAACTGCTGAATGTTCTGGGCCTCCTCACCCCTTCTTGCTGCCTGTTCATCTGCCTTCATCTGTGAGGTCTTAATGGCTTTTTTTATTCTGCCAACCATCGCCTTCAGGTGATTCACCTCAGTATTCCTGAGGCTATCTCCCTCTGAGAACTGCTTCACCATCAGCTCCAAAATCCAGTCCTGTACAAAGGTCTCGTAATTATTTATGTATCTCACAAAGTCCTGACAGTTATCATCCTTAAGCAGCTGCTCAAGGATTGAGAACTGGAAGAAGGTTTGAGTGCTGAAATCAATGGCTGTCTGTCCTGTCAAGATTTCATCCACAAGGTCAGGGCCCAGAGATTTGGTGATGTATTCCTTCACTGCAGGTTGAAGACAGTTAACAATGAAATCATTGGCTTTCTTCTGACACTGGTCTCTTTTGTTGAACAGGTCCTTAAAGTCTGTGTAGTACTGTTGCTTGAACTGTTCCAGACAGTGACGAGGATAATTTGCATGGATGAAAGCCAGATGCATTTTTTTAAACTCCCATGCTGCATATCCACAGATGTGAATCTTCAGCTTGGCCTGAAATTCAGCAGTTGTTTCCAGATTCTTGTCCAAGATTTTGTCTCCAATGCAAAGCAAGTCTATTGTGTATGTTTTATGGTAATCAGATTTTGTTCTCACTTTCTCATTGACAAACTGCTTGCTCTGCTCAATGATGTGATCAACTACCTGCTGGAACTCCTTCAGCTCCAAGTCAAAATTCGAAATCCTTTGATTTAATGCCAGATGTTCACTTTTCACTTTGAATGGCTCGCTTCCATATCCAGACAAGTTGCCCAATTTTGACAGTATTTCACGTACTGAGCTGCCTTTCATCTCTAAGTTAACCCACAGCTGGTGGTAGATGTCTTGCACAATGTCTCGTTCTTCCATGCCAGGGAAGCGCAGCTCTGCCACGGTCTCCTTCCACATCTTCTCAAATTCATCCTCCAGCTGTTCATCAGACAGATCTTTAGTTTTCCTGCATTTCTCAATCAGCTCCTGCACCCTTTTCTCCATTGTGGCTGTGTGGTTTTTCTTGATGCTCTCTAACCTGAACATACCCTTTCTGATCTCCACCGCTGCCTCAAGCTTGTTTTTCACAGAGTTCTCTGTCTCCCTCCTGATGGTTTTGGCTGTGATGTTCAAGTCTTCCTTGTACTTCACTACCAAGTTAACATGTCCAACTTGCCTCTTGTAGAATTCAGTGAGGTTGGACAAAATGAGTGTTTCCCCTTTCGTCAGTTCTACCAAGGCCTGAGTTTTCAGGCGGATCAGTAACTCATCCAAATTCTTAAATTCTGCTTCTGTGCCAGAGTTTGACACCTTTGTCTCAGCTTCCATTAGCCAGGAGTACATGTTTTTCCTGAAGGCCCAATCCCATTGGTTGAACTCAGTGCAAAGCTGAGCATAAGCTTCAGCTACAAGACTATTGCGGAAACTGAAGATGAAGTTCTCATACTTCACTGCTTGCCATAAGCTCTTGGTCCATTCAACTCAATGATTGTGTGTGCTGAGCTGTTTCCAGATTTTTGTTCCATAAACTTCTCAATCACACTCCGCTTGAACAGATTTGCAGACTTACTGTAGCCAACATTGACAGGGGCCATGGGAGGGTTGCCGTGCCAGAGCCCAGGGATGTACCAGGTGTTTCTCTCTGGATCATACTCCATGACATCAGTAAATGTTTTGTTGTTTCCCTTCTTTTCCATCTTAGCTGCTGCTTTGGTCATCTTATTCAGCTTCTCCAGCAGAAACTTCCTGTCTCTCATGTTACTGTCATGGGCAGAGATGTCTGGCACATTCTGGTGCACAAACTGACAGCAGGGTTTTCTCCCAACTTCTTTCATGCGCAGGAAGGCATGCACCACAATCTGCAGGATATCGTTCATATCCGTGGAATTCTCCATGGGGATGTTGATGACTGTGATGTCACTCAGCCCCACCACCAGAGTGGCCAGTTCATTATCATGCTCATGACTCTCATCCAGCTGTGCCAACTGTGGTGCCTTCAAACCTTCAGTGTCAATAACCATGATGTAATCACACCCAAGCCGCACTTTAAAATCCTCTTTCACTCTGATGAGGAGCATGAAGGCCCCTCTGGTGCACCTGCCACTACTGACAGCAAACTGGACCCCGAACATGGTGTTCAGGAGCGTGGACTTCTCAGTGCTCTGTACCCCCAGTACAGTGATCACCCGGATCTTACATTTATCCTGAGTGAGATTATGGAGTTCTTTCAGAACCTGTGTCACCCACTCCAGAGGAATATTGCTTGAGTCTCCATCCACCAGCTCAAGAGGAAAGCCCTCCTGTAGCAGCTCTGCACAGAGACGTGGCAGGCGCTTAATCTCTGGGGTGAGGGCTTCAGGGAGTGAGCAGGCCGACTCGTACAGCTGACCCATCTCCCTCAGGAAGTGCTCCGTCCCCAAGGAGCAGCTGGAGCTCTCCCTGTCCAACTGTGCAATGCGCTCATTGTTTTCTGAGGAATTCTGACACTGTTCCTTGTACAATGCCCGAAGAGGTGGAAGGCTTTTGCGTGACAGATTGTCCAGATTGATCCTCATCCACTTGAGGAAATACTTGCGCTCCTCTCTGCAATTGCACATCGCGGAGATGAAACGGGACATAGAATCGGAGATGCCGTGAGCCCTCTGCTGTTCTCTGAGCTTCTGCCTCTGATCTGCAAGCTCATTCTTGTAAACTTCTATGTTTTTCTCCCCAGCATTTTTCATCCTGCACTGTTCCTTCTCCAGTTTGGCCAGCTGTTTCCATGCAGTCCCTTGCAAGGGCAGCTCTTTCTCCTTGAAGCTCGATATATCAGATATTCCTCCTGTGATTTCATCAGCCTTAAGCTTGCCCCTCATACAGTTGCTGTCATCTTCATCAACATGGATCAGAAGCTCATATGCAAGAGCAGACATCCTTTCAATGCTCATTTTAATGTTTCCCTTTAAAATACCACGGATAGCCAAACACAGGTTTTTGTTGAATTCTGCATCATTTCTTCCCGGATGCTTTATGATGATGTCACTGGGTTTTGTCTCAGAAACAAATTTCCTGAAGTCATCCTCATCGAAGGTCTGGCTCTGTGAATTGGTGATCAAAATCCAATGAGTTTTAAAGTGCTCAGAGTCCAGACATTTTTGTTCAAACTTAAAGTCGTCGCAAAACACAAATATAGCAGTAGATGTGTGGCAGAGGAAAGCGTTCTGAGTTTCAAAGTCTCTGAGGTCCCCACGGAGGTTAGCTATAGCCAGAGGCTCAGAGAAGATGTCAATTTGTTTGTTCCCACTGGGCAGATACCAGCTGATTTCCACCAGCCCATTGGAAATCCTCCTTGGGGTGTCACCGCACTCCATGTTTTTGTGAACAAAGGTGTCGTGGTACTGCTGAGAGTTGCTGAAAACTTGATTCAGAATGTGAGACTTGGACATGCTCCTGTTTCCTAGCCTCACAAAAGAGACCATGGGGAGCTCAGAGAGAACAATGCTCTCCTCCACAAACCCTCTTGGGTCCTCCACAGAGTGTGGCTTGTACTTTTTCACAATATCCCTCATGGCCCACAGCATTAAAGTGCACTGCTGGGTATCACATGTAGGAAGCAGCAGAGGCACAGAGAACTGGCACATGGACATTTTCAAAGCCATCTCCTGCTGGAGAAAGCCATCTGAGCACAGAAATACAGCAGTTATGAGGTCCAGGGGGTTGACTCTGTTGCTGTGGTCCTGTGGATTTTTCATGGTGTTCACGAAACTATCCAGGCTTTGGGGCTTTGTGTCCTGTTCTGAGGAGCAGCTCATTCTACGAAAGGACTCATTTACCATCATCAGCTTCCTCAGGAAACACCATGGCAGAGATTTCAGAGACTGGAAGCTTTCATCAGATAAAGTCTCTCCATCAATCTGCAGCACCTGGCTCAGAGTCAGCTTGTTCTTCAGGTGGTGTTCCAGTCCCAGGTCACTCAGCAGCTCCTCCAGACTGGTTTCTGTCATTGGGGATGGAAGCTGCATTAGTACATATGCACAGTAGAACAGTAATAAAATCATAAGAATGCACATAAATACACTTGCACATCAAAAAATGACTAAGGTTCTTTGCAGAGTGAATGTTTCGTACTCCTGAGTAAAGCTACTGCCAGTTATTGTACCCTGTTCATCATTAATTCATCTCTAGCCCTGGACCGTGATTCTGAGGCATTTAGGGACACTTGTATGCAGTGATCCTCCCTGCCGAGTCCCTCCACCCTCAGAGCTGCTCCCTCCTGCACAGGCCTTACTGGGATCCTGGTGTTGAACCAAAGTCTGATGCCTTAACCTTGCACCACCGTGGAGCTCCCATACAAAAACATGTCTATTTTTAAACATGTTATGCCGCATTTTAATAAGAGGGCACAGAAATTTATTCTTTAATTAAGTTCATTTTAGGCTTAAAAATCACTGCTGCTAGAGCAATAGACCCTGGCTATCACTAGGTAGGTCACATGGAAACTCATTATTCTATTATGATCCTGATTTTTGTCTGTTAGTTTCTTTGGTATTTTTGTGAATGTCTGGTTTTCTGTTTACATTCATTAGTATTTGCACTTGTCTTCCTCTGTGATGTCTGTGTCTGAATGTTTTCTGATCCCGAGTCCCCTGTCTGCTTGCTTCACTATTTGGGTGGTTTTGGAATTTTCCGGTTTCCCACGATTCCTTCTGTCTCGCTGTTCTTATTTCCTGCTTTCTCTCCATTTCATGTTTGTAGATAGCACTAATATACTAATCCCAACTAACACAGAATTAATATGTTCATCTCACAAACAAACTAACATTCACTAGTTTTGGGTATTTGTAATTTAATCACGTAACGAACAGACTAACTCTACCTCTATTTCAATACTGCTCTATAACTCCGCCTCCCTGTTCTATCCCTAAATTGCTTGCCTTGATTCAGCCAAGTGTTTGCACCTGCTCTCCGCTATCTCTACATTCCTTAACTCTGTGAAATTGTCTACTCCTTAGTCCGGAGCCATTTGTATTACATGTGTGTCTATGTGAATCCAGTCCTGCGTTTTCGTTCCTCCCTCATCGTTGTATTTTTGCCCTTCTATGTGTCTCACTTGATGTTTATTTGTTAGACCTCCCATGCCCCACCTAGTTTGTCTCATTCCTCATTCATTGCAATTTAAGTTTTCTGGAATTCTTGTTTATGACCCCTGCCTGCTTCTCTGGACTCTTGTTTTGTGGACTCTGCACCTCTGCCCTGCTTCTGGACTGCCTACCTGGTTTTGAACTCTTGCCTGTTTGGATTACGCTCAGTTTGCCACTTATCGACCTGGCCAGTGAACCAATCCTTTGTCCAGCACCCCTGAATATGTTACTGGCTCCTCTTTTCCACCACTGTTCTGTCCACAATTCTCCACTTGTGGGAACATGGGAAAGGGAAGTTGTTAGGTTTCGTGTTTTTCATGCTCTGTATTCTCCCTATGTTGTTAGCGTTTTTGTGTTTTTGTTACCTCCGTGCACACCGTAGTCTCCCTGTCACTTCATTCATTGGTTTCACCTGTTTCACTTCCTGATTGTTTCCCCACCTGATTCCCATTCACTCTCGTTACCTCTGTATAAAAACCCCTGTTTGTGCAGTTAGTTGTCAGATTGTTATGTGTTTAGACCCGTTTCGTCCCCGACCATTGAGTTTAGCTAATTCCTTCTGTCTTGTTCTGACCCGTACTTTTTCGACCTGTTTCTGTTTATTCACCTTCGTTTCTGGATTGTGTTTCTGTTTAATTAGCCCGTTTGTTTTCGACCCATTGCCTGTGACCGCGACTATTCTTTGGATTATCCTCAATACATCTGTTTGCTGGAGGCCCTTTGCCTGGACTATCGCTTATGAACTGCTATACTACTATAACTGTTTGCTGGCTATTGACCCTCACTGTACCTACCTACCCTGAGAAAATAAAGACCTTATTTTCTAAAGAACTTTCGTCGTGGTCTCGCTATTGGATCCCCCATTCTGAGTGCCTGATAAATTGTTGGAAATATAGAGGAGAATAAGTATTGAGGACAATTAGTCAGATGGCAGAAGTCTTTATTATCTTTATGAAGGCGTGCACCACAATCTGCGGGATATTGTTCATATCCATGGAATTCTCCATGGCGATGTTGATGACTGTGTTGTCACTCAGCCCCACCACCAGAGTGGCCAGTTCATTATCATGCTCATGACTGTCATCCAGCTGGCGCATACACTAGAAAATTGCCTTAACATTCAACTTCCATATTTTAAGACGAACAGAAAATGAATCATGGGATGAAAGATTTTGGAACCATGGTTTTACAGGAGAGGGGAGCGCTTACTTGTGCTGGAGGTTTTGGAGATGCTGTCACTCAGTGCCTTAGAGGTGGCAGAGGCAGGACAGGGTTCTGTTCCAACGCCGCTGTCTGCTGCTCGGAAATTGGGAGGAGTCCAGTCTTTGCTGTTCCATCCTCCCCTGGGGTCCACAGTCACTTTCCCAGCTACAGAAAGCGTGAAAACAGATTTGTATTAAGAAATGCCTGATTACTTGGATTACAATTGAATTGTGTACAGAGCTATCAAAGCCATCGATTTTAAACACTTTTCACATCCTGTCACGGGCCCAGTCTCCCAAATATAGGAATGCCTGCAATTTTATACTGTACAATGACTCTTACTGATCATAAATAACTAAACATGCCCTTATGGTCCTGAAAATGAATGCCATTTCACTTTGAATCCAAATTGAAACCAGCGAGAAACATTGATAAATTGTGTGTGGCAGTGTGTTTGTAGGGACTGAAATGGCAGTGTGTTTGTTGGGAATGAAATGGCAGTGTGTTTGTTGGGAATGAAATGGCAGTGTGTTTGTTGGGAATGAAATGGCAGTGTGTTTGTTGGGAATGAGATGGCAGTGTGTTTGTAGGGACTGAGATGGCAGTGTGTTTGTTGGGAATGAAATGGCAGTGTGTTTGTTGGGAATGAAATGGCAGTGTGTTTGTTGGGAATGAGATGGCAGTGTGTTTGTTGGGAATTAAATGGCGGTGTGTTTGTTGGGAATGAAATGGCAGTGTGTTTGTTGGGGATGAAATGGCAGTGTGTTCATCAGCAGGACAGTGTGTGCAAAGCTGTACCCTTTGGTATTGGAGTTGGAGATATCTCTCGCTCATCCTACAGGGAGAGAGACAGAGGGAGAGAGAGAAAGAGTTTAAATAGCCTTTTCATTTGAAATCCATGTTTCTGTGAGGACCTGAGAAAGAGGGCCATAACATAAAGCAATGACAGCAATAGAGTGTAATAACAGTGTAATAACAGTGTAATAACAATTTAATAACAGTTTAACAGGCATGCAATTGCAGAGTGATGATAGTATAATAGATTAATGGCTGAGTAATAACAGAGTGCAATTAGAGAATAATAACTGTGTAGTGATACTCTAATAACTGTGTAATGAGAGTATAATGGCAGTACCAGTGCTTTGGACACCTGGTGGATGGCATCATGAATTCCCCGGCTGTGCAGCTCAAACACCTTCTCTGCCACTGGGAAGCAGTCTGAATACACAACACACCACAATACACACACACAACACAACAGTCACAATACACACAACACACACACACACACACACACACACACACACACAATGAAACACAATACACACCACACACACAACACAATACATGCATAACACAATACACACCACACACACAATACATACACACAACATGCAAACAATACAGCATTGTGACCACCATTAACATTCAATACTGCATCTCTGCCTCCTTCAGACAGAGATATGAACCTTGTCCTTCCTGCTAACTGTTACACCACTGACACTGGCTGTCAGACACTAACTCACTGACGGACACACTGACAGACTGACTAACTGACTCATTGACTGAGATTGACTGGCTGGCACATGCCTCTCCTGTTCTCACCATGGAAAGAGGGGCGTTTTTGGGGGCTGGGGTCCCAGCATCTCTCCATGAGGTCAATGATCTCCCCCAAGCCCTCAACTGCTGCCCTGTTCACCCCCTCCAGACTGGGCCTGTCCCCGTCCTGGACCCAAAGCCGGATCACGCAGGGCTTAGCATCTGAGAGAGGGATGGACAGAGAGAGAGTTTCTGTAATGATGAAGAACATGCAGGAGATAGACCAGCAGCACAAGTCACATATGAGCTGTGGTCTCAGGATGGACAGAGTCACTCACCACCATAGGGCTCCCTGCCAGTGATTATAGACCAGAGCAGGATGGCATAACTGGGAAAGAGAGAGAGAGAGAGAGAGAGAGAGAGAAATGTAAATCAGCAGGAATGGCAGATGCTGTGGCCATCAGGAGGAGCTGGAGGTCGGGGTGGGGTGTACCTGTATGAAGTGGGGGTGGGGGTGGGGGGTACCTGAAGAAGGTGGAGGTGGGGGTGGGGTGTACCTGTAGGAGCAGGAGGCGGGGGTGGGGGTGGGGTATACCTGTAGGAGGTGGGGGTGGGGTGTACCTGTAGGAGGTGGGGGTGGGGTGTACCTGTAGGAGGTGGGGGTGGGGGCGGGGTGTACCTGTAGGAGAAGGAGGTGGGGGTGGGGTATACCTGGAGGAGGTGGGGGTGGGGTGTACCTGTAGGAGCAGGAGGTGGGGGTGGGGTATACCTGTAGGAGATGGGGGTGGGGTGTACCTGTAGGAGCAGGAGGTGGGGGTGGGGTATACCTGTAGGAGGTGGGGGTGTACCTGTAGGAGCAGGAGGTGGGGGTGGGGGTGGGGTATACCTGTAGCAGGTGGGGGTGGGGTGTACCTGTAGGAGCAGGAGGTGGGGGTGGGGTGTACCTGTAGGAGCAGGAGGTGGGGGTGGGGTGTACCTGTAGGAGCAGGAGGTGGGGGTGGGGTATACCTGTAGGAGGTGGGGGTGGGGGTGGGGTGTACCTGTAGGAGCAGGAGGTGGGGGTGGGGGTGGGGTGTACCTGTAGGAGCAGGAGGTGGGGGTGGGGGTGGGGTATACCTGTAGAAGGTGGAGGTGGGGGTGGGGTATACCTGTAGGAGGTGGGGGTGGGGTGTACCTGTAGAAGGTGGGTGTGAGGGTGGGGTGTATCTGTAGGAGGTGGGGGTGGGGGTGGGGTGTACCTGCAGAAGGTGGAGGTGGGGGTGGGGTGTACCTGTAGGAACAGGAGGTGGGTGTGAGGGTGGGGTGTATCTGTAGGAGGTGGGGTGAGGGTGGGGGGTACCAGTAGGAGGTGGGGGTTGGGGTGGGGTATACCTGTAGGAGTCAGAGGCGGCCGTGGCTTTGTAGGATGTTTGGAAGGCTTCGGGGGGCATGTAGCTCAGCGTGCCTCTCCCCTCCCCCTGCCCCCCCACACTGGAAATACTGCGCATCCGTCGGGCCAGACCAAAATCTGTGATCTACAGAGACTAAGAGCTGAGCCCAGAGAAGAGCCCCCTCACTCAGCCCAGAGAAGAGCCCCCAACTGAACCAAATTATCACACAACACAAATTATATTAACTGCATCCATAAAAATTAAAGCAAATTGTGAAATACAGGAACACATTCATGAAGTACAGCCTCAGTGACCACAAATTGGCTATAGAGACTGACACCAGCACACATCTGCCCAGAGAAGACCGGATGTGCAACCATCATTAGATTGTGAATCTGTGAGCTACAGAGAGAGAGAGAAAGAGAGAGAGATCCAGCCCAAAGGTGTGTGAGAGATTAACTTCAACATATTGATGCACGGAATAGCAATGCTAGCGCAGGCTATGCTAAGGACAGGTGGAGTGAGAGGAAGCCTGGGACTCGCCTTGGCCCAGAGGCCTGGAGAGATAGAGGAAGCCTGGGACTCGTCTTGGCCCAGAGGCCTGGAGAGATAGAGGAAGCCTGGGACTCGCCTTGGCCCAGAGGCCTAGAGAGATAGAGGAAGCCTGGGACTCGCCTTTGCTCCGAAGCCGTGGTCCAGCAGCACGTTGCTGGGCTTGAGGTCGAGGTGCAGCAGTGGGGGGCAAAGCTTGTGCACAAAGTTCATGCCAAGAGCCACCTGATGAGCCAGGCGGAAGGCCAGGGGCCAGGGAGGGGGGCCCCTCAGCCTCTTCAGGAGGGACTCCACAGACCCCCTCTCCATCAGCTCCATCACCAGGCCCACCTGGCTCGAGAGCCCTCTGCCGGGGGGCACCCCCCGGTACACCCAAAAAACACGCACCACATACGGGCTCCCACCCTGCCGCATGAACTCAGCCTCCTTCTGCAGAGATGCACTGGAACTGAGAGAGGGAGGGGAGGAGAGAGAGAGGGAGAGGGGGAGAGGGAGGAGAGAGAGAGGGGAGGAGAGGAGAGAGAAGGAGAGAGAGAGGGGGAGGAGAGAGAAGGAGAGAGGGAGGGGAGGAGAGAGAAGGAGAGAGCGGGAGCAGAGAAAGCAAAGGAAAGAGGGAGGGGAGGAGAGAAAGAGAGAGGGAGGAGCAGGAAAGAAAGAGAAGGAGGGAGGAGGAGACCGAGAGGGAAGAGATTTTTTAACATTACTTAAAATCCATGTTTCCTGCATGTGTGTGTATGTGTGTGTGATTGTATGCGTACATGTGAGTGTGATTGTGTGTGTATGTGTGTGTACATGTGTGTGTGATTGTGTGTGTACATGTGTCTGTGTGAGTGTACATGTATACATGTGTGTGTGTGTGTGTGTGAGATTGTGTGTAGATATGTGCATGTTTATGTGTGTACATGTATCTGTGTGTATGTGTGTGTGTGTACATGTGTACGTGTGTGTGTGAAATTGTGTGTGTGTACGTGTGTGTGTGTGATATTACCCATCATCATAATGCAGTAGTTTGATTGCCACCTCCATCCCCAAATCTTTGTGTTTGGCCTTATAGATCTGTCCGAAACCCCCAGATCCAATGACAGACCAGGACTGCAGTTTGCAGTCTTCAACCAATCCAAAATGCTGCATTTCTAGAACAGAAAGACATTAAAGGGGAAGTTCACCCAAAAATGAAATTTCCACTTATCCAGAGTACTATCTATCCAACCAGATTGTTTCACTGACACAAATGTTCTAGACAATTAACACTTTGCCCCAGAATGCTGGTGTACTAAACTTCTGCTTGCGAGGACACAGTTGAGTCCTGGCAATCAAATAAATAGTTCTGGATTAAAATGGGCATTTTTGAGCCGTGTTGATGTTTGCAAGTAACTGTCATTTTTGGCACATTGATTCCCAGAAAACAAGCGATTCCTGGAGGACTGTTATTTCTGCATCTAAAGAAGCAGTGAAATCTCATCTCAGCAAAACTATCTGAGGGATAGATAGGACACTGGATGAGTGCAAACATGCTTTAATTTCATTTTTGGGTGACCTATTTTCATGATTAAATGTTTTAACTTGTATAAACTATAAACACTTCATATTTCATTATATGATTTGTGTACTTATACAAGTAGATAATGATGAGTGAACTGCATTTAAAAATTCACGCATGAACTCAGTTCACTTTATCAATGTAAATGTAAATCTCAAGCTTAAATCGTAAGCTCATTAGGAGAGGGCGGGGGGTGCATTGTTTTGATTGTAGTGCAGTGAGCAGCAGTTCTGGTCAGAGGAGAAGGGCCAGACTGGTCAAAGCTGACAGGAAGGTGACAGTAACACAAATAACCACACATTACAGCAGTGGTATGCAGAAGAGCATCTCTGAACACACAACGCATCAAACCTCAGGGGTACACAACAGGGGCCGATCCCTTTCAGGATTTTGTGCCAACTTCTGGTCTTAATTATTAAATTGACTCAATCATATCTTATGGCGCCGCTAGGAATTGTGGGCCCCATGAAAAAATACCCCCTACCCCGTTTTTACCGTCATGATAATTCTTATGCCATGAAAACACATGTAGGGCCTATGTATTAGGGAAGATATTTTCTCACTGCCCTGTATGCCATTTCTCAGAGCAATGTTATGGACAATAGGTGGTCAACACCATTCTTCTTCTTGCAGAAATCAACCAGAAGCCATTTTTCAAAAATCTAATATAATTTTAATTATAAATATGCAAGCGCTCTCTATAAATAAACCGCACATATATATTACATTAATGGCATTTGGCAGACGCTCTTATCCAGAGTGACGTACAACAAAGTGCATACCCATAACCAGGGATAAGTGCGCTGAAAGACCCTAGAGGGAAGTACAATTTCAACTGCTACCTGCACAATAAAGATAAGGACAAGGGCCTATTTATTTATTTATTTTTTAAATTTTTAAAACCGCAACACGCAAATGTATGAACAAACCCCTTAACTAGCCAAACACTGCTTACCTACATCCTGATACACAGAAAGTAAATCACAGACAACAACTAAGGTTCACAGGGAGGTAGGGAGGGACAGGGAGAGGTGCTGCTTGAAGAGGTGCGTCTTCAGTTTGCGCTTAAAGATGGGAAGAGATTCTACAGTTCTGACCTCAACAGGGAGTTTATTCCACCACCGTGGAGCCAGAACAGACAGTAGTCGTGAGTGTGAGGTGGGTGAGGTGCCAAGCGGCCTGTGGAGGCTAAACGAAGAGGTCTGGCAGGGGAGTAGGGTTTGATGATTTTTTGTAGGTAAGCTGGGGAAGACCCCTTAACTGCTTGGGAGGCTAGCACCAATGTTTTTAATTTGATACGGGCTGAAATCTGTGTATCAGATGGTGGGAATGAGATGAAGAGTTTGGTATCGTCTGCATAGCAGTGGTAGGATAGACCATGTGCAGTGATAACAGGGCCAAAGGAACGAGTGTAAAGAGAAAAAAGAAGCGGGCCTAGGACTGAGCCCTGGGGAACTCCTGTGGCAAGCGGCCGAGGTGTCGATACCGTACCAACCCAGGCAACCTGGAAGGAGCGACCAGAGAGGTAGGACTCAATCCAGTCCACGGCTGTGCCACAGATCCCCGTTGCTGACAGGGAGGACAGGAGGATGGAGTGATCCACAGTGTCGACGGCAGCAGAGAGATCTCGTCTGTTAGGGGAGATGTAATGTGCAGGTCGCACCCTAGACAGTCGGTGGAAGATGACCACACAGACAAACTTGATGACATGGCGCTACAGTGCCCCTGAGTTGAAAAAGGAGGACAGATACAGTATGCACCATTCAGCCATTCAGCAGATCATGTGGGATTCGATGGACACAGAACTGTGGTGTGGGCAGAGTTCCGGCGGCTGTATCCAGATGAAATAGACCCGTCAAAATTGGAAGGAGAAGAGCTAAAGGAAGGAGAAAGTGTACAGAAGTTCCTACACACATTCCAACACAAATGGAGAGAAGAGACAGGAATTCCCTGCAATGCAAACGCCACCGCACAAAACTTGTTTAAACTGATGGTCAGAAAGGGCCTGCTGCAACCAGTACAAAAAGGGTGGACCTGGTGGCAGGGCTAATGAAGATGGAGTGGCCAATGTTCTCAGAACACATAACTCACCTTGTGGAGCAACATCGAAAGGAGAAGAAAGATGCAGATGAATAAAGTGAGCTGCTGGCCAGCAAGGTTACACGGCTACAGCTGGGGAAACTCGCTAAAGCTAAGAAAGACAAAGACGGAAAATAAAGACACAAGGCCCAGTGGAGCGAGCTGAACAAGCTCAACCCAAGTTCAACCATTGTGGCTCCAGTGACTGCAGCAATGCCTCAGGTGCAAAACCCCCAAACGCAGATGTCGATTCCAACAGCTGCCCCAGCCCTGCCAGTCCCACCCGTACATGAGTACGTTAATCAGTCTGGAAGTGGTTATCGGCCCCCACAGGGCAGAGGGGGAAAGGTGCGGAGCATTCCGGCAGGGTGGGGGGATAGGCTCACCTGGAGAGCTGGAAAATTGGGGACAAATGGGCAAAGCGTTGCAACAGGGAGGTCTACCCGGACAGCCGTTAAACTACTCCAATCAAGGACCACGAGGGTCAGAGAACCAACCCAGGGAGGACGTGTGTTGGGGATGCAACCAAACCAGGCATCCAATTGTCCAACCAACCCATGGACAGGACCAGCAGCAAACCGGCAAAGTTAGGGATGCCCAGAGAAGCTGGAGGGAGATTAATGTTTCTACACAACCACAAGAGGAACCCACCATACCAATGATTATTCATCAACAAGAACACCAGTTCATGGTGGTGGACACAGGTGCCACTTACTCATGCATTGGGAAAACCGACTACAGTACAGAAATACCCCACAAAAGAGACTGTGAACATGGCCCCTATAAACAATTAGATTATGCTTAAAAAAACGAAATTGAAGTATGTGTCCTCCTACCCAGAGTACTATCTATCCATCCAGACCGTGTCACTGAGATGTGATGAGATTTCTCGATTTCACAACTTTTTTTAGATGCAGTGATATAGTGGTCCTCTATGGACCACTCCTTCTCTGGTAATCAATGTGCCGAAAATGTACATTTGAAAGATTCAACAGCAATGTCTCTTTCTAAACACAACGGCACAGTTACCCCAGAGTACTTGGGTGCTTTGGTGGAAACTTCTGCCTGCATGGACACAGCTGGTGAGTTCCAGCAGTCCGAGAAATTGTTCTGGATGAAAATGTGCATTTTGAGCTCTGTTGATGCTCCAGAGTAACTGTGGCATTATATTTGGAAAGAGACGCTTGTGTTGAGTTTTTCTAATGTTATTTATTGGTGCAGCCAGGCTTACCTGGGACAGGCGTCCTTCCAGAGCGCAGATCGTAGGCACATTCACTGCAGAACCTGTCATTCTGCCCACATTCCCTCCTGCACTGGGGGCACTCCATCCTCCTCCCTCTGGGCAGAATCACACAGTTACAGTTTTAGTTTAGTAATCTTGTATTTTAATGAATACATGCTAGCCATTTTAGTCTAACTCATTGAAGAGTAAAGTGCTCAATTCACTGTAGTAACTATTTAGATCAGTTCTACTCATCATTGTCAACCTGACCTTTGCTTTACAAGGCAAAAGCCTTATCTTATCAAAATCTATATACACTCACTGAGCACATTATTAGGTATTTATTAGACTTATTTTTCAGACTTCTACTGCTGTAGCATATACACTTTGAGTTTTGATGCGTTGTGTGTTCAGAGATGCTCTCCTGCATACCACTGTTGAAATGTGTGGTTATTTGCGTTACTGTCACTTTCTTGTCAGCTTTGACCAGTCTGGCCATTCTCCTCTGACCTCTCTCATTAACAAAGCATTTCTTCCCACAGAAGTGCTGCTCACTGGATTTTAGCTTTTTCCCAGGAGATCAGCCGTTTCTGAGATAATCAAACCACCCTGTCTGCAACAACAATCATTCCACTCTCAAAGTCACTTAGATAAAAAAAAATTCCCCATTCGGATGGTTGATGTGAATATTTACTGAAGCACCTGACCCGTATCTACATGATTGTATGCATTACACTGCTCCCCTAATTGGCTGATTAGATAATCGCATGAATAAGTATGTGTAAAAGTAAAAATGTTCCTAATAAAGTGCTCAGTGAGTGTATAGATTTACCACTCAAGGAGTCTAGCTGTGGAAGAAAAGCATAAATCCCTTCCAAGAAAAGTATGCCAGAAGTGTTTTTACACCAGAGCAAGCTTGGGATGGTTGAATATGAGTTCAACCATTTATAAAACAAAAAGTGTGCAGTCCAGTGCAAAATCATGAAAATATATGTCTTTGTCCCAAACATTATGGAACTCACTGTGTATGTCATATGTGTTGTTGTGTAGCAAAGCATTTAGAAAGCACAAAGCATCCACAGTATTTAACACACAAAGCATTTGTAGCCTGAAGTACAGTGGGAGCTATAATTATTTGATCCCTTGCTGATTTTGTAGGTTTGCCCACTTACAAAGAATGGAACTGTGTAGAATTTTAATCATAGGTACATTTTAACATTGAGAGACAGAATATCACAAAATAATCCACAATAACAACATCATATGAATTTTATAAATTTAATATCATATTTTCACATTAAATAAGTATTTGATCCATAGAACAATAGACTTAATACTTGGTGGAGAAACCTTTGTTGGCAAGCACAGAGGTCAGACGTTTACAGATCCTCTCCAAATCCTTAACGTTAAGAGGCTGTCGCTTGGCAACTCGAAGCTTCAGCTCCCTCCACAGATTTTCGTTGGGATTTAGGTCTGGAGACTGGCTAGACCACTCCAAGACCTTAATATGCTTCTTTTTGAGCCACTCCTTTGTTGCCTTGGCCGTATGTTTTGGGTCATTGTCATGTTGGAAGACCCATCCACGACCCATTTCCAGTGCTCTCACTGAGGGAAGGAGGTTGCCGCCCAAAATTTCCTGGTACATGGCCCCATTCATCCTCCCCTCGATACGGTGAAGTCGTCCTGTCCCCTTAGCTGAGAAACACCCCCAAAGCATAAGGTTTCCACCTCCATGCTTCACAGTGGGGATGGTGTTCTTGGGGTTGTACTCAGCATTTCTCTTCCTCCAAACGCGGTGAGTCGAGTTGATGCCAAATAGCTCTATTTTGGTCTCATCTGACCACATCACCTTCTCCCAAGCCTCCTCTGGATCATCCAGGTGTTCTTTGGAAAACTTCAAATGGGCCTGTACATGTGCCTTCTTCAGCAGAGGAACCTTGCGTGCACAGCAGGATTTTAATCCTTCAAGGTGTAGTGTGTTACTGATGGTTCTCTTCGTGACTGTGATCCCAACTGCCTTCAGGTCATTAACAAGCTCCTCCTGTGTAGTACTGGGCTGATCCCTGACCTTTCTCATGATCATTGATATCCTACGAGGCGAGATCTTGCGTGGAGCCCCAGACCAAGGGAGATTGGCGGTGACTTTGTGTTTCTTCCATTTTCTAATAATTGCTCCAACAGTTGTTAACTTCTCACCAAGCTGCTTGCTTATTTCCTTGTAGCCCATCCCAGCCTTGTGCAGGTCTACAATTTTGTCCCTGATGTCCTTAGACAGCTCCTTTGTCTTGGCCATGGTGGAAACGTTGGAATCTGATTGATTGTGTGGACAGGTGTATACAACTACATAATGATGTAACGAGTTGACACAGGTGTTTTGGGTAATGAATTGAGATTAGGAGTGCTTCTTAATGGAAAACTAACTGGTCTATGGGAGCCAGAATTATTGCTGATTGGTAGGGGATCAAATACTTATTTCATGCAAAAATACGATAATAAATTTATAAAATTTATATGATGTTATTGTGGATTATTTTGTGATATTCTGTCTCTCGATGTTAAAATGTACCTATGATTAAAATTCTACACAGTTCCATTCTTTGTAAGTGGGCAAACCTACAAAATCAGCAAGGGATCAAATAATTATTGCTCCCACTGTATGTATAATAAGCTGTAAATGAATCCAAGGAGTGCACTTGTTTCATTTGCCTCCCATGCCGAACACAAAGTCCTGTATGTTCCCAGGCTACAGTGCTAGTCTGAACTAGTTTCTCTGTGTTAGCCAGCGCTACAAACACTTTTGATTCAGCGTCACTTACCAAGAAACTCAGTTCACCTACAACATTTTTCGACAAAAGAAGAAGGAAAAGTGTGAATCTTATCCATTTACTGAAGCTCCAAACTGGGAGTTTCCTGGACAAGGACACGCTCAGTTCACTGTATTCACTTTGTAAGATCAAGTCTATCCATGATCAACCTGACCATTGATACATATGAGGCAATTAAATCTGATCAAACTAAGGTTAAGGTACATGTTAATGATTATCTCTCAGGTAGCCTAACTGTGGAAAAATGGGAAGTTTGAAAGAGCTTACATTACATTACAATACAATACAATACATTACATTTAAACTGTGAGTTTAAAGCAAGCTCTGGATGATTCCTGCCATGTCATAAAACACACCGCATCAATAAGGGAATATTTAAAGAGGGGATTAACCGATTACCCAGATAAACTCCTATTTCTGTTTATGAATAAATGCATCCATCATTGTGCCAAACCACACTTTAAAATGCATGCAAGGAATATATGTCCTTGTTATTTCATTTTTACCTCTCACTTGAACGATGTGTTGCACACTTGAATAATGACACTTTGTGATATCCAGGTGCTCATATTTTATTGTATTCTGCAACAACACAGGAAAATATTGTTAGCTGAACTGTAGTGACGATAAGCAGCTATGATACGCTTCTGCTTTCATTCACTCTGACATGACTTGCTCTGCCCTTACAATATTTTAAGATGATCAGATAATATATATATACATTATAATATATCATAATATAACATATATTATATTACTATACAACCATTACCAAAACAAGAAAATGAAATAATAACAATGATCCAGCTATTACTACTATTAGCATCATGTTTTATAACATTCACGGTTTAAATTTTATGCTGCAACATTACCAACACTGCGCCTTTAAACCCAGAAACAACAGCTAACTCCCAACTTCACTAGTCTAACGTTATTCTCCGTGGCTATGCTAACAAGCTATCGTCGTCACTTTCATTCCTCTCCTAAACATAAACACCTGACATTCAGCATGAGATAATATAAACCATAAGTTCTAAACAGTACTTATCGTGATGTCATATTACTTTCTCACCTGCAACAACACATGAAAATATTGTTAGCTGAACTGTAGTCACGATAAGCAGCTATGATACGCTTCTGCTTTCATTCACACTGACATGACTTGCTCTGCCCTTACAATATTTTATGATGATCAGATGATCATATTATAATATATCATAATATAACATATATTATATTACTATACTACCATTACCAAAACAAGAAAATGAAATAATAACAATGATCCACCTATTACTTCTATTAGCACCATATTTTATAACATTCACGGTTTAAATTTTATGCTGCGACATTACCAACACTGCGCCTTTAAACCCAGAAACAGCCAACTCCCAACTTCACTAGTCTAACGTTATTCTCCGTGACTATGCTAACAAGCTATCGTCGTCACTTTCATTCCTCTCCTAAACATAAACACCTGACATTCAGCATGAGATAATATAAACCATAAGTTCTAAACAGTACTTATCGTGATGTCATATTACTTTCTCACCTGCAACACATGAAAAAATTGTTAGCTAAACTGTAGTCACGATAAGCAGCTATGATACGCTTCCGCTTTCTGCTTTTATTCACACGGACATGACTTGCTCTGGCCAAGGTAGAGCGCGGTGTGACTACTGCCACCTAGCGGCTAGGAGTGGTATGCGAAGAACAGTTGCAGGCAAACTGTGTCCGAAATACTGTTTGAACAACCAAAGAAATAATCAACGAACATTAAAAAATGCACTATGGGGGTATCATAAAAAGCAATGCACATTATGAACAAAAAGCATATTATGAACAAAATTATAAACAGTACCACATTCCATGGCGCTACAGATGCACTCCTAGAAAAGACACTGATCTTAAATGTTTGTGACACACAGTATATTCACTGTGCTTGTAGGTGGTACATGTAACACACAGTATATTCACTGTGCTTGTAGGTGGTACATGTGACACAGTATATTCACTGTGCTTGTAGGTGGTACATGTAACACACAGTATATTCACTGTGCTTGTAGGTGGTACATGTAACACACAGTATATTCACTGTGCTTGTAGGTGGTACATGTGACACAGTATATTCACTGTGCTTGTAGGTGGTACATGTAACACACAGTATATTCACTGTGCTTGTAGGTGGTACATGTGACACAGTATATTCACTGTGCTTGTAGGTGGTACATGTGACACACAGTATATTCAATGTGCTTGTAGGTGGTACATGTAACACACAGTATATTCACTGTGCTTGTAGGTGGTACATGTGACACAGTATATTCACTGTGCTTGTAGGTGGTACATGTAACACACAGTCTATTCACTGTGCTTGTAGGTGGTACATGTGACACAGTATATTCACTGTGCTTGTAGGTGGTACATGTGACACACAGTATATTCAATGTGCTTGTCGGTGGTACATTTGAGGAGGGAGGTGAGGTAGTCCAGACCACATCCATACAATCCTGACAGATGTGAAATGTGTGTTATTATAGTTATTTACATTACTTTGAATAGATATTTGGTGCATGGGTAGGGGATACACCGTGTATCATACTCCCCTTTGTGATAATCTCAAAACTTTCAGCCACTTTACAGTTAGGCTGTAACGAAAAGTCTGGCACAACTTACACAACTTACAAAACTTATACAACTTACACAAACCTTTTTCTAACATCACAGAAAGGAAGTAAAACCGGTCTGAAGTTATTTAAAATTCCTTAACCCAGATCCTTAATCTTAATTTATCTTATTTTGTTTTATTGAGAAGGAGATAACCATGGCACATGTACAGTTGTATGAAACAGCCACTGCAGCCATGATATCCAGAAAACCCAAAAATTCCATCTGAAATGCAGTTTGTGATGATTTGTCAACTGTTAATGTAAACTCTTATGATGAATACAGCTTATTTTATTAATCTTCCCTCATGCTAAATGTGCAATTTTATGTAAGGTGAAGACATTACCTTTGCATAGCCTGATACTACGTACATTGTTTGCTCATGTTTCCTATTCTTGTACCGTCACAAAACTGAATGAATGAGGTTTCAGAAATTAAGATCTGTTGTGTGTTTGTTGTCTATGTGGTGTTTTCATATTTTCCCACACATATTTAAATCAAGCCTTTATGAGTATTGAAGTAATTAAAGTTATTTAAGGTGATTAAGTAATTAAGAGCAGAAATCTTTGTCTTCCTCTGGGCCTGTTTCATGAAGCAGTCATACCGAGTTAGCTGGATGACTGCACAGAGAACCAGAATGGCTTTTTTTTTTTTTTCTTCAGCCCACGTTCCTGATTTGGGAGGGTTCATGGCAGTTATCCAGCTAACTCAGTAATCCTGTCTTGTGAAACAGGCCCCTGGAGTAAGAGATAACTCTGAAAAGCAGCCGATATTTCTGTTGATTTTGCCTGCTCTCCAGAGGTAGGTTGTGGAAAGAACATGCAGATTTCCATCATATGGAGACTAAATTGAACTTGATGTCCTTAATAATCTTTTCCAGGTAAGTGAATATTGACCAAAGATGAATCCCGCATTTGTTTATTGGATTTAGCTGTTTTCACGTTCAACAAACAAATAACCCCACCAACAAAAAGTATAATTTCTAAAGGCAATACATTCAATTCAAGGTTGTATTAGAACGAATAATGACAATAACTTAAAGTATTGTGTGGCCAGTGTGCTCATTTACACTTCCACACTGAAAGTGAATGCTTAGACAAAAGCATCAAAACCTTAACATTTGTAACCATGCCTTAAACAAAGGCAAACATTTTCTTCTTTGTACTTTGTTTGCAATTCTGCAAAACACTACACAGTTTCCTACATTAGACACTTTGAAATATCTTGCAATCATCGGAAAAACACCTCATATTCAAAATGCAAATCGTAACTGGCACCCACACACACATGAAAACACTTATACGCTAATTGAACACCAATCAGTCTGAGCCTCAGCATCACAAATAGACCTCAGGTACACTCACCTCTTTTGTGAGAACATTGCAAACATGAAGGCAGTGAGAGCGAGAGGATGAGGATGAAGATGAGGATGAGGATGAAGATGAGGAAGAGGAAGAGGAAGAGGAGTAGGAGGACGACGAAGACAAGAACAGAGAAGGGGACCAGGCAATAGACAGAGACATATTTCCGACAATATTATGGCCACTATGGTGGACCATGTCACAAATCATGAGGGAGGCTGGGCAGAGACTCCAGCCCAACCTGAGTCACTACACGGTAGCATCCATAATACAGACATTTAGACTGGAGAACTGCTATGTCTTCAACTTTATACACAAGACTGTACCTATGTAATTGTTGCACATCATTCTGCTTCACAGGACAATACAATGTAGTCCTAAAATATTAGGTCTGTGCTCCTGAAAAAAATAGGTATAGTGCGGTGAAGTACATGTAATGCAGTTTTGATGTTACTGTGTTACGACCTCCTGAGGCTGGAAGGCAACGTCTGTTCACCCATGAAGGGGAACTGGTCATTGTCACTAGAGTTGGAAAACAGCAGCATCCACCTACATCGACTACAAGAGCAAATCATCACTGATCACACAACATTCCATAATCTGAACCGTGTCAGTATATCAAAACTCTGCTGCATGATGACCAAGTCAAAGACCTTCACTATGACTATATGCAAGTACGTGTCAGTGTACTATAGTACAGTAATGGCAGTAGATTGTGCCCTATTGGCACTGCATAGATACATTCAAAGCAGTATGTGACCTAAGCAGGTTGCTTGTCCTTTATTAGTTTTCAGGACTTTGTAAGCCAGTGAGAAGTAACATTTGGTCTCATGCGCAGGTCAGCTTGCTGACTTCCCCCTCCCGGAGCATGCATTGTTAGCCCCCACCTTTTGGCACACATGCCTGTGGGGGAGAGCTAGAGAAGGATTCCTGGAGCCCCCTTCTCTCACATTCCTGACAGGTTAGAGTACAGGAATACTGGAGATGGCATAAAGATGTTTCATGATAATCCCAGGTCAGAATATAGTATATAATGTTTGGTGTTATTCTGATTGGCTCAGTGCGACTGGTGTAATGATCTAGTTTTTGTAACAGTCTACCTTTGATATCATAACCATTCAGGAGCCGAAGGGGAAACTGGGCAAAAGCTGTCTCTGTAGAAGCCATGTGTTTTAGCCCCCTGACCACTGCCTGGTGGGGCTGGCTGTAAATTACAGATGGGTGACTCACTTTTAGGGTAAAGAACTAAGGCCTGGATTTCGGAGATAAGGAGAAGAAACCAAGCAATCTGGGGTTGTGTGTCCTTCCCTTTCATTCACCCAAATCAGGTTTATCCAAAAGGTATATTACCATGAGAGGCACAAATACATATTTACAGCATAATGCAGTTATCATGAAAACTCCCAACTACAGCATTCATAGATATGATGGAGCGGAATGTAGCGTAGTGATTAAGGTCAGGAAGGGCTGCCATTTCTGAGGAGCCTGAGGGTTTCAATGTTGTTTAGACTACCTGTTGGGGAGTTTCGGGCAAAGATAAGAGAAAGATGTATGAGTGGTCCAAGGGCAGTTGGGTCATGAGAGAAGAATCCTCCAGAACATTGGTGACCTCCCTGTGACCCCATACCTGGTCACTTCCAAGGGGAAAGACTCCGGACAATGCCACAGTGCCTCATTTGGGCACTGCTGCCATTACACCGGTGACTGTTCTCCTAGATTAAATATTCAAAACTTCTATTAAGATTGTAAATAGACCCGGTAAAACCTTGAAAACATTGTCCATGGGATCCTTATATTATAGCATTAAGTCTTATGTAATGGTAACAGGAACTGCATGTAAAATGGATAATCAGGAGGGAAGTTTCATGATAACTGCAATATAATAAAACATAAGGGTAATTTGTTTGGTATGGATGTGATCTGGTAAAATCAAGGAATCAGATGAGATACATTTCATACCAAATGGAGTTTAATAAACCATAGTTTCAGTAACTCAAGGGAAAACCTACACGTCCTCTCTTGGTAATCATCTCATTTTCCCTACTCAACAACCCCCAAGGGTGGGGGTCTAAATTCCAGATTTGACCACCCCTCCAGGTTGATTTATGGCACTGCCGCCTGGTTTCAAACGTATGATTTGGCATAAAAGCAAGGGAGACAGACCAATCTGGGAAGATCATATTCGACTTCCCACACAGCATATTGTATGTGTATGTAAGTATCAGGAAGATTGTATTCGACTTCCCACACAACATGTCTTGTGTATGTATGTATGTATGTATGTATATATTGTAGGGGAAAATTCACAGAACGAAAGATCTCCCTCCTAAAAGCATGATAACGAATCACAAGTCAAAATCAGACTCCGCCTTAGTGAGCAGGCTGGTTCCTCCAAAACTCTCGACGATGTGTGCTAAAAGTTTATCAATATATCTGTATTAAAGTATGATATGTACCCTGTATAGTTCCAAACTGATTAACTGCTAAATTGTGCTAGGATTACACAGTGAGCCCAGCCAGCTAGCAGGGGGGGGGCCCGTCTTGAACTGTGTAGACCAAACTGTCAAGGACACGGGCAGAGCAAGATATGACTGTACAGCTGATTTCTCCGGGACTCTCAATGTTTTATGCCAGAAGTGTATCTATTTGACCTAGAACATTAATTATAGCTGAGCTTATGAAAACGCAAGAAACCACAGTGAAAACTGTTGAAATGAGAGCAAAGAATGCTACGTACATTTATTCCCTTAGAAGAGAATAATTAATCAAATGTTTAGTATGTCTGTACATTAGAAAAGTATATTAGAAGTGAATAATTAATCAAATGTTTAGTTTGTCTGTATATTTTCAATGATTACTGCTGCTTAGTTTGTCTTATAAAAGCGAAAGATACAGAGTGACGTGTATGGATGACGTGTTAGAGGGAGGGCATCCAGAATTTTATGAGGTCTGGTAGTTTGCCAAGAGCAGGGGCGGGGTGAAGTGAGGACACGTAGTTGGCAGAATGCCCTGAACTTTGTACAGAGTTGGCAGAGCATAAGGACCGTTGGCAATTTGCCACAATGACGTTGTGGGAGGAGCGTTGGGAGGAGTTACGATAAGAAAAGTGTGGGTGATTTGCCAGAATGAGGTTTGAGGAGGAGTTGTAGGTGGAGTAACTGTGTATAAAATGGGTGTACAAATGCCAGTCGGGGTTCAGTTCTGGAGAGCTGATCCGGCTTCATGCACGTGTGCTAATAAAGTCTGATTTTCCTGAAGATCTTGCTGCCTGGTGTCGTCTTTTCCCTCACGAAGATGTTTTTCGACAAATTGAAGATTTGGACTCTGTCGTTTCCTAGACACGACAGTATGTGTAGCAGCGGAAGATCGTATGTGACTTTCCACGCGGCATATTCTTTACTCTGTGTTTGTGTGTAGTCCAAGCAGGCTAGGTATGATTATTTACTCTATCTCTATTCTTAATTTGTGTATTTTGTAATTGATTGTGATATTCTAAAGCTAATAACCTACCTGTCTGCGAATAAACTATTTTGTTTGTAACTTGCGTGATCTCCATGACTCTAATTCATCTTGTACCTTTTCAGCCTAAATTACAACTGAATACTCAAGGGGAAATGGTGGCTAAAGATCGACCGATCGGCGGCTTGGTACATTTGTGGTAGTTCTAAGCTGTGAGGCCGTCAAGTTTCTGCCCATTAAAGGATCGGTGACGCACGGCTCTTATGATTTGGTGCGAAGGGAACCCATGGGCGTTAAGGCGCTGGTTCCTGCCAAATTAGCTCTAAGGAGCCCAGATAATGCTACGCCGACCTGGGCTCGCAACTATCATGGCAGGTTTGCATGTATTGTGTTGACTGGACCCTCAGCCTCTGAGTTCTCCACCAAACTGAGATTTCAGCAATAATGCTAAACCTGGGAGCATATATTGAGTAATGGTGGCGCAGGTACGGGTCGAGTGTAATCACTCCCGAGGTCTGCGTAAGTTACAAACACAAATTTCTAAATTATTCCCAAAATCTGGTTGCCTGGTCGTAGGTAGATCGTCCAGCAAGACAAGGACTCCAAACATACACTTAGTGAGCACTTTATTAGGTATTTTTTGCTGCTACTGCAGCTGTAGCCTATCCACATAAGAGGTTTTGACGTGTTGTGTGTTCAGAGATGCTCTTCTGCATACCACTGTTGTAATGTGTGGTTATTTGCGTTACTGTCACCTTCCTGTCAGATGAAAGATATACAGTATGTGTGGGGGGGGGGGCTGCAAAAGGTCATATAGAGGTCAGGGGATACACACTCACACACACACACACACACACACACACACACACAAACCCTGCCTCATACACACTCACACACACCCTGCCTCATATACACACACACATACACACACCCTGCCTCATACACACTCTCACACACACAACCTGTCTTATACACACTCGCACACACACACACACACACCACACACACAACCTGCCTCATACACACACACTCACTCAAACCCTGCCTCATACTCACACACACCCAAACACACACACTGCCTCATACACACTCTTGCACACACCCTGCCCCATACACACTCACACACACACACACTCAAACCCTGCCTCATATTCACACACACCCAAACACATATAGCCTGCCTCATACGCACTCTCACATGCACCCTGCCTCACACACACACACACAATCTGCCTCACACACACACCCAAACACACACACACACAACCTGCCTCATACACACACACCCAAACACACACAGACACACACACACCCACACACATACAGCCTGCCTCATACACACTCTCACACACACCCTGCCTCATACACAGACACACAAACACACACAAACACACACACCCTGCCTCATACACACACACACACCCTGTATCATACACACACACACACACACACACACACACAAAGCCTATCTCATACACACCCACACATGCATTCACGCTGTCCCATTTATATCCAGTTGTAATTGATATTTCGGTTGGTGCTGATTTACGTTGTGGTCTTCCCCTCCTTCTCAGACGTCATGCTGAATCCCTGCCCCTGCCCGTGGTAATAAACTGCATTTCCCAGCATCCCCCACTACATCTGCACGGCCACCACCCTTCAGTCTCGTGTACCTGTACTGCCTGTCGGCCTATTAGGAGTTAGGGAGCAGGAAGTGGCTGGGGGTAGAGCGCTCACCAGAAGAAGAGGAGGGTGGGTGGTAGGAGTGAGGAATGAGGTTTCAGAAATTAAGATCTGTTGTGTGTTTGTTGTCTATGTGGTGTTTTCATATTTTCCCACACATATTTAAATCAAGCCTTTATGAGTATTGAAGTAATTAAAGTTATTTAAGGTGATTAAGTAATTAAGAGCAGAAATCTTTGTCTTCCTCTGGGCCTGTTTCATGAAGCAGTCATACCGAGTTAGCTGGATGACTGCACAGAGAACCAGAATGGCTTTTTTTTTTTTTTCTTCAGCCCACGTTCCTGATTTGGGAGGGTTCATGGCAGTTATCCAGCTAACTCAGTAATCCTGTCTTGTGAAACAGGCCCCTGGAGTAAGAGATAACTCTGAAAAGCAGCCGATATTTCTGTTGATTTTGCCTGCTCTCCAGAGGTAGGTTGTGGAAAGAACATGCAGATTTCCATCATATGGAGACTAAATTGAACTTGATGTCCTTAATAATCTTTTCCAGGTAAGTGAATATTGACCAAAGATGAATCCCGCATTTGTTTATTGGATTTAGCTGTTTTCACGTTCAACAAACAAATAACCCCACCAACAAAAAGTATAATTTCTAAAGGCAATACATTCAATTCAAGGTTGTATTAGAACGAATAATGACAATAACTTAAAGTATTGTGTGGCCAGTGTGCTCATTTACACTTCCACACTGAAAGTGAATGCTTAGACAAAAGCATCAAAACCTTAACATTTGTAACCATGCCTTAAACAAAGGCAAACATTTTCTTCTTTGTACTTTGTTTGCAATTCTGCAAAACACTACACAGTTTCCTACATTAGACACTTTGAAATATCTTGCAATCATCGGAAAAACACCTCATATTCAAAATGCAAATCGTAACTGGCACCCACACACACATGAAAACACTTATACGCTAATTGAACACCAATCAGTCTGAGCCTCAGCATCACAAATAGACCTCAGGTACACTCACCTCTTTTGTGAGAACATTGCAAACATGAAGGCAGTGAGAGCGAGAGGATGAGGATGAAGATGAGGATGAGGATGAAGATGAGGAAGAGGAAGAGGAAGAGGAGTAGGAGGACGACGAAGACAAGAACAGAGAAGGGGACCAGGCAATAGACAGAGACATATTTCCGACAATATTATGGCCACTATGGTGGACCATGTCACAAATCATGAGGGAGGCTGGGCAGAGACTCCAGCCCAACCTGAGTCACTACACGGTAGCATCCATAATACAGACATTTAGACTGGAGAACTGCTATGTCTTCAACTTTATACACAAGACTGTACCTATGTAATTGTTGCACATCATTCTGCTTCACAGGACAATACAATGTAGTCCTAAAATATTAGGTCTGTGCTCCTGAAAAAAATAGGTATAGTGCGGTGAAGTACATGTAATGCAGTTTTGATGTTACTGTGTTACGACCTCCTGAGGCTGGAAGGCAACGTCTGTTCACCCATGAAGGGGAACTGGTCATTGTCACTAGAGTTGGAAAACAGCAGCATCCACCTACATCGACTACAAGAGCAAATCATCACTGATCACACAACATTCCATAATCTGAACCGTGTCAGTATATCAAAACTCTGCTGCATGATGACCAAGTCAAAGACCTTCACTATGACTATATGCAAGTACGTGTCAGTGTACTATAGTACAGTAATGGCAGTAGATTGTGCCCTATTGGCACTGCATAGATACATTCAAAGCAGTATGTGACCTAAGCAGGTTGCTTGTCCTTTATTAGTTTTCAGGACTTTGTAAGCCAGTGAGAAGTAACATTTGGTCTCATGCGCAGGTCAGCTTGCTGACTTCCCCCTCCCGGAGCATGCATTGTTAGCCCCCACCTTTTGGCACACATGCCTGTGGGGGAGAGCTAGAGAAGGATTCCTGGAGCCCCCTTCTCTCACATTCCTGACAGGTTAGAGTACAGGAATACTGGAGATGGCATAAAGATGTTTCATGATAATCCCAGGTCAGAATATAGTATATAATGTTTGGTGTTATTCTGATTGGCTCAGTGCGACTGGTGTAATGATCTAGTTTTTGTAACAGTCTACCTTTGATATCATAACCATTCAGGAGCCGAAGGGGAAACTGGGCAAAAGCTGTCTCTGTAGAAGCCATGTGTTTTAGCCCCCTGACCACTGCCTGGTGGGGCTGGCTGTAAATTACAGATGGGTGACTCACTTTTAGGGTAAAGAACTAAGGCCTGGATTTCGGAGATAAGGAGAAGAAACCAAGCAATCTGGGGTTGTGTGTCCTTCCCTTTCATTCACCCAAATCAGGTTTATCCAAAAGGTATATTACCATGAGAGGCACAAATACATATTTACAGCATAATGCAGTTATCATGAAAACTCCCAACTACAGCATTCATAGATATGATGGAGCGGAATGTAGCGTAGTGATTAAGGTCAGGAAGGGCTGCCATTTCTGAGGAGCCTGAGGGTTTCAATGTTGTTTAGACTACCTGTTGGGGAGTTTCGGGCAAAGATAAGAGAAAGATGTATGAGTGGTCCAAGGGCAGTTGGGTCATGAGAGAAGAATCCTCCAGAACATTGGTGACCTCCCTGTGACCCCATACCTGGTCACTTCCAAGGGGAAAGACTCCGGACAATGCCACAGTGCCTCATTTGGGCACTGCTGCCATTACACCGGTGACTGTTCTCCTAGATTAAATATTCAAAACTTCTATTAAGATTGTAAATAGACCCGGTAAAACCTTGAAAACATTGTCCATGGGATCCTTATATTATAGCATTAAGTCTTATGTAATGGTAACAGGAACTGCATGTAAAATGGATAATCAGGAGGGAAGTTTCATGATAACTGCAATATAATAAAACATAAGGGTAATTTGTTTGGTATGGATGTGATCTGGTAAAATCAAGGAATCAGATGAGATACATTTCATACCAAATGGAGTTTAATAAACCATAGTTTCAGTAACTCAAGGGAAAACCTACACGTCCTCTCTTGGTAATCATCTCATTTTCCCTACTCAACAACCCCCAAGGGTGGGGGTCTAAATTCCAGATTTGACCACCCCTCCAGGTTGATTTATGGCACTGCCGCCTGGTTTCAAACGTATGATTTGGCATAAAAGCAAGGGAGACAGACCAATCTGGGAAGATCATATTCGACTTCCCACACAGCATATTGTATGTGTATGAAAGTATCAGGAAGATTGTATTCGACTTCCCACACAACATGTCTTGTGTATGTATGTATGTATGTATGTATATATTGTAGGGGAAAATTCACAGAACGAAAGATCTCCCTCCTAAAAGCATGATAACGAATCACAAGTCAAAATCAGACTCCGCCTTAGTGAGCAGGCTGGTTCCTCCAAAACTCTCGACGATGTGTGCTAAAAGTTTATCAATATATCTGTATTAAAGTATGATATGTACCCTGTATAGTTCCAAACTGATTAACTGCTAAATTGTGCTAGGATTACACAGTGAGCCCAGCCAGCTAGCAGGGGGGGGGCCCGTCTTGAACTGTGTAGACCAAACTGTCAAGGACACGGGCAGAGCAAGATATGACTGTACAGCTGATTTCTCCGGGACTCTCAATGTTTTATGCCAGAAGTGTATCTATTTGACCTAGAACATTAATTATAGCTGAGCTTATGAAAACGCAAGAAACCACAGTGAAAACTGTTGAAATGAGAGCAAAGAATGCTACGTACATTTATTCCCTTAGAAGAGAATAATTAATCAAATGTTTAGTATGTCTGTACATTAGAAAAGTATATTAGAAGTGAATAATTAATCAAATGTTTAGTTTGTCTGTATATTTTCAATGATTACTGCTGCTTAGTTTGTCTTATAAAAGCGAAAGATACAGAGTGACGTGTATGGATGACGTGTTAGAGGGAGGGCATCCAGAATTTTATGAGGTCTGGTAGTTTGCCAAGAGCAGGTGCGGGGTGAAGTGAGGACACGTAGTTGGCAGAATGCCCTGAACTTTGTACAGAGTTGGCAGAGCATAAGGACCGTTGGCAATTTGCCACAATGACGTTGTGGGAGGAGCGTTGGGAGGAGTTACGATAAGAAAAGTGTGGGTGATTTGCCAGAATGAGGTTTGAGGAGGAGTTGTAGGTGGAGTAACTGTGTATAAAATGGGTGTACAAATGCCAGTCGGGGTTCAGTTCTGGAGAGCTGATCCGGCTTCATGCACGTGTGCTAATAAAGTCTGATTTTCCTGAAGATCTTGCTGCCTGGTGTCGTCTTTTCCCTCACGAAGATGTTTTTCGACAAATTGAAGATTTGGACTCTGTCGTTTCCTAGACACGACAGTATGTGTAGCAGCGGAAGATCGTATGTGACTTTCCACGCGGCATATTCTTTACTCTGTGTTTGTGTGTAGTCCAAGCAGGCTAGGTATGATTATTTACTCTATCTCTATTCTTAATTTGTGTATTTTGTAATTGATTGTGATATTCTAAAGCTAATAACCTACCTGTCTGCGAATAAACTATTTTGTTTGTAACTTGCGTGATCTCCATGACTCTAATTCATCTTGTACCTTTTCAGCCTAAATTACAACTGAATACTCAAGGGGAAATGGTGGCTAAAGATCGACCGATCGGCGGCTTGGTACATTTGTGGTAGTTCTAAGCTGTGAGGCCGTCAAGTTTCTGCCCATTAAAGGATCGGTGACGCACGGCTCTTATGATTTGGTGCGAAGGGAACCCATGGGCGTTAAGGCGCTGGTTCCTGCCAAATTAGCTCTAAGGAGCCCAGATAATGCTACGCCGACCTGGGCTCGCAACTATCATGGCAGGTTTGCATGTATTGTGTTGACTGGACCCTCAGCCTCTGAGTTCTCCACCAAACTGAGATTTCAGCAATAATGCTAAACCTGGGAGCATATATTGAGTAATGGTGGCGCAGGTACGGGTCGAGTGTAATCACTCCCGAGGTCTGCGTAAGTTACAAACACAAATTTCTAAATTATTCCCAAAATCTGGTTGCCTGGTCGTAGGTAGATCGTCCAGCAAGACAAGGACTCCAAACATACACTTAGTGAGCACTTTATTAGGTATTTTTTGCTGCTACTGCAGCTGTAGCCTATCCACATAAGAGGTTTTGACGTGTTGTGTGTTCAGAGATGCTCTTCTGCATACCACTGTTGTAATGTGTGGTTATTTGCGTTACTGTCACCTTCCTGTCAGATGAAAGATATACAGTATGTGTGGGGGGGGGGGCTGCAAAAGGTCATATAGAGGTCAGGGGATACACACTCACACACACACACACACACACACACACACACACAAACCCTGCCTCATACACACTCACACACACCCTGCCTCATATACACACACACATACACACACCCTGCCTCACACACACACAGACACACACACACCCACACACATACAGCCTGCCTCATACACACTCTCACACACACCCTGCCTCATACACAGACACACAAACACACACAAACACACACACCCTGCCTCATACACACACACACACCCTGTATCATACACACACACACACACACACACACACACAAAGCCTATCTCATACACACCCACACATGCATTCACGCTGTCCCATTTATATCCAGTTGTAATTGATATTTCGGTTGGTGCTGATTTACGTTGTGGTCTTCCCCTCCTTCTCAGACGTCATGCTGAATCCCTGCCCCTGCCCGTGGTAATAAACTGCATTTCCCAGCATCCCCCACTACATCTGCACGGCCACCACCCTTCAGTCTCGTGTACCTGTACTGCCTGTCGGCCTATTAGGAGTTAGGGAGCAGGAAGTGGCTGGGGGTAGAGCGCTCACCAGAAGAAGAGGAGGGTGGGTGGTAGGAGAAGCTTTTGATTAATTGGACGGTCACAGTCTTAGCATCCAGGGTGTTTAGACACTCCAGTAATTCTGTTTTACGATGGGGCCCTTGAACAACACTCAATAAACCGCCCTTTATCGTGCAAACACGATAACCCCGCCTGTACGCTTAACCTTTCACTGTTGGGCCCCTGAGCAAGGCCCTGAACCCTGCATTGCTCCAGGGGGGAATGGCTTCATCAACTGTAAGTTGCTCTGGATAAAAGTGTCAGCTTAATGAGTGTAATCTGACGCCATGGAGCTTGTTCCCCCAGTCAGTTGTTTCCTGAGTAAATATATATATATTTTTTTACAATCACTTCGACCCTAATCTCACAAGCTTTTGCTCAATTTCCAAACCCTTAGACACAACACTCAAAATGGTAAGCACTTGTAACACTGCCTGTTTGCCTGTTCAAAACATGCATTGTGCTTTCAAATCTTTGAAGAAATCATGCACTTCCAAACTCATTAGTTAAATTTCCGAATTTTTCATGAAATACTATGGGAACATTTGTTTAGATCGCTCACACAAAAGATACCTAAAGATTCACTGTTTAGTTGTTTTTACAAAAGTTTACGATAGTATGAAAAAAATACTTGATACATGTTTCAATATGGTCCTTTTGTGGCTCTAAATAAAGAGAATAGTGGAAACAGTAGAAGGGAGTGGAGTCATGAAAAAAAATCTGAATACTGTAAAACATATATAAAATTATAACATACTGAGGGTTTGTTTCAGTTTTGTTAATTCTACAGTTTTGAAAAATTACCTCAAGGTTCTGAAATTAGTGTCAAAGTGATTGTAAAAAACTAAGTTTGTCTCCTGTCCTTTGGAATGCCCTTTGTTTGTCTGTTGGTCTGCACAGGTCTTTGGTCGCAGTCACATACACACACACACACACACACACACACACACACACACACACACACACACACACACACACACACACACACACACACACACACACACACACATACACTAATCCTGCCTCATACGCACACACACACACACAGTATCCACATACAGGTCTTTGGTCGCAGTCACACAGCAGCGCTACAGGAATAGCACAGTCACTGCATTATTCACACACGCCAGTCTGCACTGCATGTGACACCGCTGGTCAGTGTGTGTGTGTGTGTGTGCGTATGTGTGTGTGTTCGTATTGCACTAGTAGTGAGGACCCACATGAGTATTGGAACCTTTCAAGTGAGGACCTTTTGGGGAAGTGAGATCATATTGGCTAGTCCTCACTTTTTTCTTCTTTAAATGGCATCTTCAGCCATATATAGACCTGTATGCAGATTTTCTAAGAGGTCCTCATTTATGGGGTAAACCTAGCAAAATAAGTGTTTGTGTGTTTGTATGTTTGCTCTCTGCCCCCCTCTGAAGGATACACACATGTACTGCAGTGGAATTATGCCATTGGATGTCAGGAACCTTACTGATTTTCCTGATTGGACGATGGTACCCGGATTTGGTTCTTTATTAATTTGTTACAATTTTGGAGGGAAAGTTGCTGTTGCTGGCCAGATGCAATGGATTAATTGGCTACCATTTTGGAGGGAATGCAGGGATTATTTGATTGGCTACAATTTTGGAGGGAAAGTTGCTTTGTGAGTGGGGAAGGGAGGGGTATTGTTTAGATGAGTTTGGCCAGCTTTTCAACAGAAATGAGCTGCCTACACATAACATTTAGTTGCTGCCGCATGATTGGCTGATTAAATATTTGCATTAACAAGCTGGTGCTGGTCTACCTGTTAAAGTGACAGACAGCAGAATGAATGGTACTTGGTTGGCTGCTGCTTCTGCAGTTATGGCATCCGCCACAGTTGAAGATTACACTGTATTAAATCCGGCTACTCTTCTGCCCACAGCAGATGACGGAGAACCACACGATTGTTTAGTAATTGACCAAGTCCTGTCTCCCAGACCAGACCTTTCCTCCACCCAACTCCCTAATGCCAAGCTGGAAATAAGCAATATTATACAGAGTTTCAGTGATCACTCGTCTGGAGTGCAATTTGGGCAGCTGTGCGTTCTTTTATCTCTTTACATCTTCAATCCATGCGTGTTAAGCTATAACCTTTGTCTCTTATTTTAAGTTACAGTTACATCGTTTGTGGTAGACTATCATATCTTAGTTATATAACCAGCTAGTTACATAGCCAAATAAGTTGCATGCTCATAATTTAGTTGGTCAGTTAAACTTCAAGACAAAAATATAAACACAACACACAACACACAATTAACAGCTAAACTCTCCTGTGCTGTCTTCCATTGGAACTACGTGCCTCGCTACATTAAAATTTTTTAACAAAGATCAAATCTACAGAAACTGGACGGGCCTATGAGAAAGTGGGAGGGATATTTATATATATCAGAATATATTGCAGAATAGAAACAGTGCATAGATTGAACCACTCAAAACAAATCATTTAATAGACACAGTGCATAGATTGCATACATTGAACCATTCAAAAACAAAATTTGAGATTTCAGTTTTTGCAATTGACATTCCAGAAAAATTTCACTTTGAGCCTAGTTCAAGGCAGTAAACGAAATACAGTTCATTAATCAAATGAAAAGTTTCTTTTTAATGTGAGAACGTGAATGTGTCTGGATAAATTAATTAGTTTTACAAAGATGCAAAACAAAGTTTCAATTCAGTTTTCTAAATGGAAAAATATTGTCATAATCGTGACATAGAACATAAAGTTATCTCACATATAACAGATCAAAAAGGCAGTAAATAATAAACTTCAAACACCTAAGCAAGCAGTGATGTAGAGCTGATAATTGCCAATAACACATGAAGATTATATGCTTTAATAATAATTATTATTAACAACATAGAACACATATTTTGGATATATTTGAACACATATTTTCATATTTCCGCTAATATAGAGGTGAGAATATGAAATTAAGTCAGTTAAACTGTTCAAATATCACAGCCTATTTACAATCCGAATGAATGGAACAATGGACAGAGATCAGCCATGATGATTCACAGGCAGGATTTGTACAGATAAATGCTGCACATGTAAGGATACAGGCAATATCACTTTGTAGTATGAATATGATTTTATGAGTACAATGAGCTGCTGATGGTATTATCTCTCACAGAACCAGAGAAGACTCAGGGGAGGCTGCAGATATTCAGCAGTGTCTCTATCAGTGACCAGGAATTCTCACTCTTTCCTAAAATAAGTGATGATTGAATTCAACTGTGCCCTTTTAAAATGATGAGTGTGAGTGCTTTATTTGTATTATATAAATCTTGTTGTTTGTTCATGCCATTCAGCTTGGCTGGGGCTCTGTTTTGCTAAATAATTCTGAGTTGCACCTGTAAGCAGACTATTTGATATTAATTTCACACAGACGATGCATTTTCAACCCTACTGGAACAGGGGATGTGTAATCAATTAATTTTGATCTCCTCCTGTTTTCATCAAGAACGTTTCCTTCAGGTTTTCCATGGCTTTGTCTGGAGTTATAGCTCTCCAATTGGGGGGAATGTCAGAAGGCATAGCTCCGTATTCCTCTGCAAACTGCTTATTATACCTGCTGAAGACGTACTTCCAGTAGTCTGAGGCCTGGATGCTGGTGTCAGGCTGAATGCGCCAGTCAGGGTAAATGCTCTGATAGTACTTGTATGGATGAGATTTCCATTGTGTTTCACGAAACCTGAAGCATCCCTCACTGGCAACATCAGTGGAGCAGATATTGCTCACTAAAATACGCGCTACATAATGTATGCTTCCTGTAATTCCCTGAGGACGGTGAATGGAAGCAAAGTGCTCTGTGTGGCTCTTGCCACCAGCTTCACAGGGGGCCCGGCAGAAGGGACACTGCTTCCCACAGCCAAACACCCTGTTAAACAGCACCTTCTGTGGCTGAAAGGGCAGTGAGGTCAGCCTAGTTCTCACATCCCCACCTTTCTGAAACTCTGCGGCCTGCTCCATTTCATCCACAAGCACCTCCAGACACCGGGAAAAGTCTTCTGGTTTGGCAGAGTTTAAGGCCAGGACTGCGCTGAGGGGGTCTTTGGGGATGATTAGCTCCTGTAGGTCACTACAGATATCCTGAATGAACTGCTGAATGTTCTGGGCCTCCTCACCCCTTCCTGCTGCCTGTTCAGCTGCCTTCATCTGTGCGTTCTTAATGGCTTTTTTTATTCTGCTAACCATCACCTTCAGGCGATTAATCTCAATGTCCCTGAGGCTATCTCCCTCCGAGAACTGCTTCACCATCAGCTTCAATATCCAGTCATGTACAAAGGTCTCGTAATTATTTATGTATCTCACAAAGTCCCGAAAGTTATCACCCTTAAGCAGCTGCTCAAGGATTGAGAACTGGAAGAAGGTTCGAGTGCTGAAAGCAATGGCTTTCTGTCCTGCCAACATTTCATCCACAAGGTCAGGACCCAGAGATTTGGTGATGTATTCCTTCACCGCAGGTTGAAGACAGTTGATGGTGAAATCTTTGGCTTTCTTCTGACACTGGTCTCTTTTGTTGAACAGGTCCTTAAAGTCTGTGTAGTACTGTTGCTTGAACTGTTCCAGACAGTGACGAGGATCATTTACATGGATGAAAGCCAGATGCATTTTTTGAAACTCCCGTGCTGCATGTCCACAGATGTGGATCTTCAGCTTGGTCTGAAATTCAGCAGTTGTTTTCAGATTCATGTGCCTGTCCAGGATTTCGTCTACCTTGCAAAGCAATTCCATTGTGTATGTTTCATGGTAATCAGATCTTGTTCTCACTTTCTCATCAACAAACTGCTTGCTCTGCTCAATGATGTGATCAACTACCTGCTGGAACTCCTTCAACTCCTTTCCTGAGGATACATTCCAAAAGCATTGTTTTGATCCCAAATGTTTATTTTTCACTTTGAGTGGCTCTCTTCCATATTCAGACAAGTTGCCCACTTTTGAAAGTTTTTCACAAACTGAGCTGCCTTTCATCTCTAAGTTAACCCACAGCTGGTGGGAGATGTTTTGCACAATGTCTCGTTTCTCCATGCCAGGGAACCGCAGCTCTGCCACGGTCTTCTTCCACATCTTCTCAAATTCATCCACCAGCTGTTGATCTGACAGATCTTTACTTTTCCTGCATTTCTCAATCAGCCCCTGCACCTTTTTCTCCACTGTGGCCGTTTGATTGTTCTTGATGCTCTCTAACCTGAACATACCCTTTCTGATCTCCACCGTTGCCTCAAGCTTGTTTTTCACAGACTTCTCTGTCTCCCTCCTGATGGTTTTGGCTGTGATGTTCAAGTCTTCCTTGTACTTCTCTACCAAGTGAACATGTCCCTCTTGCCTCTTGTAGAATTCAGTGAGGTTGGCCAAAATGAGCGTTTCCCCTTTAGTCAGTTGAACAAAGGCCTCATTTGTCAGGTGGATCAGTAACTCATCCAAATTCTTAAATTCTGCTTCTGTGCCAAAGTTTGACACCTTTGTCTCAGCTTCCATTAGCCAGGAGTACATGTTCTTCCTGAAGTCCCACTCCCATTGATTGAATTCAGTGCAAAGCTGAGCATAAGCTTCAGCCACAAGGCTGTTGCGGAAACTGAAGATGAAGTTCTCATACTTCACTGCTTGCCATAAGCTCTTCGTCCATTCAAGGAACTCAATGATTGTGTGTGCTGAGCTGTTTCCAGATTTTTGTTCCATAAACTTCTCAATCACACTCCTCTTGAAAAGATCCACAGACTCACTGTAGCCAACACTGACAGGGGCCATGGGAGGGTTGCCGTGCCAGAGCCCAGGGATGTACCAGGTGTTTTTCTCTGGATCATACTCCATGACATCAGTAAATGTGTAGTTGTTTCCCTTCTTTTCCATCTTAGCTGCTGCTTGGGTCATCTCATTCAGCTGCTCCAGCAGAAGCTTCCTGTCTCTCATGTTACTGTCATGGGCAGAGATGTCTGGCACATTCTGGTGCACAAAATGACAGCAGGGTTTTCTCCCAACTTCTTTCATACGCAGGAAGGCGTGCACCACAATCTGCAGGATATCGTTCATTTCCATGCAATTCTCCATGGCGATGTTGATGACTGTGATGTCACTCAGCCCCACCACCAGAGTGGCCAGTTCATTATCATGCTCATGACTGTCAATCAGCTGTGCCAACTGTGGTGCCTTCAAACCTTCAGTGTCAATAATCATGATGTAATCACACCCAAGCCGCACTTTAAAATCCTCTTTCACTCTGATGAGGAGCATGAAGGCCCCTCTGGTGCACCTGCCACTACTGACAGCAAACTGGACCCCAAACATGGTGTTCAGGAGGGTGGACTTCCCAGTGCTCTGTACCCCCAGTACAGTGATCACCCGGATCTTACATTTATCCTGAGTGAGATGATGGAGTTCTTTCAGAACCTGTGTCACCCACTCCAGAGGAATATTGCTTGAGTCTCCATCCACCAGCTCAAGAGGAAAGCCCTCCTGTAGCAGCTCTGCACAGTGACGTGGCAGGCACTTAATCTCTGGGGTGAGGGCTTTGGGGAGTGAGCAGGCCGACTCGTACAGCTGACCCATTTCCCTCAGGAAGTGCTCCGTCCCCAAGGAGCAGCTGGAGATCTCCCTGTCCAACTGTGCAATGAGCTCCTTGTTTTCTGAGGAACTCAGACACTGTTCCTTGTACAATGCCCGAAGAGGTGGAAGGTGTGTGCGTGACAGATTATCCAGATTGATCCTCATCCACTTGAGGAAATACTTGCGCTCCTCTGTGGAATTGCACATCGCAGAGATGAAACGGGACATAGAATTGGAGATGCTGTGAGCCCTCTGCTGTTCTCTGAGCTTCTGCCTCTGATCTGCAAGCTCATTCTTGTAAACTTCTATGTTTTTCTCCCCAGCATTTTTCATCCTGCACTGTTCCTTCTCCAGTTTGGCCAGCTGTTGCCATGCAGTCCCTTGCAAGGGCAGCTCTTTCTCCTTGAAGCTTGGAATATCAGATATTCTTCCTGTGATTTCATCAGCATTAAGCTTGCCACTCTTACAGTGGATGTAATTTTCATCAACATGGATCAGAAGCTCATATGCAGGAGCAGACATCCTTTCAATGCTCATTTTAATGTTTCCCTTTAAAATACCACGGATAGCCAAACACAGGTTTTTGTTGAATTCTGCATCATTTCTTCCCGGATGCTTTATGATGATGTCACTGGGTTTTGTCTCCGAAATACATTTCCTGAAGTCATCCTCATCGAAGGTCTGGCTCTGTGAATTGGTGATCAAAATCCAATGAGTTTTAAAGTGCTCAGAGTCCAGAAATTTTTGTTCAAACTTAAAGTTGTCGCAAAACACAAATATAGCAGTAGATGTGCGGCAGAGGAAAGCGTTCTGAGTTTCAAAGTCTCTGAGGTCCCCACGGAGGTTAGCTATAGCCAGAGGCTCAGAGAAGATGTCAGTGTTTTTGTTCCCACTGGGCAGATACCAGCTGATTTCCACCAGCCCATTGGAAATCCTCCTTGGGGTGTCACCACACTCCATGTTTTTGTGAACAAAGGTGTCGTGGTACTGCTGAGGGTTGCTGAGGACTTGGTTCAGAATGTGAGACTTGGACATGCTGCTGTTTCCCAGCCTCACAAAAGAGACCATGGGGAGGTCAGAGAGAACAATGCTCTCCTCGACAAACCCTCTTGGGTCATCCAAAGAGTGTGGCTTGTACGTTTTCACAATATCCCTCATGGCCCACAGCATTAAAGTGCACTGCTGTGTATCACATTTAGGAAGCAGCAGAGGCACAGAGAACTGGCACATGGACATTTTCAAAGCCATCTCCTGCTGGAGAAAGCCATCTGAACACAGAAAAACAGCAATTATGAGGTCCAGGGGGTTGACTCTGTTGCTGTGGTCCTGTGGATTTTTCATGGTGTTCAGTAAACTATCCAGGCTTTGGGGCTCTGTGTCCGTTTCCGAGGTACAGCTCATTCTACGAAAGGACTCATTCACCATCATCAGCTTCCTCAGGAAACACCATGGCAGAGATTTCAGAGACTGGATGCTTTCATCAGATAAAGTCTCTGCATCAATCTCCAGCACCTGGCTCAGAGTCAGCTTGTTCTTCAGGTGGTGTTCCAGTCCCAGGTCTCTCAGCAGCTCCTCCAGACTGGTTCCTGTCATTGGGGATGGAAGCTGCATTAGTACATATGCACAGTAGTACAGTAATAAAATCATAAGAATGCATAAAAATACACTTGCACATCAAAAAATGACTAAAGTTCTTGGCAAACTGAATGCTTCATACTCCTGAGTGATGCTATGGCTTGTATTATTGTACCCTGTTCATCATTAATTCATCTCTAGCCCTGGACCATGATTCTGAGGTGTTCAGGGACACTTGAATGCAGTGATTCTCCCTGCCGAGTCCCTCCCCCCACCCTCGGAGCTGCTCCCTCATGCACAGGCCTTACTGGGATCCTGGTGTGCTGAACCAAAGTCCGTATTTACACATGTCATGCAGCATTTTCATAAGAGGTCACAGAAATGTATTGTTTAATTAAGTTCATTGCAGGCTTAAAAATCACTGCTGCTAGAGCAATACATTACATTACATTATTGGCATTTGGCAGACGCTCTCATCCAGAGCTACGTACAACAAAGTGCATATCCATAACCAGGGATAAATGCACTGAAAGACCCTAGAGGGAAGTACAATTTCAATTGCTACCCGTACAACAAAGATAAGGACCAGGGCCTATTTTCTTTTTTAAACAACAAATAAACAAACAGAAAACAAAGCAAAAGTAACCAAACTCAACAATCCAAATACTGCTTACCTAGCCAACTAAAAATACCGAAACACAACGTAAATCACAAAGACAACAATTAAGGTTCACAGGGAGGTAGGGAGGGATGGGGAGAGGTGCTGCTTGAAGAGGTGCATCTTCAGTTTGCGCTTGAAGGTGGGGAGAGATTCTACAGTTCTGACCTCAACGGGGAGTTCGTTCCACCACCGTGGAGCCAGAACAGACAGTAGTCGTGAGCGTGAGGTGGAGGTTCAGAGAGGAGGAGGTGCCAAGCGGCCTATGGAGGCTGAACAAAGAGGTCTGGCAGGGGTGTAGGGTCTGATAATTTTTTGCCCTGGGGAACTCCTGTGGCAAGGGGCAGAGGTGTCGATACCGTACCAGCCCAGGCAACCTGGAAGGAGCGACCAAGAGAGGTAGGACAGGAGAGGTAGGACTCAATCCAGTCCAGGGCTGTGCCACAGATGCCTGTTGCTGACAGGGCGGACAGGAGGATGGAGTGATCCACAGTGTCGAAGGCAGCAGAGAGATCTAGAAGAATGAGGACAGAGGAGAGGGAGGCTGCTTGTGCGGCAAGAAGCGACTCACTGATGGAGAGGAGCACGGACTCTGTCGAGTGGCCCGATCTGAAGCCAGACTGATGGGGGTCTAGCAGGTTGTTGTTAGAAAAGAAAGAAGAAAGTTGAGTAGAAGCAGCTCGTTCTATGGTTTTAGAAAGAAAAGGAAGAAGAGATACCGGGCGGTAGTTCTGGATGATGGAGGGATCCAGGGTAGGCTTTTTTAGCAACGGAGTGATGTGGGCCCTCTTGGTGGATGCTGGAAAACAGCCGGAAGACAGGGAGGAGTTGACAAGGGAGGTGACAAATGGGAGAATGTCAGGTGTGATAGTCTGGAGAAGAGAAGAGGGGATAGGGTCAAGGGCATTGGTTGTAGGGCGGTGGGAGAGCAGGAGTTGAGAAACATCAGAGTCTGTAAGGGGGGGAGAAAGTGGAAAAGGAAGGGATGGGCCTTGAGGGGGGAAAGGACACAGTAAGGGGGGCGGTGGTTGTAAAGGATCGGCAGATGACTGTGACCTTCTCATCGAAAAAATCAGCAAAGTCATCAGCAGCGAAGGAGGACTGAGGTGGAGGAGGCGGTGTGTTGAGGAGAGAGGAGAAAATGGAGAACAGTTTCCGGGGGTTAGACCGGAGTTCTGAATTTGTGTCTGATAGTATTTTGCTTTGGCGGCAGTGACAGCGGAAGAGAATGCCGACAGGAGAGACTGGTAAATTGTGAGGTCTGAAGGGTCTCTGGATTTTCCCCACTTCCTCTCCGCTGCGCGGAGGCTGGTCCTGGAGGTACGGAGGGTGTCAGATATCCAAGGACTGGGAGGGGATGTGCGAGGTGGCTTTGAGACAGGGGGACAGAGAGAGTCAAAGGCGGAGGAGAGAGATGAAAGGAGGGTGGCAGATACAGAGTCAGTGGGGAGTTTGGAGAAGGACTCGAGAGGGGGGAGGGAGGCGGTGACAGTGGTCGCAAAGGAAGAGGGTGAGAGGGAGCGGAGGTTACGGCGGGCTGAGGAAGTGTGGGTGGGAGGAGGATGGGGAGGAAGAGGGAGGGAGAATGAGATGAAGTGGTGATCAGATGTATGCAGAGGGGTAACCGTGAAATCAGTGAGCAGTTCCTCACAAAGACAAGGTCTCGGACATCGCCCGCCTTGTGGGTTGGAGGAGAGTGTTGCAGGGAGAGGCCAAAGGAGTGGAGTAGCAGTAGGAAGGCAGCAGCCTGGGAGGCTTCAAGGTGGATGTTGAAGTCTCCAAGGAGAATCAGTGGGGTGCCATCCTCAGGGAAGGAGCTGAGAAGGGTGTCTAGCTCATCAAGGAAGTTTCCCAGGGGCCCTGGAGGACGATAGATAACTGCAATGAAAAGTTTAGTAGGGTAGGATACTGCAACAAAATGGAATTCAAAAGTGAATATGGACAGGTCAGAGAGGGGGAGAGCAGAGAATTTCCATGAGGGGGAAATTAAAAGACCAGTACCACCGCCACGGCCGGAAGGCCGGGGGGTGTGTGAGAAGGAGAAGGAGGATGAGAGGGCAGCAGGAGTGGCGGTGTTGTCAGGTGTGATCCAGGTCTCTGTTAGGGCAAGGAATTGTAGGGACTGGAGGGAGGCATATGCAGGGATGAAGTCAGCCTTCCGAGTGGCAGACTGGCAGTTCCATAGTCGCCCTGTGACAGCAAAGTCCTCACAGGGCGAGGTTCGAGGGGTTCCGACGCCGTGGAGGCCCACGTCGCAGGGGGCGTCTTCTTCAATAGACCCTGACTGTCACTAGGAAACTCATTATTCTCCACCTCTGGACACATGGGAAAGGGAAGTTGTTGGAAATATAGAGGAGAATAAGTATTGAGGACAGTTAGTCAGAAGGAGGAAGTAGTTATTTTTTTGGGTGAATTTGTCCAGGGCCAGGACCCCTCCTCCTACACTGTGCCCTGTCACTGTGCTGGGACATTGGATTTCTGCTTGGTCCAGAGGGAAGAGCACCTCCCACTGGCCTACCAGCACCTCTTCCTACTTGGTTTCCCAGGAGGTCTCCCTCCTCATCTACTTGGGGTCCTCACCTTTACTGATGGTCTCATCTTTAGACACACTCACACTCTGCTCTGAGTCTTCAGTTTCCTGCAATGAAAAACATCACAGACAGTGTTTTCATATTTCATATTCTGTTTGCTTTTGTTTTACACAATACAATGTAATACGTTATTTCAGGAAGTGGTTAGGTTAAGTGCGGCTAAGTTGAATAATGCAGCTGGGACCTGTCAGGCATAGAGGCTGTCCAATCACAAGCTTTCAGGCAAGCGCTCTGGGTGTAGGAGCCGCGGTGGCGCAACAGGCTACCACGCAGCAGACTTGCGGTTGCAGTTCACTGCAGTTGGGTTCGATTCCCGGTCCTGCCAAAGGCCAAGTTTGGCCGGCTCACATGGAGCAGCAAGGGTGGGACTTGGCAGGGTTAGTAGATTGCCGCACAACAAAAAGTACCTTGGGCACCTTGGAATTACGGAAGAATGAGCATGAGATGAGATGGCTTGAAGAAGGCGTGTTGCTCTCCTTCATGCTGCTGAGGGACGGGGTGTGGGTGGTGTATGTAATACTAGCTCTAATTGAATCAGACGGGGTACAATTGGCTACCAAATTGGGAGAAAAAAAATAAAATAAAAAAAATAAAACAAAAAAAAAAAAGAGTTCTGAATGTGTTTTTATTTTACACAATATTTTTATACATTGACTCATTTATTAATATGAATACTAGCCGGTATTTCAGGAAGTGGTTAGGTTAAGTGCTGCTTAGTTGAATAATGCAGCTGGGACCTGTCATAGAAGCTGTCCAATCACAAGCTTTCAGGCAAGAGTTCTGGGCGTGTCTGAATGTGACTCGAGGAATGGCTCTAGAGCAGAGATCTGGAACCCAAATCTTGGATGGCTGCAGTGTTTCCTGGTTTGGTGTTTTTAGCAAATATTTAATGTAAGTCACTGATTGCTTGTTTGCAAGGCCTTCACAGGATGCCTACAAGACCATACAAAAAATCCTTTTTGAATTTTGCCCTGGAATTGAACAACTGGACATTCTGACCTACAGAACTGGAGTTTGGCTCTGAGATTTGTCAAATCTCACCTCCTCCTCGTGTGCAGTGCACACAGTGTCTTTGGTGTCCTTACTCAAGGTCCCATCCATGTTTTCAGTATCTGCTGAACATCTCTTTTCCTCTGACTTAGCTGGGCCAGCAGAGGAGGGTTGGGACTGGGCCAGGCATGAGGATGCGTTCTCTGGTGCTGGTTCTGTGCCCAGCCTGGATCGGTTGTCTGTGGTCTCCTCCCGATTCTCAGAATCTGCACCTGAGATGCTCAAAGACAGACCACAGTCACACGCCCTGGTATATGAGGTCCAAGGAAGGATCTCAAACCCTTAACATCCACCCCAAGTAAAATGTGTCATTTCAAAAAACAGTTTTGATAAAGCAGGGCGGCATGGATGGTGTAGTGGGTATCACTGCCACCTCACAGCAAGGAGGTCCTGGGTAATCCCAGTCAAGACGGGGCCTCTCTTTGCATGTCCTCCCCGTGTTTGTGTGGGTTTCCTCCCACAGTCCAAAGAAATGCAGGTTAGGCTGATTGGAGAGTCTAAATTGCCTGTGGGTATGAATGTGCGAGTGAATCGTGTGTGTGTGCCCTGCGATGGACTGCCGACCTGTCCAGGGTGTATTCCTGCCTTTCACCCAATGTATAATAGGCTCCAGCCCTCCTGCGACCCTGTTTAGGATAAGCGGGTTAAGATAAAAGATGGATGGATGGATGGATAGAGTTTCTTTAAAGCACTGCGGTGGTGCACAGCTAAGCACTAGTGGCTCAGCTCAGCACCATATAAGACATGGCTAAGCATCACAGTGGCGCTGTTATGATCTGCGTTTTCTGTATCTGTATTTTGTAAGTCCTCAGAATTTTTGCCTCTGTGCTTCCAGAAGTCAATCTGTCAGTTCATTCCCTATCATTTGTTTCACCTGTGTTCTACTTCCTGATTGTGGGACTCACAGGATTCTTGTTTCCTCTCGTTATCTCCCTATATACACCGGTTTGTTTTGTGTAGTATTTGCCAGATTGTCATGTGCTTCCGCGATACTTTCCAGTGTTTTTTCCTGTCTGATTACCTGTGTATCGACCTGTTTGGCTTTCGACTTCTGAGTCCTGGATTACCCTTCTGTTCATCTTTGATCCGCTGTGTTTGGACTCCCTTTGATTTATTGGTTTGTGTTTTTGGTTTTCGATTCTGTTTATCCCCCAGTTTGGACTACCTCATTGTTTTTGTTGCATCTGTTTGCCTGGCTATCAGACTCCTGCTTGGAGTATCGTTTAAGAACTGTTTATTCTCTACTATACCTGTTTGCTGGTTCTCGACTGGCTTGTCTACTCTGCCCAAAAGTTAATAAAGACTTCAAATTGAACTTCTGTGGTCTAGCTATTGGGTTTGTTGTTCTGAAGCCTGACAGGCACAGGGCATCACACTTTCATTCGTTGCAGTTGCACACTTTTATCTTGGTGAGTACATTCCCCAATTTACCCATTAGGGCAGCCATCTAAACTGTTAAGTTGAAATTGCTACTACTTTGACTAGTTTAGCAAGCTGGGTGAATGACAGCTCGCTAAGTAATGACATGAAAATGAAGCTAGGGGGGCTGGTTATTAACTAGCATGCTAGATTTACCTGGGACAGGTTTCCTTGCAGAGCACCGTTTGTAGCCACATTCACTGCAGAATTTGTCATTCTGCCGACATTCACTGCTGCATTTGGGGCACTCCATCTGCATCCGTCTGGGCAAACGTAACATAACAAAACATAACATGACATGACATTAGCATAACACAATGATGAGAACAGGCCATTCAGCCCAGCAATGCTCACCTTTACCAAACACTAAAGTGTACCTACTGCTTAGTTTGCCTAAAAGCTAGATAGTATCTAACCCTATCAAGCCTGAAAACCTTCCAGTGTGTAAACCAGTCATAAGTAACATTTGGTCTCATGCGCTGGTCAGCTTGCTGACTTCCCCCTCCTGGAGCATACATTGTTAGCCCCCACCGTTGGCACACATGCCTGTGGGGGAGAGCTAGAGAAGGATTCTTAGAGGCACCTTCTTGGGCCCTGGGGGCCCCCCTTTTCTCACATTCCTACAGGATTTGAGTACAGGAGTACAGGAGATGGCATAAAGATGTTTCATGATAATCCCAGGTCAGAATATAGTAATGTTTGGTGTTATTCTGATTGGTTCAGTGCGACTGGTGTAATGGTCTAGTTTTTGTAACAGTCTACCGTTCGGTATCGACACCTCGGCCCCTCGCCACAGGAGTTCCCCAGGGCTCAGTCCTTGGCCCGCTTCTTTTTTCTCTCTACACTCGCTCCCTTGGCCCTGTGATCACTGCACATGGGCTATCCTACCACTGCTATGCGGACGATACCCAACTCTTCGTCTCATTCCCGCCGTCTGATACGCAGGTTTCAGCCCGTATCTCCGCTTGCCTGAGGGACATCCAGAGCTGGATGGACAACCACCATCTAAAGCTCAACTCAGGTAAAACTGAAATGATATTCATCCCTGCTAATGCCTCTCCCCATCTGGATCTCTCCATTTCCCTCGGGGATACCACACTCACGCCGTCACCCAGTGCAAGGAACCTCGGCGTGGTGATGGACAGCAGACTGTCCCTTTCCGAGAACATTGCGGCGGTGACCCGGTCTTGCAGGTTCTTCCTATACAACATACGGAGAATCCGCCCCTTTCTCACCCCCTACTCGACCCAGCTCCTGGTCCAAGCGATGGTTCTGTCCCGCCTGGACTACTGCAATTCCCTCTTGGCTGGCCTCCCAGCGTCTGCCATCAGACCCCTCCAACTCATCCAGAATGCAGCAGCTCGTCTGGTCTTCAACCTTCCCAAATACTCACACGTCACCCCCCTGCTTACTTCCCTCCACTGGCTGCCTGTCATGGCTCGCATCAAATTCAAAACATTGGTGCTAGCCTTCCAAGCAGTTAAAGGGTCTTCCCCAGCTTATCTGCAAAAAATCATCAGACCCTACACCCCTGCCAGACCTCTTCGTTCAGCCTCCACAGGCCGCTTGGCACCTCCCCCTCTCAGAACCTCCACCTCACGCTCACGACTACTGTCTGTTCTGGCTCCACGGTGGTGGAACGAACTCCCCGTTGAGGTCAGAACTATAGAATCCCTCCCCACCTTCAAGCGCAAGCTGAAGACACACCTCTTCAAACAGCACCTCTCCCCATCCCTCCCTACCTCCCTGTGAACCTTAATTGTTGTCTCTGTGACTTGTGTATCAGTATTTTAGTTGGCTAGGTAAGCAGTGTTTGGATAGTTAACTTTGGTGACTTTTGCTCTGTTTGTTTGTTTGTTCAAAAAAAAAAAAAAAAAATAAAAAAAAAAAAAAAAAAAAAAATTAAAAAATTAAAAAAAAAAAAAAAAAAAAAAATTGGCCCTTGCCCTTATCTTTGTTGTACAAGTAGCAGTTGAAATTGTACTTACCTCTAGGGTCTTTCAGCGAACTTATCCCTGGTTATGGGTATGCACTTTGTTGTACGTCGCTCTGGATAAGAGCGTCTGCCAAATGCCAATAATGTAATGTAATGTAATGATATCATAACCATTCAGGAGCCGAGGGGAAACTGGGCAAAAGCTGTCTCTGTAGAAGCCATGTGTTTTAGCCCCCTGCCTGGTGGGCCTGGCTGTAAATTATAGATGGGTGACTCACTTTTAGGGTCAAGAACTAAGGCCTGGATTTTGGAGATAAGGAGAAGAAACCAAACAGTCTGGGATGTCTCCTTTCCTTTCATTCACCCAAATCAGGTTTATCCAAAAGGTATATTACCATGAGAGGCACAAAGACATATTTACAGCATAGTGCAGTTATCATGAAAACTCCCAACTACAGCATTCACAGATATGATGGGGCGGCCTGTAGCATAGTGGTTAAGGTCAGGAAGGGCTGCCATTTGTGAGGGGCCTGAGAGCTGGGGTTTCAAGGTTGTTTAGACTACCTGTTGGGGAGTTAAGATGTATGAGTGGTCCAAGGCCAGTTGGGTCATGGGAAAAGAATCCTCCCGAACATTGGTGACCTCCCTGTGACCCCATACCTGGTCACTTCCAAGGGGGAAGACTCCGGACAATGCCACAGTGCCCTCATTTGGGCACTGCTGTCATTACACCGGTGACTGCTCTCTTGGATTAAATATTCAAAACTGCTATTAAGATAGTAAATAGACCCGGTAACACCTTGAAAACATTGCCCATGTGATCCTTGTATTATTGCATTAAGTCTTATGTAATGGTAACAGGAATTGCATGTAAAATGGATAATCAGGAGGGAAGTTTCATGATAACTGCATGGATGTGATCTGGTAAAATCAAGGAATCGGATGAGATACATTTCATACCAAATGGAATTTAATAAACTATAGTTTCAGTATCATCTCATTTTCCCTACTCAACAACCCCCAACGGTGGGGGTCTAAATTCCAGATTTGACCACCCCTCCAGGTTGATTTATGGCACTGCCGCCTGGTTTCAAACGTATGATTTGGCATAAAAGCAAGGGAGACAGACCAATCTGGGAAGATCGTATTCGACTTCCCACACAGCATATTGTACGTGTATGTAAGTATCAGGAAGATCGTATTCGACTTCCACACAACATGTCTTATGTATGTATGTATGTGTAGCAGCGGAAGATCGTATGTGACTTTCCACGCGGCATATTCTATACTCTGTGTTTGTGTGTAGTCCAAGCAGGCTAGGTATGATTATTTACTCTATCTCTATTCTTAATTTGTGTATTTTGTAATTGATTGTGATATTCTAAAGCTAATAACCTACCTGTCTGCAAATAAACTATTTTGTTTGTAACTTGCGTGATCTCCATGACTCTAATTCATCTTGTACCTTTTCAGCCTAAATTATAACTGAATACTCAGGGGGAAATGGTGGCCAAAGACCGACCGATCGGCGGGGGCGGTGCACCTGTGGTAGTTCTAAGCTGTGCGGTCAGCAATTTCTGTCCCTTAAAGGGTCGGGGGACGCACGGCTCTTGTAATCTGGTGCGAAGGGAACCCATGGGCGTTACGGCGCTGGTTCCTGCCAAATTAGCTCTAAGGAGCCCAGTTAATGCTACGCTGACCTGGGCTCGCAACTATCATGGCAGGTTTGCATGTATTGTGTTGACTGGACCCTCAGCCTCTGAGTTCTCCACCGAACTGAGATTTCAGCAGTAATGCTAATCCCGGGAGCATATATTGAGTAATGGTGGCGCAGGTACAAGTCCAATGTAATCACTCCCGAGGTCCGCGTAAATTGCAAACCCAAATTTCTAAATGATATTTTAAATGGAGTCAGATAAACGAGTAAAACTATAGTAACCACTAAGCTTACAATACGGCCCCGTTTGAGAACGGAGAATATTAAGAATTGTACTGATCCGTTTCTGGCCAGCTATAAGCGGGATATGGGGCAGGTCAATCCATATCCGACCCATGGCAACGGACCCAGTATATTCTTAAACATAATTGTGCTCTGTTCTTGTACGGAGGATAATAATTAACCCAACTAATGTTCTCCCAGCAACGCCAGAAGGACAAGCACGCAAAGCCCCCTTCGGCCCCCGCTAAATTCCGTCATTGGGTTAGCGTGGGGTTTTACAAGTGTTTCTGCCTCCACTATATGTCCTGGCATGCTACTCCACACAGTGACCACCCTTGGCCAATTTCCATTCATGCTCTCTCGTTGTGCTAACCAAACTCACCCTGAAGAATCGCCTGTAATTCACTTTGTTAATTCCTTTAATGAATTTAAAAGCCTCAATCAAATCAACCCGATGTCTCCCTTTACTAAGCTTGGAGAGAAGAAGCATCTTAAAGTCCTCATTACTTTTATCTTTTATACATGGAATCAATCAGGTTTCCCTTCTTTGAACCTGTGTAACATCACACAGTTAAAGAAGAGTCAAAGCACCTTATACAAAATGTGGAAATGTGAGGTTGGAGATGTAAAAGAAACCAGGTAATTCCCTTCCAAGGAAAGTAAACTGAAAGTAATTATTTGCCTGCCTGAAAACGTTGAGACTACATTCATTTAGCAGATGCTATGACCCAGAGCAACTCACCTGGTTTTTGAGCAATGGTGCCAAACCAGACTAATAACAAGATAACAAGTCCTTGCAATGATTATCTTTCAATCATGAGGTAAACGGGTCTATTGACAAATACATTGAAAATGTTGCTGTTGTCTCAATGGGCATTTAGACTAAAGACTGTAGCTGGGCCACTGAAGATGCAACATTAACAATAAGGCCAAACCACAAACAGAAAATGCAGTATTCTGAAATAAGCTCAAACCAAACAGCACCTAAGGGAAGTGAGGAGTTCATTGAGATGATGAAAAAAAAGACTAGAAATAAATGCAGATGTGGTCAATGTAGTTAACACTACACACAAATCTAGGTTGATATGTAGAAGTTTATTTCAGACATCATGAGGGAAATCTCTGATATCAAATTATAGGAAATTGAAATAGTTATTCAATTTAAGGGGGCAATTACTTTTTCATTCAACTTTTCATTGTTTGATAACTTTTTTCATTAAATCAATGAAACAATCATTTAAATATTTACTCAGATTCCCTTTGTCTAATATTACATTTTGCCTAAAGATCTGAAACCATTCGCTGTGAAAGATATGCAGTAATGGAGAAGAGCAGGAAGGGGGAGTTTTTACAGCACTGAATGCATATTCTCAGCTCAGGTATTTTCTATTTAGTGTTGCATTAACACTGGGCATTGTCTGTGCATGTATGATAAGCTGTGAATTAAACCAATGAGTGCCCTTGTTTCATTTACCTCCCATGCCCAGCACAAAGTCCTGCACGGTCCTGTGCTTTAGTGCTTGTCTGAAGCTGTTTATATTAGCCAGTAATATGAAGATGTTTAAATTAGCTTCACTTACCTAAAAAATCTCTTCTGGAATCAGTTTGGCTGCAATGTTTTTTCCGTGAAAACTAAAGAAAAGTGTGAAGATGAAATGAAACTGATGCGCCAAGCTGAGTGCGTTTAACAATGACCCAACACTCGACTGTCAGGCAATGTTCTGGTTTTGCAGTCTTTCTGGGAAGAGCAGGCGCGGCACCTCTTCTCTTTACTTCCTGTGCCTTTTGGTGAGACTTTGGCTGGAGCAGGACCAGATTCCTCCACTGGTACGACCTTCACAGTGAATACTGTTGAGGAGAAATTTTAAAATGCTGAGTTCAAAAGCTTTAAGAATTATGAGCCTGTATAAACTTTGTTACTGATACATGAAGGCATTGTGCAAAACTGCTGTGCTGTGCTGCTAGGGAGTGGTAGATGTCTGTGAGACTTCCTCTTTCAGACCCGACATTTGATAACAGGATGCTGAGTCGAAATCGAAATACGATTGGGCGAGAGGTATTGCTGGCAGAGAAAGAAAGATATTGAATTATGAAAATAAATGTGTGAAGAAAGATGTACCTTAAAAGGCAGAAAGACATTAAACAAAAAAAAAAAGACATGACATTAAGCCCTGGCTTCTGTTTGTTCAAAGTATTCACATGACTTGGACATTGTGACACTTGTAAATGCTTAATAATCTGTCACGTTTTAGGCGAAGTAAAAAGGTATAAAGAGGGACTGCCCCTCTTGCATTTTGGGGAAAGTGTCGGTAAGCACATACCCCCATTCTTTATTGGCTTGCAAGTAGAAAACTCACAGGTCTTTTCTTGACACCCTCTGCAGAAGCAGGAATGAGAGGATATTTCCACGACAGAACTTGGCATAGTCGGCAGGATTCCTAACTCAGTTTTTCTCCCTAAAATAGGAGCGAAGTTTCTGACCAAACGGAGGAGGCGGTGTATACTGCCAGGACCGGGTCCTGAAACGCTGAACCCACTCACACCAGCATATTCCATCTATCTGAACTGTTAAGTTGAAATTGCTACTGCTTTGACTAGTTTAGCAAGCTGGATGAATGATAGCTATCTAAGTAATGACATGAAAATTAAGCTGGTTGCTAACTAGCATGTTAGGCTTACCTGGGACACGTTCACAGCAGAACTTGTCGTTCTGCCCACATTCACTGCTGCAACTGGGGCATTCCATCTGCCTCCCTCTAGGCAAATACAACACAACACCACACCACAACACAACACACCACAACACAACATAACACAACACAACACAACACAACACAATGATGAGAACAGGCCATTCAGCCCAGCAATGCTCACCTTTACCAAACACTAAAGTGTACCTACTGCTTAGTTTGCAGAAAAGCTAGATAGTATCTCACACTATCAAGCCAGAGACCACTCTCTGTGTGAAAAAATACTTTGTAATGTCTGTGAGAAATGTATCCTTTGCCTTCTGCTCTCTTATTGTGCTCAACAAACTCACCCTGAAGAATAGCAATGTAGTTCACTTTGTTAATTCCTTTATTGAAATTAAAAGCCTCAATCAAATCACCCCGAAGTCTCCCTTTACTAAGCTTAGAGAGACTAAGCATCTTAAGATAAAGTCATTACTTTTATCTTTTATTCAGGGAATCAATCAGGTCTCCCTTCTTTGAACCTTTGTAACATCACACAGTTACAGCAAGAAGAGTCAAAGCACCTTGTACAAAATGTAGAAATGTGAGGTTGGAGACCAAAAGTAATTATTTGCAGGTCTGAAAGAGTTGAGACTACATTAATTTAGCAGATGGTGTGATCTAGAACAACTCACCTGGTTTTTGAGCAATGGTGCCAAACCAGACTAATAATAAGAAAAGACGTGTTGTATCACAAAAGTACAGGACTGTAGAGTCCTTGCAAATTGTGATTATCTTTCAATCAGGAGGAGACGAAAGCTTCAGCAAGTGCAAGTAAACGGGTCTATTGAAAAATACATTGAAAATGTTGCTGTTGTCTCGATGGGCATTTAGAGTAAATACTGTAGCTGGGCCACTGAAAATGCAACATTAAGAATAAGGCCAAACCACAAACAGAAAATGCAGTATTCTGAAATAAGCTCAACCCGGAATTATTCAACTAGTAAAACAAGTTGGATGAGAAGAAGGACAGCTACACAAGGTCTTTACATCCTAGATAAGAACTGAACCCTGGTATAGTAATGAATGACATGGTATCATATCTTACGGGAGTAAAGAGGTTTGTGGTTCAAAAGACATCAACTAAACTGGCAAAGTAAAACACCCCCAATGTGTATGTGATAGAAACAGAACACGATGGACAACTGCAGTGCAGGATAGAAGACCATTGGGCAAGTGAATTAGTCAAAGCGTGCAAAGAAGGCACACTGCAATTTGGAAATTGTAATGAAATATTTTTGCCTGGGAAAACCTTTATGGGACCATGGGTCCCAAGAAAATGGTCAAGAAAAGGGTCAGAGGACTGCACAAGTTCTCAGGTCCTAAATATATGATGTGAACCAGCGGTAAAGAATTTTAAAATCTGAGATTCCCGCAGTTTCAGTCCGACTCCAAGAATTAAAAGAGAAAGAAAGAAGGGTAAGAAGAAAGTGAATGGGGAAGGTTTTAAATTATGAATGAAGCAAAGGATAAACAACAACAGGGTATTAGAGAGAGGGAAGGAAGGGCAAGTTCTGAGAATAAAAAATAAAAACTTCCTCCACCCCATGCAACAGCATATTCCACACTGCCAGTGCCCATGTCTAATCCTCAAATGTTGAGTTGTTCTGAGTTATATCCAGATCTCCACTGCACGGCAAAAACAAAACCTGGGGAATTGCCAATTTGGAACTTACACGTGAGTAGTAGGGTGACCACCCATCCCACATTTTGCGGGACAGTCCCGAAAATGTAACGTTTGTCCCGCACCCTGCATGAACAGAACATGTCCTGCATTTCAAAGATTATTGTAAAAATATATATAAATAAATAAAAAAGGTAATTCCTTTTATGTCCTGCTCCAATTACCCTCTTATATTTAAAAATGTTGTTATTGGGGGAAAAAAGTTCAGTGGCTCAAATTCTTTTTTTTTTTTCAACTAGCATGCCTCCGTGGCCAGTGCATAATTTTTATGTGGAATTAGTAAAAGTAAAGTTTGCAACTCTTTTAAACGGTAAGCCTTGTGGTTATTAATTTACTTTGATACCAGCCCTGGCCTTCTTTATTATTATGCAAAATATTGAATGATTTTGGGGTATGTCTGAATTTATTCGGTAAGAGAGAAGGCCTGTGTAGTCTATAGCCTTTTTCATTTCACCAATGCTGTAATGATGCGTGTGTATGACAGAGAGAGAGAGAGATAGAGAGAAAGAAAGAAAGAGAGGGAGGTAGAGAAAAAGAAAAGAGACTTAGCACACACGTTTTGAGATTGGAGCTGTGTTGGGGCTTGTGTGTTGGTTGTTGATGGCAAACTCATATAATCAAGCATAGATTGAATACTCAAACGGCAGTTAGCCGAATGCCCTCCCATTAAATTTGCTCTGCACCTTGCCTGAGAGCAGTGACAGCTGCTGCTTCTGCAGTTATGGCATCCGCTGCTCTGGCTGCCCCATGCAGGGTCTGAACATCCTGTTGAAACAAAAGACAGCTCACTTCTCACCAGCAAGAATGCTGCACTACCAACATGTTTTGCTATCACTACCAAATGTTACAGTCAAATGATGCACTGTATTAAACCCGGCTACTCTTCTCCCCACAGCAGATGACGGAGAACCACATGATTGTTTAGGAGTAATTGACCAAGTCCCGTCTCCCAGACCAGACCTTTCCTCCACCCAACTCCCTAATGCCAAGCTGGAAATAAGCAATAGTATACAGAGTTTCAGTGATCACTTGTCTGGAGTGCAATTTGGGCAACAGCGCATTCTTTTATCTCTTTACGTCTTCAATCATGCGAGTTTAGCTAAAACCTTTATTTGTCTCATATTTTAAGTTACAGTTGCATCGTTTGTGGTAAACTATCATATCTTAGTTATATAACCAGCTAGTTACATTGCCAAATAAGTTGCACACTCATAATATAGTTGGTCAGTTAAACTTCAAGACCAAAAATATAAATAGTGTTGTGTAGCACAGTGAAGTGAACACTACGAAAAGATGGCAGGCTCTGTTGCGTTTGTCACTGTCAGATTTCCAAAACACTGAACTGTATAATAACGCTTTATATTACACGTTATATTCATGGACTGTAGGAAGGATAAACAGTGTTGTGGTTTGAGGGTGTTAAAATGACTGTTAAAGAGTCTGAAATGCCAAATGGTAAAAGCTAAATTTTTCTGTGCCATCTTCCATTGGAACTATGTGCCCCGCGACATTATTTTCTATTTTTTTTAACAAAGATCAAATCTACAGAAACTGGGCGGGGCCTATGAGCAAAGTGAGAGGGCCCAGGCCGCCATTAGTGCATTGAAAGTATGGCATTTATATATGTATCAGAATATATTGCAGAATAGACACAGTGCATAGATTGAACCACTCAAAACAAATCATTCAATAGACACAGTGCATAGATTGCATACATTGAACCATTAAAAAAACAAAATGAGAGATTTCAGTTTTTACAATTTACATTTGAGAAAAATTTCACTTTGAGCCCAGTTCAAGGCAGAACAAAATACAGTTCATTGAGTTCAAATCAAATGAAAAGTTTATTTTTAACGTGAGAATGTGAATGTGTCGTGGAGAAATGCATTAGTTTTACAAAGATGCAAAACAAAGTTTCAATTCAGTTTTCTAAATGGAAAAATATTGTCATAACAGTGACATATAACGTATAACACAGAGTGATGATTATCTAACATATAACAGACCAACAAGGCAGTAAATAATGAACACCTAAGCAAGCAGTGATGTAGAGCTGATAATTACCAATGACACATGAAAGTTATGTGCTTTAACTATAAGAATGATTAACGAGATAGAACACATATTTTGGATTTTTGTAAAAAAAAAAAAATTTTAAAAGAAAGAAAAAGAAAATCTTCTTTAATATGGAGGTGACAATATGAAATTCACTCTGTTAAACTGTTAAAATATCACAGCCTATTTACCATCCTAATGAATGGAACAATGGACAGAGATCAGCCATGATGATTGACAGGCAGGATTTGTACAGATAAATGCTGCAGAGTTAATGATAGAGACAATATCACTTTATAGTATGAACATTATTTTATGGGTACAATGAGCTGCTGATGGTATTATCTCTCATGAAACCAGATAAGACTCAGGAATTCAGCAGTGTCTGTATCAGTGACCAGGAATTCTCACTCTTTCCCAACATAGGTGATGATTGAATTCAACTGTTCCCTTTTCAAATGATGAGTGCTTTATTTGTATTGTATAAAACTTGTTGTTTGTTCATGCCATTCAACTTGGCTGGGGCTCTGTTTTGCTTCACATTATGAGTCGTACCTGTAAGCAGACTATTTAATATTAATGTCACACAGAGGATGCATTTTCAACCCGACTGAAACAGGGGCTGTGTAATCAATTAATTTTGATCTCCTGTTTTCATCAAGAAAGTTTCCTTCAGGTTTTCCATGGCTTGGTCTGGAGTTATAGCTCTCCAATTGGGGGGAATGTCAGCAGGCTTAGCTCCGTATTCATCTGCAAACTGCTTATTATACTTGCTGAAGACGTACTTCCAGTAGTCTGAGGCCTGGATGCTGGTGTCAGGCTGGATGAGCCAGTCAGGGTAAAAGCTCCGATAGTCCTTGTATGGATGCTGTTCCTCCTCTGTTGCAGTCAAGATGAAGCATCTCTCTCTGGCAACATCGGTGGAGCAGATATTTCTCAGTAACATACGCGATACAAGATTCCTCCATCGTGCAATGCCCTGAGGACGGTGAATGGAAGCAAAGTGCTCTGTGTGGCTCTTGCCACCAGCTTCACAGGGGGTCGAACAGAAGGGACACTGCTTCCCACAGCCAAACACCCTGTTAAACAGCTCCTTCTGTGGCTGAAAGGGCAGTGAGGTCAGCCTGGCCCTCACATCACCACCTTTCTGAAACTCGGTAGCAGTAAAAGCCTGCTCCATTTCATCCACGAGCACCATCAGACACCGGGAAAAGTCTTCTGGTTTGGCAGAGTTTAAGGCCAGGACTGCGCTGAGGGGGTCTTTGGGGATGATAAGCTCCTTCCCTAGGTTACTACAGATATCCTGAATAAACTGCTGAATGTTCTGGGCCTCCTCACCCCTTCTTGCTGCCTGTTCAGCTGCCTTCATCAGTGCATTCTCAATGGCTTTTTTTATTCTGCTAACCATCACCTTCAGGCGGTTAATCTCAATGTTCCTGAGGGTATCTCCCTCTGAGAACTGCTTCACCATCAGCTCCAATATCCAGTCATGTACAAAGGTCTTGTAATTTTCTATGTATCCCACAAAGTCCCGAAATTTATCACGCTTAAGCAGCTGCTCTAGGACTGAGAACTGGAAGAAGGTTTGAGTGCTGAAAGCAATGGCTTTCTGCCCTGCCAACATTTCATCCACAAGGTCAGGGCCCAGAGATTTGGTGATGTATTCCTTCACGGCAGGTTGAAGACAGTTGGAAGTGAAATCATTGGCTTTCTTCTGACACTGGTCTCTTTTGTTGAACAAGTCCTTAAAATCTGTGTAGTACTGTTGCTTGAACTGTTCCAGACAGTGACGAGGATCATTTGCATGGATGAAAGCCAGATGCATTCTTTTAAACTCCCGTGCTGCATGTCCACAGATGTGAATCTTCAGCTTGGCCTGAAATTCAGCCGTTGTTCCCAGATTCATGTGCCTGTCCAGGATTTCATCAACCTTGCAAAGCAACTCTATTGTGTATGTTTTATGGTAATCAGATCTTGTTGTTACTTTCTCATCGACAAACTGCTTGCTCTGCTCAATGATGTGATCAACTACCTGCTGGAACTCCTTCAGCTCCTTTCCAAAGTCAAAATTACAAATCCTTTGATTAAACACCAGACATTCAATTTTCACTTTGAATGGCTCTCTTCCATGTTCAGACAAGTTGCCCACTTCTGACAGTATTTCACGTACTGAGCTGCCTTTCATCTCTAAGTTAACCCACAGCTGGTGGTAGATGTTTTGCACAATGTCTCGTTCTTCCATGCCAGGGAACCGCAGCTCTGCCACGGTCTCCTTCCACATATTCTCAAATTCATCCTCCAGCTGTTCATCTGACAGATCTTTACTTTTCCTGCATTTCTCAATCAGCCCCTGCACCTTTTTCTCCATTGTGGCCGTTTGATTGTTCTTGATGCTCTCTAACCTGAACATACCCTTTCTGATCTCTACCGCTGCCTCAAGCTTGTTTTTCACAGACTTCTCTGTCTCCCTCCTGATGGTGTTGGCTGTGATGTTCAAGTCTTCCTTGTACTTCACTACCAAGTGAACATGTCCCTCTTGCCTCTTGTAGAATTCAGTCAGGTTGGCCAAAATGAGTGTTTCCCCTTTAGTCAGTTCTACCAAGGCCTCATTTGTCAGGTGGATCAGTAACTCATCCAAATTCTTAAATTCTGCTTCTGTGCCAAAGTTTGACACCTTTGTCTCAGCTTCCATTAACCAGGAGTACATGTTCTTCCTGAAGGCCCAATCCCATTGGTTGAACTCAGTGCAAAGCTGAGCATACGCTTCAGCCACAAGGCTGTTGCGGAAACTGAAGATGAAGTTCTCATACTTCACTGCTTGCCATAAGCTCTTGGTCCATTCAAGGAACTCAATGATTGTGTGTGCTGAGCTGTTTCCAGATTTTTGTTCCATAAACTTCTCAATCACACTCCTCTTGAAAAGATCCGCAGACTCACTGTAACCAACACTGACAGGGGCCATGGGAGGGTAGCCGTGCCAGAGCCCAGGAATGTACCAGGTATTCCTCTCTGGATCATACTCCATGACATCAGTAAATGTTTTGTTGTTTCCCTTCTTTTCCATCTTAGCTGCTGCTTGGGTCATCTCATTCAGCTGCTCCAGCAGAAGCTTCCTGTCTCTCATGTTACTGTCATGGGCAGAGATGTCTGGCACATTCTGGTGTACAATCTGACAGCAGGGTTTTCTCCCAACTTCTTTCATGCGCAGGAAGGCGTGCACCACAATCTGCAGGATATCGTTCATATCCATGGAATTCTCCATGGCGATGTTGATGACTGTGATGTCACTCAGCCCCACCACCAGAGTGGCCAGTTCATTATCATGCTCATGACTGTCATCCAGCTGTGCCAACTGTGGTGCCTTCAAACCTTCAGTGTCAATAATCATGATGTAATCACACCCAAGCCGCACTTTAAAATCCTCTTTCACTCTGATGAGGAGCATGAAGGCCCCTCTGGTGCACCTGCCACTGCTGACAGCAAACTGGACCCCAAACATGGTGTTCAGGAGGGTGGATTTCCCAGTGCTCTGTATCCCCAGAACAGTGACCACCCGGATCTTACATGTATTCTTTGTTAGATCATGGAGTTCTTTCAGAACCTGTGTCACCCACTCCAGAGGAATATTGCTTGAGTCTCCATCCACCAGCTCAAGAGGAAAGCCCTCCTGTAGCAGTTTGGCACAGAGACGTGGCAGGCGCTTAATCTCTGGGGTGAGGGCTTCGGGGAGTGAGCAGGCCGACTCGTACAGCTGACCCATTTCCCTCAGGAAGTGCTCCGTCCCCAAGGAGCAGCTGGAGATCTCCCTGTCCAACTGTGCAATGAGCTCCTTGTTTTCTGAGGAACTCTGACACTGTTCCTTGTACTTTGCCAGAAGAGGTGGAAGGTGTATGCGTGACAGATTATCCAGATTGATCCTCATCCACTTGAGGAAATATTTGCGCTCCTCTGTGGAATTGCACATCGCGGAGATGAAACGGGACATAGAATTAGAGATACTGTGAGCCCTCTGCTGTTCTCTGAGCTTCTGCCTCTGATCTGCAAGCTCATTCTTGTAAACTTCTATGTTTTTCTCCCCAGCATTTTTCATCCTGCACTGTTCCTTCTCCAGTTTGGCCAGCTGTTTCCATGCAGTCCCTTGTAAGGGAAGCTCATTCTCCTTGAAGCTTGGAATATCAGATATTCCGCCTGTGATTTCACCAGCCTTAAGCTTGCCGCTCTTACAGTGGATGTAGTTTTCATCAACATGGATCCCAAGCTTATATGCAAGAGCAGACATCCTTTCAATGCTCATTTTAATGTCTCCCTTTAATATACCATGGATAGCCAAACGCAAGTTTTTGTTGAATTCTGCATCATTCCTTCCCTGATGCTTTATGATGATGTCACTGGGTTTTGTCTCAGAAATACATTTCTTGAAGTCATCCTCATTGAAGGTCTGGCTCTGTGAATTGGTGATCAAAATCCAATGAGTCTTAAATTGCTCAGAGTCCAGAAATTTTTGTTCAAACTGAAATTCATCGCAAAACACAAATATAGTAGCAGAGGTTTGGCAGAGGAAAGCGTACTGAGTTTCAAAGTCTCTGAGGTCCCCACGGAGGTTAGCTATAGCCAGAGGCTCAGAGAAGATGTCAATTTGTTTGTTCCCACTGGGCAGATACCAGCTGATTTCCACCAGCCCATTGGAAATCCTCCTTGGGGTGTCACCGCACTCCATGTTTTTGTGAACAAAGGTGTCGTGGTACTGCTGAGAGTTGCTGAGAACCTGGTTCAGAATGTGAGACTTGGACATGCTGCTGTTTCCCAGCCTCACAAAAGAGACCATGGGGAGGTCAGTGAGAGCAATGCTCTCCTCCACAAACCCTCTTGGGTCTTCCAAAGAGTGTGGCTTGTACTTTTTCACAATATCCCTCATGGCCCACAGCATTAAAGTGCACTGCTGGGTATCACATTTAGGAAGCAGCAGAGGCACAGAGAACTGGCACATGGACATTTTCAAAGCCATCTCCTGCTGGAGAAAGCCATCTGAGCACAGAAAAACAGCAGTTATGAGGTCCAGGGGGTTGACTCTGTTGCTGTGGTCCTGTGGATTTTTCATGGTGTTCAGTAAACTATCCAGGCTTTGGGGCTCTGTGTCCTGTTTTGAGGTACAGCTCATTCTACGAAAGGACTCATTCACCATCATCAGCTTCCTCAGGAAACACCATGGCAGAGATTTCAGAGACTGGATGTTTTCATCAGATAATGTCTCTCCATCTATCGCCAGCACCTGGCTCAGAGTCAGCTTGTTCTTTAGGTGGTGTTCCAGTCCCAGGTCTCTCAGCAGCTCCTCCAGACTGGTTCCTGTCATTGCGGATGGAAGCTGCATTAGTACATATGCACAGCAGTGCAGTAATAAAATCATAAGAATGCACATAAATTCACTTGCACATCAAAAAATGACTGAAGTTCTTGGCAGACTGAATGTTTCACACTCCTGAGTGATGCTACTGCCAGTGATTGTACCCTGTTCATCATCTATTCCTCTCTAGCCCTGGACCATGATTCTGAGGTGTTCAGGGACACTTGTATGCAGTGATCCTCCCTGTCGAGTCCCTCCCCCCACCCTCAGAGCTGCTCCCTCATGCACAGGCCTTACTGGGATCCTGGTGTTGAACCAAAGTCTGATGCCTTAACCTTCCACCACCGTGGAGCTCCCATACTAAAAACATGTCTATTTTTAAACATGTTATACCGCATTTTAATAAGAGGTCACAGAAATGTATTCTTTAATTAAGTTCATTCCAGGCTTAAATATCACTGCTGCTAGAGCAATAGACCCTGACTGTCACTAGGTAGGTCACCTGGAAACTCATTATTCTCCACCTGTGGAAACATGGGAAAGGGAAGTTGTTGGAAATATAGAGGAGAATAAGTATTGAGGACAATTACTCAGAAGGCGGAAGTTGTTATTTTTTTGGGTGAATTTGTCCAGGGCCAGGACCCCACTGTGCCCTGGGATGATGCCCCTGTAAGGAGTCAGTGGGCTCTTCCAACGGGATCGCAGATGAACGGTGGGAGGCGGGGCACTACTCTGTGAGCGAGTAGTGTTTGTGAGTTTGTGAGTCTGTGTGTCTGTTTGTGAGTTTTGTGCTGTCTATTAGTGTGTAAAGGGCGAATTATTAACACTGGACTGGACTTTTTAATACTGGACACAACAAGTATGACTCCAACGCTGAAACATTTGGGAATCTTGATCACTCTTATTCACCCAGCAATCGATGCATACAGAGGAATCATCACATCAGACGGAGGAAAAGGGGATCCAGAGGAGGAATTCACAATAGAATGCGAAGATGCGGTAGGAGGCTGCCACTACCTGCAATAACGCTGTCTAACATGAGATCACTGCGGAATAAATTGACAACTTTCTGCACTCATCAAACTGGACTCCGACTACCGCCAGACAAGCCTCTTCTGTTTTACGAAAACCTGGCTGTCAGAAGGAATATCCGATATAGATCTGGAGGGAGTTACTATCGTACGCTTTGACAGAGACACAATACAAAGACGGAAGTGTCAGGGTTGGGAGGTAGTGTAGGAGGGAGGCGAAGTGTGACTCTGCCATTTGTGAGGAGCCTGTGAGCTGGGGGTTCTGGAGGGAGGCAAAATATGACTCTGCCATTTGTGAGGAGTCTGTGGGCTGGGAGTTCTGGAATGTGTCAAAAGGGACAAAGGACAATGCTGTTTGTATTACCTTTTGGGGAGTTTCAGACATAGACGCCAAAAAGATAAGGGATAGATATATGGTGGGTGGATGAGCGGTTCCCGGGCAATTAGGCCATGAGGGCCATTAAAACTCCTGGGAAAAGAATGTGCCTAAAACATTTATGACCTATCTCATGACCCCACACCTGGTCACTTCCAGGGGGAAAGACTCCGGGCAGTACCACAGTGCCTCCTTTGGGCACTGCTGTCATTACCCCAGGGACTACTCTCTTGGATGAAAACCTCAAAACTGTTGTTGAGATGGTCAATAGACCCGGTACAATATTGTAAACATTGCCCATGTGATCCTTGTTGTATTGCATTATGCCCATTGTAGTAATAACATGAATTACATGGATACACAGGAGGGAGGTTTCATGATAACTGCACCATAACGAAACATTAGGATAATCTGTTTGGTATGGATGTGATCCAGTAAAATCAAGGAATCAGATGAGATACATTTCATACCAAATGGATTTTAATAAACCATAGTTTCAATAACTCAAGGGAAAACCTACACGTCCTCTCTTGGTAATCATCTCATTTTCCCTACGCAACAACCCCCAACGGTGGGGGTCTAAATTCCAGATTTGACAACCCCACCAGGCTAATTTATGGCACTGCCGCCTGGATCAAACACATGATTTGGCATAAAAGCCAGGGAGACAAGCCTATCAGGGAAGATCACACTCGACTTCCCACACTGTGCATATTCTGTATATGTGTGTAGCGAAAGCAGGCTGGGTAAGACTATTTTCACTTTATTATTTTTTTCAATTTGCAAATCAATTATTTTGTTTGTAACTTGCGTGATCTCCATGACTCTAATTCATCTTGTACCTTTTCAGCCTAAATTACAACTGAATATTGAGGGGGAAAATGGGGACCAAAGACTGACCGATCGGCAGTTTAGTACAGGTGTGATAGTTCTTAGCTGTGAGCCCAGCAAGTTTCTGCCAAATTAAAGGGTCGGTTAGGCACGGCTCTTGTGGTTTGGTGCGAAGGGAACCCTTGGGCGTTACGGCGCTGGTTCCTGCCAAATTAGCTCTAAGGAGCCCAGTTAATGCTACGCTGACCTGGGCTCGCAACTATCATGGCAGTTTTGCATGTATTGTGTTGACTGGACCCTCAGCCTCTGAGTTCTACACCAAACTGAGATTTCAGCAATAATGTTAATCGCAAGAACATATATTGAGTAATAGTGGCGCAGGTACGAGTCGAGTGTAATCACTCCCGAGGTTCGCGTAAATTTCAAACCCAAATTTCTAAATTATATATCTTAAATAGAGTCAGATAAACGAGTGGAACGAGAGTAACCACTAAGCTTTCAATACGGCCCCGTTTACGAACGGAGAATATTAGGAATTTTACTGATCTGTTTCAGGCCAGCTGTAAGCGGGATATGGGGCAGGTCAATCCATATCCGACCCGTGGAAACGGACCCAGTATATTCCTAAACATAATTGTGCTCTGTCCGTGTGCGGAGGATGATAATTAACATCTCATATTCACTTCAAAACAGCCAGGGAAAAACTTGTCGTCCCTTCACCTCCAGCTATTCCCTCATTGGTCTAGCTGTGCGGGTTCTACAGTAGTACCGGTCACCTGGCCCTCATTAGTGCCAATGGTACCTTACCTCCTGAGGCTGTATATAAAGCACTCGCAGACAATCGATCGACGCTTTGGTGTTACTGTTCGCTCTGACACCAAGCCGGTATGCACGCGGTAAGACTCTGAGCCTTATTGAGTCAGGTATCGTGCAGGTTCGGGTTTCTGTCTCGTTTAAAAAAAACAAAAACAAAAACAAAAGGTAAAGACGACGCTCAGCCTGTTGGTGCTGTGTGCACGGCTGACACCTTCCGTAGGTTCTTTGTTTTTCTTTGATTTCATTTACAGCTCGTGTGAGCTTGCGGGTTAGGGACGTTGTCCCCGGTACACGTATTTTGGTTTGTGTTTTTTCCTGAGCTGTGTCTCAAGGTTCTTTGTTTTCGTGCCTCGTGTTTTTTTTACTAGGTTGTTATTTTATTTTGTCCCCGGTCTGGGGTTGTAGTGCTCGTTTTCAGCACTCATTTTGGTTGGGTTATTTGCCCTGGATTTTAAGGGTTGCTTTATTTTCCTTCGCCGTTTTTTGGGGCTATTTCCTTTATTTGGTTTCATCTACCTTCCAGGGTTTACAAGGGATTACCCTTAGTCGCTCCTGGCTCTCCGCCATTCCTCAACCTTACAGAACACCAAAGCCAACATGGAGAGACCAGCGACTAGTGCGGTCATCGAGGTGGGGGATTCTCTGCTTCAGGCGGCAGTAGCTGCTCAGCAGGCTGTTCTGGTTAGGCAGGAGCAGGGGTTGCAGGCGTTACATGCACAGCAGACTGCCACTGTCGAGCAGCAGACTTTGGTATGTTAGCGACAGGACTAAATTCTGGCCAGGTTAGATCAGCAGCAGGATGTGCTGCTGGGGCTCGCTGAGAGCTTCAATTAGCGAGCGAGTTCCGTTCACCACAGACACAGACACCAGCCACTGACACCCCCCAACCATCCACTTTTCCCCCATCGGTTTTACCCCCTTACCAAACCATTACACCTGCAGTCAGGGAACCTAAGCTGCAGCTTCCGCTGCGGTATGGGGGAGAGTCGGAAAAATGTAGGGGGTTCCTTTCCCAGTGTCTCATTTTTAAAAAATCACAACCCTCACGTTTCTCCACTGAGGATTCCCGTGTCGCCTTTATTTTTTTTATCATTGTTAACCGGGATGGCTCTGACCTGGGCGGATCCGCTGATCAGGGCACAGGCTCCCCTAATGAGTAATTCCCAGCTTCTCATGCAAGAAATGGCAAGGGTGTTTGACCACACTGGCTAGGTTAACCTGGGTGAAACAGGGAACTCGGAGTGTCGCCGAGTTCTCAGTGGAATTTCAGGCTCTGGCAGGGGAGACGGGGTGGGCAGACGATCCGCTGATGACCCTGTTTACCAGTGCGTTATCAGACCCTGTCAGGAACGCTCTGGCCACTATGGAACCACCGGGGATCTGCAGCGATCCGCATTGATAACAGGGTTCGGGAACGGGAGAGAGAGAAAGCGGGCAGAAGGGGCGGATTCAACTGGTCGGCTCCATCCCCTCTAGGCAGGGTTGTAGGTGCAACCCAATAGTATGATATTATGATGTTGGGATGTTGGGGATAGGGAGCTGCTGGCAGTCAAACTAGCCTTGGAGGAGTGGCGCCACTGGCTGGAGGGGGCGGAGCATCCGTTCACGGTGTGGACGGACCACAAAAACCTGGAGTATGTCCAAACTGCGAAAACACGCGTCAGGCCCGCTGGGCGCTGTTTTTTGCGCGCTTTTCTTTTATTTTGACATACCGTCCAGGTTCTAAGAACACGAAACCCAACGCCTTCTCCTGGGTGTTTGATAAGACCGACAGGGAACAAGCTCCTCAACCTATTCTCTCTGGTGATCAGATCGTGGCACCAGTGATCTGGGAGGTTGAGTCGGCGGTACGGAGAGCACTACGCCTAGAGCCAGATCCAGGAGGGGGCCGCCTCACTGCCTCTTCGTGCCCGCTGGAGTCCGGCCACAGGTGCTACAGGGGGGACATGCCTCACTGCCTCTTCCTGCCCGCTGGACTCCGGCCCCAGGTGCTGCAGTGGGGACATGCCTCATGGCTGGCTGGGGTTCACCGCACCAGGGATTTTTTAGAGAAGGACGTCCGGGAGTTTATGGCCGCCTGTTCGGTCTGTGCCCACAGCAAGGGCTTGCACCAGCCTCCCTCAGGGCTATTATGGCCGCTACCCGTTCCGAGGCATCCTTGGAGCCACGTGGCCCTGGATTTTATTACGGGGTTGCCATCATCTGAAGGCAAAACGGTTATCCTGGTAGTGGTCGACCGGTTTTCCAAGGCGGCTCATTTTGTGGCGCTACCAAAATTACCATCGGCAGCGGAAACCGCACGGTTGGTAGTCCACCACATTTTTAGATTACACGGTCTTCCCCAGGTCTGACCGCGGACCGCAGTTCGCATCTCGATTCTGGCATGCGTTCTGCTCCCTGTTAGGCGCCTCGGTGAGCCTCTCATCGGGCTTTCACCCAGAGACCAACGGGCAGACGAAACGCACAAACCAGACTCTGGAGAACACGCTCCGGTGCCTAGCCGCGGCCAACCCCACTTCCTGAAGTCGCCAACTCACGTGGGTGGAGTACACGCACAACACTTTGGTTACGCTCCACCACCCTCAACCCTATCTATGGAGATAGATAATTGCCTGTCCTTCTCCCTCCACACTGACTCAGTGTACAAGAAGGCACAGCAATGCCTGTTCCTGCTGAGGAAACTCAGGGATTTTAATGTCAAGAAGGACATTTTAACAGTTGTTTACATATCACTTATTGAATCAATTCTCACCTTCAATATCTCATCCTGGTTCAACTTCACATCTGTTAAGAGCAAATCAAAGCGCTCCCGGGTCATTAATCAAGCAAGTAAAATAATTGGCGTAAATCAAACTCAACTATCTGTACTCCACACACAAGCAATATAAAGGAAAGCTAACCACATCACATCAAATTTCAGACATCCCCTGCATAAGTCTTTCCAGCTATTACCATCAGGCCGCTGTTACAAAGTTCCCTCCATCAGGAAAAACATTTACCGAAACTAATTTATTCCCACTGCCATCAGAATCTTAAACAATCAATAACAACCCCCCCTCACCCACCCTCTTTTAGATGGCCATTATTTATTGATTTGATTGATTGCACTAGTCACTTAAACTGACACAAAACAGCATTCCTGCAACAAGTGTTGTCTGTTATTTTGTCTCTGTTTGATGAGCCACGCTGGAGATGTCATGTCAGACAATATAGTTTTTCTGATTCTGATTCTGTCACTGTGCTGGGACATTGGATTTCTGCTTGGTCCAGAGGGAAGAGCACCTTGAACTGGCCTACCAGCATCTCTTCCTACTTGGTTTCCCAGGAGGTCTCCCTCCTCTTCTGCTTGGGGTCCTCACCTTTACTGATGGTCTCATCTTCAGACACACTCACACTCTGCTCTGAATCTTCAGTTTCCTGCAAAGAAAAACATCACAGTGTATTCACATTTTGCAAGCCCTTTGTTGGCATTTGTTTCATACAATATTTTAATACATATTTTAATTACATGCTGCTTAGTTGAATAATGCAGCTGGGACCTGTCAGTCATAGAGGCTGTCCAATCAAGCTGCAGTGTTTCCTGGTTTTTGGTGTGTTTAAGTCAATAATTGCTTGGAAAGATCACAAGGCCTACACAAAACCCTTATTTTAATTTGGAGTTAAACAACTGGACATTGTGGCCTGCAGAACTGGAGTTTGACTCAGAGGTTTGTCAAATCTCACCTCTTCCTCCTCATGTGCAGTGTCCTTACTCAAGGTCCCATCCATGTTTTCAGTATCTGCTGAACATCTCTTAGCTGGGTCAGCAGAGGAGGGTTGGGACTGGGCCAGGCATGAGGATGTGTTCTCTGTGCCCAGACTGAATCGGTTGTCTGTGGTCTCCTCCCAATTCTCAGAATCTGCACCTGCTGCTAGAGCAATAGACCCTGGCTGTCAGTAGGTAGGTCACATGGAAACTCATTTTTCTATTATGACCCAGATTTTTGTCTGTTAGTTTCTTTGGTATTTTTGTAAATTTATTATTTTTCATATTCATGTCTGGTTTTCTGGTTACATTCATTAGTCTTTGCACTTGCCTTCCCCTGTGATGTCTGTGTCTGAATGTTTTCTGATCCCGAGTCCCCTGTCTGCATGCTTCACTATTTGGGTGGTTTTGGAATTTTCCGGTTTCCCACGATTCCATCTGTCTCGCTGTTGTTATTTCCTGCTTTCTCTCCATTTCATGTTTGTAGATAGCACTAATATACTAATCCCACCTAACACAGAATTAACACACTAATATGTTCGTCTAACTAACAAACTAACATTCACTTGTTTTGGGTATTTGTAATTTAATCACGTAACTAACAGACTAACACTACCTCTATTTCAATACTGCTCTATAACTCCCTGTTCTATCCCTACATTGCTTGCCTCGATTCAACTAAGTGTCCACACCTGCTCTCCGCTATCTCTGCATTCCTTAACTCTGTGCAATTGTCTACTCCCTAGTCCGGAGCCATCTGTATTACATGTGTGTGTATGTGAATCCAGTCCCGCGTTTTCGTTACTCCCCGGTCATTGTATTATTGCCCTTCCATGTGTCACCTGATGTTTATTTGTTTGACGGCCCTCACTCCCATGCCCTGCCTAGGTTGTTCCCCTGTGTATTTATACCTGCCCTTCTCAGTTGTACCTTGCTAGTTCGTCTTATCCTGTTTTCAAGTCCCAAGCCCTTATATTCCTTTACCCCTGTTCTAGCCTCCATGTTCCCGAGTCTTTACCCTTGTAGCATTCTGTCCTAGTTTTTTTTCGTAGTTTTTGTTTTCTAGATTTCTTGTTTATGACCCCTGCCTGCTTCTCTGGACTCTTCTCTTGTTTTGTGGACTCTGAACCTCTGACCTGCTTCTGGACTGCCTACCTGGTTTTGAACTCTTGCCTGTTTGGATTACGATCAGTTTATTTATCGACCTGGCCAGTGAACCAATCCTTTGTCGAGCGCCCCCGAATATGTTACTGGCTCCTTTTTTCCACCACTGTGACAATTCTCCACCTGTGGGAACATGGGAAAGGGAAGTTCTGTTAGATTTCGTGTTTTTCATGCTCTGTATTCTGCCTATGTTGTTAGCGTTTTTGTTACCTCCGTGCACACCGTAGTCTCCCTGTCACTTCATTCATTTATTTCACCTGTTTAACTTCCTGATTGTTTCCCCACCTGACTTCCATTCCCTCTCATTACCTGTGTATAAAAACCCCTGTCTGTGCAGTTAGTTTAGCCAGATTGTTATGTGATTATTCCATACTCTCCAGCGTTTTCATATTGATAACTGTTTTGACTTGTTTTGTCCCTGACCATCAAGTTTAGCTTATTCCTTCTGTCTTGTTCTGACCTGTTTGTTTATCGACTTTCGTTTCTGGAAAAAAACCTTGGCACATAAGCAAACAATTAAACATCTCAACAAGAAATTCGAGACATGCACATTTTGGTATTGGGAAAGGTCTCAGGGAGGGGAGGTGTCACAGCTCAGACACTAGGGGGAGCGCGCAGCCACATGGCGCAACGCTCAACTCCCCAGCAGACTGCTCTATGATAGGGAAAGACTCGAGGGGGCCGACCAAGGCGTTGAATCCAAGGGTGTGTGTGTGCGTGTGTCTTTGTGTATGTGTATGTGTGAGCCTCTGTACTTCGTCACCGCCCAGGCCAACAGTGTTCTCTATCGGTGGTGAGGATTGGAGACAACCTTGAGTCCCAAGAGGTGAAGTCCACAGGAGCATTCTGTCTGTATAAACATCCAGGGGAGAGTAGAGATATCAGTCGCCTGAGCCGAAGTGGAAGCCAAAAATAAGATAAGGGTTGATTACTTTGGGTCAAGCCGACTTTTTTGACTGCCTTAGAGTCCTTCCTGGTCGTCTTCTTGCTCCAAAGTATCCGAATTGATGGCCCTTCTCACTCGAACCGTCCCTTTCAACTGCTCCAAGTTGTGATCCATCTTGCAGACAAGGCGATTGAGTTCGTTTATCGCTTGAGTCTGAGTGTTGGAAGCGCGGCTTTCCAAATGTGCTGCCCACGCCTTCCGAGCTTTGCGATAGAACAGGAACCCAAACATTCCAAACATTAGGAAGCCTGTTATCATAAATCCAATTATGTAGACGTCCTCAACATCCTCCACGTGAAGTATTGACAAACACAATCTTCCACGACGAATAGGAATCCATCGTGTATCCGGCAGCATACGTCCCGTCAGGGCATGCGGGCTCCCCTATACCCAATTTCTTTGTCGCGTTGAGAAACCAATCCATCAAATCCATGGTTTTCAGTTTTCGGAAGAAAATGCAGAGAGAAGCTCAGGAGTTCAGACAGAGACTGAACAAGGACAGAGCGCAAGCAGGGGAGATAAGGGGAGGGAGAGAAAGAGAATGCGACCGCCTTCGTCGAGATATAGGGAAGAAGGACATAGATATAGGGACTATCGCTTACGAACTGCCTTATCCCTGCTATAACTGTTTGCTGGAACCTTATTTTCGAAATACATTTTGTTGTGGTCTCGCTATTGGATCCCCGTTCTGAGTGCCTGACAAGTTGTTGAAATATAGAGGAGAAAAAGTATAGAGGATAATTCGTCAGATGGAGGAAGTCTCTTTTTTTGGTGAATTTGTCCAGGGCCAGGACCCCTCCTCCTACACTGTGCCCTGTCACTGTGCTGGGACATTGTATTTCTGCTTGGTCCAGAGGGAAGAGCACCCACTGGTGCCTACCAGCACCTCTTCCTACTTGGTTTCCCAGGAGGTCTCCCTCCTCTTCTGCTTGGGGTCCTCACCTTTACTGATGGTCTCATCTTCAGACACACTCACACTCTGCTCTGAGTCTTCAGTTTCCTGCAATGAAAAACATCACAGACAGTGTATTCACATTTTGCAAGCCCTTTGTTGGTATTTGTTTTATACAATATTTTAATACATATTTTAATGATGTGCTGCTTAGTTGAATAATGCAGCTGGGACCTGTCAATCATAGAGGCTGTCCAATCAAGCTGCAGTGTTTCCTGGTTTTTGGTGTGTTTAGCAAGTGCGTAATTTAAGTCAATGATTGCTTGGACAGATCACAATCCTTGTTTGCAAGGCCTACACAAAGCCCTTGTAGAACCTGCACAGCTAGACCAATGAGGGAATAGCTGGAGGTGAAGGGACAACGTGTTTTTCCCTGGCTGTTTGGAAGTGAATGAGAGATTTTAATTATCATCCTCCGCACACGGACAGAGCACAATTATGTTTAGGAATATACTGGGTCCGTTGCCACGGGTCGGATATGGATTGACCTGCCCTATATCCCGCTGACAACTGGCCTGAAACAGATCAGTAAAATTCCTAATATACTCCGTTCGTAAACGGGGCCGTATTGAAAGCTTAGTGGTTACTCTCGTTCCACTCGTTTATCTGACTCCATTTAAGATATATAATTTAAAAATTTGGGTTTGAAATTTACGCGAACCTCGGGAGTGATTACACTCGACTCGTACCTGCGCCACTATTACTCAATATATGTTCTCGCGATTAACATTATTGCTGAATATCTCAGTTCGGTGTAGAACTCAGAGGCTGAGGGTCCAGTCAACACAATACATGCAAAACTGCCATGATAGTTGCGAGCCCAGGTCGGCGTAGCATTAACTGGGCTCCTTAGAGCTAATTTGACAGGAACCAGCGCCGTAACGCCCAGGGGTTCCCTTCGCGTCAAATCACAAGAGCCGTGCCTAACCGACCCTTTAATTTGGCAGAAACTTGCTGGCCTCACAGCTAAGAACTATCACACGTGTACCAAGCTGCCGATCGGTCAGTCTTTGGTCCCCATTTTCCCCCTCAATATTCAGTTGTAATTTAGGCTGAAAAGGTACAAGATGAATTAGAGTCATGGAGATCACGCAAGTTACAAACAAAATAATGTATTTGCAGACGGATAGGCAGTTAGCGTAGAATAACACAGTCAATTACGAATAGACAAATTGAAAATAAAAAGAATAGAGTGAAATAGTCTTACCCAGCCTGCTTTCGCTACACACATATACAAAGTATGCACAGTGTGGGAAGTTGAGTGCGATCTTCCCTGATAGGCTTGTCTCCCTGGCTTTTATGCCAAATCATGTGTTTGATCCAGGCGGCAGTGCCATAAATTAGCCTGGTGGGGTTGTCAAATCTGGAATTTAGACCCCCACCGTTGGGGGTTGTTGCGTAGGGAAAATGAGATGATTACCAAGAGAGGACGTGTAGGTTTTCCCTTGAGTTATTGAAACTATGGTTTATTAAAATCCATTTGGTATGAAATGTATCTCATCTGATTCCTTGATTTTACTGGATCACATCCATACCAAACAGATTATCCTAATGTTTTGTTATGGTGCAGTTATCATGAAACCTCCCTCCTGTGTATCCATGTAATTCATGTTATTACTACAATGGGCATAATGCAATACAACAAGGATCACATGGGCAATGTTTACAATATTGTACCGGGTCTATTGACCATCTCAACAACAGTTTTGAGGTTTTCATCCAAGAGAGTAGTCCCTGGGGTAATGACAGCAGTGCCCAAAGGATGGCACTGTGGTACTGCCCTGAGTCTTTCCCCCTGGAAGTGACCAGGTGTGGGGTCATAAGATAGTTCATAAATGTTTTGGGCACATTCTTTTCCCAGGAGTTTTAATGGCCCTCATGGCCTAATTGCCCGGGAACCGCTCATCCACCCACCATATATCTATCCCTTATCTTCTTGGCGTCACTGGTCTGGAACTCGTCAAAAGGTACTACAAACAGCATTGTCCTTTGTCCCTTTTGACACATACCAGAACCCCCACTTCACAAATGGCAGAGTCACACATTGCCTTCCTCCAGAACCCCCAGCTCACAGGCTCCTCACAAATGGCAGTCACACTTCGCCTCCCTCCTACACCCTTTTTTAATTTGGCCCTCCAGGACTGGAGTTAAACAACCGGACATTGTGGCCTGCAGAACTGAAGTTTGACTCAGAGGTTTGTGAAATCTCACCTCCTCCTCCTCGTGTGCAGTGTCCTTACTCAAGGTCCCATCCATGTTATCAGTATCTGCTGAACATCTCTTATCTGGGTCAGCAGAGGAGGGTTGGGACTGGGCCAGGCATGAGCCACCTGAGATGCTCAAAAACAGACCACAGTCACCCTGGCATATAAGGTCCAAGGAAGGGTCCCAAACCCTTAACATCCACCCAAAGTAAAATGTGTCATTTAAAAAAACTGTTTCTTTAAAGCAGGGCGGCATGGATGGTGCAGTGGGTAGCACTGCCACCTCACAGCAAGGAGGTCCTGGGTTCGTAATCCCAGTCAACCGGGGCCTCTCTGTGTGTCCTCCCCGTGTTCGTGTGGGTTTCCTCCCACAGTCCAAAGACATGCAGGTAAGGCTGATCGGAGAGTCTAAATTACCCGTGGGTATGAGTGTGTGAGTGAACGGTGTGTGGGCCCTGCGATGGACTGGCGACCTGTCCAGGGTGTATTCCTGCCTTTTGCCCAATGTATGCTGGGATGGGCTCCAGCCCCCCTGCGACCCTGTTTAGGATAAGCGGGTTAAGATAAAAGATGGATGGATGGATGGATGGAGTTTCTTTAAAACACTGCGATGGTGCACAGCTAAGCACTAGCGGCTCAGCTAAGCACCCGATAAGACATGGCTAAGCATCACAGTGGCACTGTTATGATCTGTGTTTTCTGTATCTGTATTGTGTAAGTCCTCTGAATTTTTGCCTCTGTGCTTCCAGAAGTCAGTCTGTCAGTTAATTCCCTATCATTCGTTTCACCTGTGTTCCACTTCCTGATTGTTGTACTCACCGGATTCTTGTTTCCTCTCGTTATCTCCCTATATACACCTGTCTGTTTTGTGTAGTATTTGCCAGATTGTCATGTGCTTCTGTGATACGTTCCAGTGTTTTTTCCTGTCTGATTACCTGTGTATCGATCCATTTGGCTTTGGAATTCTGATTCCTGGATTACCCTTCTTCGCCCCTCCGAGGAATTGCCACCTTAACGTGGTGGAGGGGTTTGTGTGTCCCGGTGATCCTGGGAGCTAGGTTGTCGGGGGCACTGTTAGCCCCTAGTAGGGTCTCCCAAGGCAAATTGGTCCCGGGGGAGGGGCTGGACTAAGAGCGATTCAAAGACTCCCATGATACGGCCACACAAAGACCCAGTTACCTCGCCCGGAAAAGGGAAACCGGGGCCCCCTGCTGGAGCCAGACCCGGGAGGGGAGCTCGTCGGCGAGCGTCTGGTGGCTGGGCCTTATCCCATGGGGCCCGGCCGGGCACAGCCCGAACTGGTCACGTGGGGTCGCCGCCCTGTGGGCTCACCACCTGCAGGGGTCGGCATCGGAGTCGGGTGCTTTGTCCAACGGGCAGTAGGCAAAGGCGGGGATCCGGGCGTGCTGATCCTCGGCGTCGCAGACTGGTTCTGGGGACGTGGAACGTCACCTCTCTGGTGGGGAAGGAACCGGAGCTAGTGCGGGAGGCGGAGCGGTACCAACTAGATATAGTTGGGCTCACCTCCTCGCACAGTACTGGTTCCGGAACCAAACTCCTGGAGAGGGGCTGGACTCTGTTCTTTTCTGGAGTTGCTCAAGGTGAGAGGCGCCGGGCGGGTGTGGGGATACTCACAAGCCACCGGCTGAGCGCCACTGTGTTGGAGTTCCACCCGGGGAACGAGAGGGTCGACTCTCTGCGACTACATGTCGCTGGGGGGAAGGCTCTGACTGTCATTTGTGCTTATGCACCAAATGGCAGTTCAGAGTATCCGGCCTTCTTGGAGTCACTGGGCGGCATCCTGGAAAGGGTGCCACCCGGAGACTCCATAGTTCTGCTGGGCGACTTCAACGCTCACGTGGGCAATGACGGAGAAACCTGGAGGGGGGTGATTGGGAGGAACGGCCTGCCTGATCTAAACCCAAGCAGTGTTTTGTTATTGGACTTCTGTGCTGGTCATGGATTGTCGATAACAAACACCATGTTCGAGCATAGGGTAGCTCATAAGTGTACTTGGTACCAGAGCACCTTAGGCCAAAGATTGATGATCGACTTTGTGGTCGTATCATCAGACCTGCGGCCGTATGTTTTGGACACTCGGGTGAAGAGAGGAGCAGAGCTGTCAACTGATCACCACCTGGTGGTGAGTTGGATCAAGTGGCCGGGGAGGCTGGCGGACAGATCCGGTAAACCCAAACGTGTAGTGAGGGTGAACTGGGAACGTCTGGCGGAGGCCCCTGTTCGCGAGGTCTTTAACTCTCACCTCCGGAAGAACTTCTCACGCATCCCGGGGGAAGCTGGGGACATGGAGTCCGAGTGGGCCATGTTCAAAGCCTCCATTGCAGAGGCGGCAAGCAGGAGCTGTGGCCAGAAGGTCATCGGTGCCTGTCGGGGCGGCAACCCAAGAACCCGCTGGTGGACACCAGCAGTGAGGGAGGCCGTCAAGCTGAAGAAGGAGGCCTTTCGGGCTTGGCTGGCCCGGGGGTCCCCTGAAGCAGCAGACAGGTACCGGGTGGCCAGAAGGGCTGCAGCTTCGGCAGTCGCTGAAGCAAAAACCTGGGTATGGGAGGAGTTCGGGGAGGTTATGGAGAAGGACTTTCGGTTGGCCTCGAGGAAGTTCTGGCAAACCATCCGACGACTCAGAAAGGGAAAGCAGGGCTTGTCTCAGGCTGTTTTCAGCAGGGGAGGAGAACTGCTGACCCGGACTGGGGATATTGTCGGGCGGTGGAAAGAGCACTTCGAGGAACTCCTGAACCCGAACAACACGTCCTCTGTGGAAGAGGCAGAGCCTGAAGACTCGGGGGAATCTGCACCTATATCCCTGGCGGAAGTTGCTGAGGTAGTCAAAAAGCTCCTCAGTGGCAAGTCGCCGGGTGTAGATGAGATTCGCCCTGAGATGCTGAAGGCTCTGGACATTGTTGGGCTGTCTTGGCTGACACGCCTCTTCAGTGTCGCGTGGAGGTTGGGGACAGTACCTGTAGAGTGGCAGACCGGGGTGGTGGTCCCCATTTTCAAGAAGGGGGACCGGAGGGTGGGCTCCAATTACCGGGGTATCACACTCCTCAGCCTCCCTAGGAAAGCTTACTCTAGGGTACTGGAAAGGAGGCTCCGACCGACGGTCGAACCTCGGATTCAGGAGGAGCAATGTGGCTTCCATCCTGGTCTTGGAACAGTGGACCAGATCTTTACCTTGGCAGGGTTGCTGGCGGGGTCATGGGAGTTTGCCCATCCAGTCCACATGTGCTTTGTGGACTTGGAGAAGGCTTTCGACCGTGTCCCCCGGGGAACCCTGTGGGGTGTACTGCGGGAGTATGGGGTACCGGGGCCGTTGTTACGAGCCATCAGGTCCCTGTATAACCAAAGTGAGAGCTGTGTCCGCATTCTCGGCACAAAGTCAAGCACGTTTCCGGTGGGTGTTGGACTCCGCCAAGGTTGCCCCTTGTCACTGGTCCTGTTTGTGGTATTCATGGACAGGATCTCAAGGCGCAGCCGAGGTGAGGAGAGTGTCCGGTTTGGTGACCTCAGAATCGCATCTCTGCTTTTTGCGGATGATGTGGTTCTGCTGGCTTCATCGGACCGTGACCTTCAGCTGGAGCGGTTTGCAGCCGAGTGTGAAGCGGCCGGGATGAGAGTCAGCACCTCCAAGTCCGAGGCCATGGTTCTCTGCCGGAAAACGGTGGATTGCTCCCTCCGGGTTGGGAATGAGTCTTTGCCCCAAGTGAAGGAGTTCAAGTATCTCGGGGTCTTGTTCACGAGTGAGGGTAGAAGGGAGCGTGAGATCGACAGGCGGATCGATGCAGCGTCAGCAGTAATGCGGGCGTTGCACCGGACCGTTGTGAAGAAGGAGCTGAGCCGGAAGGCGAAGCTCTCGATTTACTGGTCGATCTACGTCCCAACCCTCACCTATGGTCACAAGCTTTGGGTAGTGCCCGAAAGAACGAGATCACGTATACAAGCGGCCGAAATGAGCTTCCTCCGTAGGGTGGCTGGGCTCAGCCTTAGAGATAGGGTGAGGAGCTCGGACATCCAGAGGGAGCTCGGAGTAGAGCCGCTGCTCCTTCGTGTCGAAAGGAGCCAATTGAGGTGGTTCGGGCATCTGATCAGGATGCCTCCCGGGCGCCTCCCTTTGGAGGTTTTCCGGGCTTGTCCAACTGGGCGGAGACCCCGAGGGAGACCCAGAGCCCGCTGGAGAGATTATATATCTCTCCTGGCCAGGGAACGCCTCGGGATCCCCCAGGAGGAGCTAGAATGCGTTGCTGGGGAGAGGGACGCCTGGAATACCCGGCTTTGCCTACTGCCCCCGCGACCCGACTCCGGATAAGCGGGTGATGATGGATGGATGGATGGATGGATTACCCTTCTGTTCGTCTTTGACCTGCTGTGTTTGGACTCCCTTTGATTTTTTGGTTTGTGTTTTTGGTTTTCTATTCTGTTCATCCGCTAGTTTAGACTATCTTATAGTTTTTTTTGCATCTGTTTGCCTGGCTATCGGACCCCTGCTTGGATTATCGTTAAAGAACTGTTCATTCTCTACTACACCTGTTTGCAGGTTCTCGACTCTGGCTTGTCTATTCTGTCTCAAAGTTTAAAAGGCTTTAAATTGAGCTTCTGTGGTCTCGCTATTGGGTTTGTTGTTCTGAAGCCTGACAGGCACAGGGCATCACACTTTCATTCGTTGCAGTTGCACACTGAGGACCAGTCCTGCCAGATCTGAGTATGGCGTAATTGGGCCACTGCTCAGAGGGAGGGACTTGGTGGGGAGGTTCACTGCATACAAGCACTCCTGCTCACCTCGGAACCACACTCTGGGGCTCGAGTTAATGCATGGGCGATTGAAATAAACAGCCTCAACTTCACATCCAGTGCCAGGCTGGCTGGAGTGGGTGTGGTCATCACAATGGGTGTGGTTATCAGAGTGGGTGTGGCCAGTATAGTGGGTGTGGTCATCAGAGTGGGTGTGGCTCTCACTGACTGGGTGCTCAGGTGTTTCCTGTTGGTCAGAGTCTAACAGAGTGGGGCAAAAAGCAAACAGAACAGCAGTTACAATGTAGGCAGATTCCTACAGCCATATAACAGTATAGTCACAGCAGCCAGCTTCAGTGAAACACAGCCAGTTCTGTAACAGTCAGCTGAAGATGTTATGGACATCCTATAAATGTTCAGTAATGATTACCGTGTCTTCATTTGAAGCATAAAACATAAGCAAACATTTTTTTTTCAAAAAACAGCATTTGTAGTTGATGATGGAAAAAAACAAAGAAGACATTTTGCATATTGTCAGCACAATTAAGCACTATGAATGATAGCTAGCTAAGTAATGACATAGGGCTAGGGGCCCTGGTAGCTAACTAGCCTGCTAGGCTTACCTGGGACACGTTCACTGCAGAAGTTGTCGTTCTGCCCATATTCACTGCTGCAAGGTGGGCACTCCATCTGCCTCCCTCTGGGCAAATACAACACACCACACCACAACACAACACAACACAACACAACACAACACAACACAACACAACACAATACAACACAATGATGAGAACAGGCCATTCAGCCCAGCAATGCTCACCTTTACCAAACACTAAAGTGTACCTACTGCTTAGTACGCCTAAAAGCTAGACAGTATCTAACACTATCAAGCCTGAAAAACCCCCAGTGTTTCTGCCTCCACTACATGTCCTGGCCAGCTATTCTACACAGTCACGACTCTCTGTGTGAAAAAATACTTTGTAATGTCTGTGCGAAATTTATCCTTTGCCAATTTCCATTTATGCTCTCTTGTTGTGCTAAACAAACTCACCCTGAAGAATCGCCTGTAGTTCACTTTGTTAATTCCTTGAATGAATTTAAAAGCCTCAATCAAATCACCCCGAAGTCTCCCTTCACTAAGCTTAGAGCGACTAAGCATCTTAAGTCCTCATTACCTTTATCTTTTATACATGGAATCAATCAGGTTTCCCTTCTTTGAACCTTTGTAACATCACACAGTTACAGCAAGAAGAGTCAAAGCACCTTGTACAAAATGTAGAAATGTGAGGTTGGAGATGTAAAAGAAACCATGTAATTCCCATCCATTACATTACATTACATTACATTATTGGCATTTGGCAGACGCTCTTATCCAGAGCGACGTACAACAAAGTGCATACCCATAACCAGGGATAAGTTCGCTGAAAGACCCTAGAGTGAAGTACAATTTAAACTGCTACCTGTACAACAAAGACAAGGACGAGGGCCTGTTTTTTTTTTTTTTTTTTTTTTTTGAGAACAAAGAAACAAAGAAACAGAGCAAAAGTGACCAAAGTTAACTATCCAAGATAAATGTAAACCCAAAGTAATGCTTTGCATGTCGCATCACAAAAGTACAGAAATCTGTAGAGTCCTTGCAAATTGTGATTATCTTTCAATCATGTGGAGACGAAAGCTTCAGCAAGCGCAAGTAAACGGGTCTATTGAAAAATACATTGAAAATGTTGCTGTTGTCTCGATGGGCATTTAGAGTAAATACTGTAGCTGGGCCACTGAAGATGCAACATTAAGAATAAGAATAACCACAAACAGAAAATGCAGTATTCTGAAATAAGCTCAATCCAAACAGCAGCTAAGGGAAGTGAGTTAATTGAGATGATGAAAAAAAAGACTAGAAATGAATGCAGATGTGGTAAATGTAGTTAGCACTACACACAAATATAGGTTAATATATCGAAGTTTGTTTCAGATGTCATGAGGGAAATCTCTGCTTTGTTGCAATTATTGCTGGAAGACCAGTTATTCAATTTATGCGGGCAATTACTTTTTTATTCTACTTTTCATTGTTTCCTAACATGAAACAATCATTTAAATATTTACTCAGATTCCCTTTGTCTCATATTACATTTTGTCTAAAGATCTGAAACCATTCGGTGCGAAAGATATGCAGTAATGGAGGAAATCAGGAAGAGGGAGTTTTTTTACGGCACTGAATTCACATTCTCAGCTCAGGTATTTTCTATTTAGTGTTGCATTAACATTTTCAGTGCATGTATGATAAGCTGTGAATAACACCAATGGCTGCCCTTGTTTTATTTGCCTCCCATGCCCAGCACAAAGTCCTGCACGGTCCTGTGCTATAGTGCTTGTCTGAAGCTGTTTTTATTAGCCAGTAATATGAAGATGTTTAATTTAGCTTCACTTACTTAAAAAATCTCTTCTGGAATCAGTTCGGCTGCAATGTTTTATCCGTGAAAAATTAAGCAAAGTGTGAAGATGAAATGAAACTGATGCTCCAAACTGAGTGCGTTTAACAATGACCCAACACTCGACTGTCAGGCAATGTTCTGGTTTTGCAGTCTTTCTGGGAAGAGCAGGCGCGGCACCTCTTTTGTTTACTTCCTGTGCCTTTTGGTGAGACTTTGGCTGGAGCAGGACCAGATTCCTCCACTGGTACGACCTTCACAGTGAATGCTGTTGAGGAGAAATTTTGAAATCCTGAGTTCAAAAGCTTTAAGAATTATGAGTCTGTATAAAGTTTGTTACTGATACATGAAGGCATTGTGCAAAACTGCTGTGCTGTGCTGCTAGGGAGTGGTAGATGTCTGTGAGACTTCCTCTTTCAGACCCGACATTTGATAACAGGATGCTGAGTGGAAATCGAAATACGATTGGGCGAGAGGTTTTGCTGGCAGAGAAAGAAAGGTATTGAAATGTGAAAATAAATGTGTGAAGAAAGATGTACCTTAAAAGGCAGAAAGACATTAAACAAAAAAAAAAGACATGAAATTAAGCCCTGGCTTCTGTTTGTTCAAAGTATCCACATGACTTGGACATTGTGACACTTGTAAATGCTTAATAATCTGTCGCGTTCTAGGCAAAGTAAAATGGTATAAAGAGGGCCTGCCCCTCTTGCATTTTGGGGAAAGTGTCAGTGTCACATACCCCCATTCTTTATTGGCTTGCAAGTATATCAGAAAACTCACAGGTCTTTTCTTGACACCCTCTGCAGAAGCAGGAATGAGAGGATATTTCCACGACAGAACTTGGCATAGTCGGCAGGATTCCTAACAACCTTCCTGTGCAAAACTGCTGTGGTGTGCTGCCAGGGAGTGGTAGATGTCTGTGAGACTTCCTCTTTCAGACCGGACATTTGATAACAGGATGCTCAAGAGGAGTCAAAATCAAAATACGATTGGGCGAGAGGTATTGCCAACTGAGAAATAAACACATTGATCCGAAAATCCAAACCGGGTCGAAACAGAACAAGATGGTAATACAAGAGGCAGCGGTCGAAAACAAAACAGATCCCAACAGGTATCAAACAGAATATAACGCTGGAATTATTCAACTAGTAAAACAAGTTGGATGAGAAAAAGGACAGCTACACAAGGTCTTTACATCCTAGATAAGAACTGAACCCTGGTATATTAATGAATGACATGGTATCATATCTTACGGGGTGAAAGAGGTAAAGTAATACACCCCCAATGTGTATATGATAAAAACATGATGGACAACTGCAGTGCAGGACAGAAGACCATTGGGCAAGTGAATTAGTCAAAGCGTGCAAAGAAGGCACACTGCAATTTGGAAATGGTAATTCAATATTTTTGGCTGGGAAAACCTTTTTGGGACCATGGGTAGCAAGTGCTCGAAAAAAGGGTCAGAGGACTGCACAAGTTCTCAGGTCCTAAATATGTGGTAAATGATTTTAAAATCTGAGATTTCTGCAAAAAGGTAGTTTCAGTCCGACTCCAAGAATTAAAAGAGAAAGAAAGAAAAAAGGGTAAGAAGAAAGTGAATGGGGAAGGTTTTAAATTATGAATGAAGCAAATGATAAACAATGACAGGGTATTAGAGAGAGGGAAGAAAGGGCAAGTTCTGAGAATAAAAAATAAAAACTTCCTCCACCCCATGCAACAGCATATTCCACACTGCCAGTGCCCGTGTCTAATCCTAAAATGTTGAGTTGTTCTGAGTTATATCCAGATCTCCACTGCCCGACCGCACCTCCTCCTCAACACCCAGCTCTATCACCACCCCGACCGGCAGTCCAAGCTGGACCAGGGGCCACAGTGGCAGTGACTCGCAGGACCACCGCCTCTCCCTCACCACTTCCACAGGCTAGACTGGTCCTGAATCAGCCCCAAGTCCCTCACCACTTCCACAGGCTAGACTGGTCCTGAATCAGCCCTGAGTCCCTCACCACTTCCACAGGCTAGACTGGTCCTGAATCAGCCCTCAGTCCCTCACCACTTCCACAGGCTAGACTGGTCCTGAATCAGCCCTGAGGGCCACTCCCTGCCCTCAGCAGGCCTGTAACTGGGATAGCCCGCTGATGAGACACACAGGTAATCCAGACCCGGCCTACTCACCTGAGGAAGCACCTGAGGTGAGGCGAAAGCAGTGGACCCCCAAATTTCTGGGGAGCAGCAGGACCAGATCAGGCCAACCGTTCCACCTGGGCCGTGCCAGGATCGTCGTGACTGCAGGAGAGCAGCGACCTGCAGACATGGTGAGGTACTCTACTGTAAAGAACATGCCGGATCTGCATGGGAATAGGACTATGGATCACAGGGCACAGGGACAGAGATCCTTTTGAAAAAACAGAAATATACTAAAACAGGTCAGTTCCTCATGGTAGAATGCCCCAACCACCATGTCAGTCTATAGACAGCAGGTACCCTATATCAGCTGCAACAGAATAGACTGCAACTAGCTAGCGAATTTCCGAGCCACTTGAACTTGGCCAGGCTGATTTTCTCAAGGGCCTAACGAGGAACAAGAGACATCTGCTTTTGACCAGTGTAGTAGACTAATCAAGCCTGCAGGTTTCCCGGGGGGTTTTATGAACGCATTAAGGCCGGACATTAGAGAAGGTGCCATGCATACTTGCATTGGATGGAACATGGCCATCTGGAAGAAGCTGCACATCACACCATCCACACCGAAGATCCGGCCAAAGAAGGTAGAAAACAAGCCAAAGCCGCTGCCCTATCGACTCAACTCCAACTGCACCAAGGACAGGCCAGGAGGGGAAGAGGGAGATGTTGTGGAGGCCGGGGAAGAAGTCAACTCCACCCATACATACTCCCAGGACCAGACCGTACACCATTACCACCATTGAATGCAATGCCAGTGAAATACATTTACTTTGACTAATGTCGATCATTGCAAGATTGAGCAATGTGAGAATGAAGTTGCGTTGAGCAAAACGGGTGGAACAATAGGTTGAGAGACGTTTTGACATATAGACGGACTAGGTTAACACCAGTACAGCTCAGGGTTTACCTGGATATACCATGGCTACATCGTAGTTGCTAGAAAACTTTCACTTTTCAGGCAAATGTAGCTCTTTCTCCTTAAAAAGTACAAAACACTTAGACTCGAATGCCCCAGGGGTATACTGAATGACCCGTGGTGTTCTCATCAGTGCTACGAGAGTGTCTAGAGGTGATTACATTTAGAACAGGAAAAATCATGTGAATCTAACACATTGATTCATTGCTTGTCTGTTAGCCAGAACGAGAAACATGCAAAGCAGTTTGACTATTAACATACTTTGCGGAGACAGGGAACAAAGTACCACCAAACAACGTCCAGCTGGCACAATCTACAGTTAAATACCTGGGTCATAATATCTCTGCAGAAGGGAAAACATCAGGTAATGAGAGAGTACAAGCAATTGCTCAAATACCTAAGCCCATAACTAAAAAGCAGGTCATATATTTTCTAGGAATGACTGGCTACTGTAGGCAGTGGATCCCAGACTATGCTGAACTAACTTAACCCCTACAAAACATGACACATGGCCATAACCTGACTGTGGTTTGGACAGAGGAAGCTGAATGCTCCTTCAAGAAAATAAAAAGAGAGTTACAGCAGGCCCCTATGTTGGGGCTACCTGACATGGAAAAAGCATTTACTCTGACAGTAGGAAAGCTGAGGCCCATCACACATTATTCAAAACACTTGGATGCTGAAGCAAGGGGACTTCCACCTTGGCAGTATAAAATAAAAACAAGCAGGAAAATTGTTCAAGCAATGGTCCTGTCCCGCCTGGACTATTGCAATTCTCTGCTGGCTGGCCTTCCAGCATCTGCCATCAGACCCCTACAACTCATCCATAATGCTGCAGCCCGTCTGGTATTCAATGTTTCCAGACATTCACATGTCACCCCCCTGCTCAGCAACCTCCACTGGCTGCCTGTTATGGCTCGCATCAAATTTAAAACTTTGGTGCTCGCATACCAGGCAGTTAAAGGATCAGCCCCTGTGTATATTCAATCCCTTATCAAGACCTATACACCAACAAGACCCCTCCTTCGTGCCGTCTGGCGCCTCCCCCTCGCCACACCTGCACTTCACGCTCACGACTGCTGTCTGTCCTGGTCCCACGGTGGTGGAATGACCTCCCGGTGAATGTCAGAACGGTAGAGTCTCTGACCTCCTTCAAGCGCAGACTGAAGACCCATCTCTTCAGGCTACACCTTTCCCTCCCCAACTCACAATCACTGTGATTAGCCTTAGACCGTAATGGCACTTATGTATAGATATCGTTACTTGTATAGGTATTGTTGTTTTTATTGGCTGTTGTTGTATTCTAGCTGCCAACAGTGGTATGCTAGTTTGAATGTTGATTGTACTTCAAGGGTTCTGAATTTCTGTATGTTTACACTAGGACTCGGAACTGTACTGTCCTCTCAGGTCTACTTTTGCACTTGTGCTTGTGATTGATTTGCACTTTGTTGTAAGTCGCTCTGGATAAGAGCGTCTGCTAAATGCCACGTAATGTAATGTCATGTAATGTAAAAAAATAAAATAAAATAAGAACACACCCTTGTCGGTCACATGATTATCAGACTACACTTAAAGATCAAGAAAATGGACGTAAGAAAATAGCGACACCGACACTGGCTTGAATAGTGTCATGATTTTGTTCTTGCGGTCGGCATTTTACTAACTCCACCCGGACACTGGATGTGTAAGCCATGTGGTTATTAATTTACTTTGATACCAGCCCTGGCCTTCTTTATTCTTATGTGTGTTGGTCGTTGATGGCAAACTCATATCATCAAGCATAGATTGAATACTCAAACGGCAGTTAGCCGAATGCCCTCCCATTAAATTTGCTCTGCACCTTGGCTGAGAGCAGTGACAGCTGCTGCTTCTGCGGTTATGGCATCCGCTGCTCTGGCTGCCCCATGCAGGGCCTGAACATCCTGTTGAAACAACAGAGAGCTCACTTCTCACCAGCAAGAATGCTGCACTACCAACATGTTTTGCTATCACTACCAAATGTTACAATCAAATGTTACAATTGCATGCTCGTAATATATTTGGCTAGTTAAACTTCAAGACAAAAATATAAATAGTGTTGTGTAGCACACTAAAGTCAACATTTCATGAAGTCACCTGTTTGGCGAACATTTTCTTAGAACATGACGAAAAGACAGCAGGCTCTGTTGCGTTTGTCACTGTGAGCTTTCCATAACAATGCACGAGAACTACACTGAACTGTATAAAAACGCTTTATATTACACGTTATATTCATAGAACGTGGGAAAATTGTGGTTTGAGGTTGTTTGTTGCTGTAATTCCACTCTTGACCATTAAGAGTCTGAAATGACCTATTGCAGCTTTAACAGCTAAACTTTTTGCGAGTCTTCTATCGGAACTACATGCCTCGCGGCATTTTAATCAAATCTACAGAAACTGGGCGGGCCTATGAGCAAAGTGGGAGGGCCCAGGCCCACCCTGGCCCAATGGTAGCAGCGCCATTGGTGCACTGAAAGTATGGCATTTATATATATCAGAATACATTGTAGAATAGACACAGTGCATAGATTGAACCACTCAAATCAAATCATTCATTAGACACAGTGCATAGATTGAACCACTCAAAACAAATCATTCAATAGACACAGTGCATAGATTGAACCATTCAAAAACAAATTGAGAGATTTCAGTTCTTGCAATTGACATTTGAGAAAAAATGATCAATACATGTTTTCAGTTTGAGCCCAGTTCAAGGCAGTGAACAAAATACAGTTCATTAAGTTCAAATGAAAAGTTTATTTTTAACGTGAGAATGTGAATGTGTCAGGAGAAATTCATTAGTTTTACAGAGATAAAGTTAACACACAACATATAGTGATTATCGAACATATAACAGATCAACAAGGCAGTAAACAATAAACTTCAAACACCGAAGCGATCAAAGATATAGAGCTGATAATTGCCAATGACATATGAAGATTATACGCTTTAATTATAAGAATTATGAACCAGAACACATATTTTGCATATATTTGAACACATATTTCCATATCTTTGTTAATATGGAGGTGAGAATATGAAATTAACTCTGTTAAACTGTTAAAATATAACAGCCTATTTACCATCCTAATGAATGGAGCAATGGACAGAGATCAGCCATGATGATGCACAGGAAGGATTTGTACAGATAAGTGCTGCATAGGAAAGGATAGAGGCAATATCACTTTATAGTATGAATATATTTTTATGAGTACAATGAGCTGATGGAATTATTTGTATTGTATAAAACTTGCTGTTTCTTCATGCCATTCAACTTGGCTGGGGCTCTGTTTTGCTTAACCATTGAGTCGTACCTGTGAGTAGATTATTTGATATTAATGTCACACAGAGGATGCATTTTCAACCCTACTGGAACAGGGGCTGTGTAATCAATTAATTTTGATCTCCTCCTGTTTTCATCAAGAACCTTTCCTTCAGGTTTTCCATGGCTTGGTCTGGAGTTATAGCTCTCCAACTGGGGGGAATATCAGCAGGCTTAGTTCCGTATTCCTCTGCAAACTGCTTATTATACCTGCTGAAGACGTACTTCCAGTAGTCTGAGGCCTGGATGCTGGTGTCAGGCTGGATGCGCCAGTCAGGGTAAATACTCTGGTAGTCCTTGTATGGATGCTGTTTCTCATCTGTTAGAGTCAACCTGAAGCATCTCTCACTGGCAACACTGGTGGAGCAGATACTGCTCACTAATATACGCGATACATGATTCCTCCATCCTGCAATGCCCTGAGGACGGTGAATGGAGGCAAAGTGCTCTGTGTGATTCTTGCCACCAGCTTCACAGGGGGCCTTGCAGAAGGGACAGTGCTTCCCACAGCCAAACAACCTGTTAAACAGCACCTTCTGTGGCTGAAAGGGCAGTGAGGTCAGCCTGGCCCTCACATCCCCACATTTCTGAAACTCTGCGGCCTGCTCCATTTCATCCACAAGCACCTCCAGACACCGGGAAAAGTCTTCTGGCTTGGCAGAGTTTAAGGCCAGGACTGCGCTGAGGGGGTCTTTGGGGATGACAAGCTCCTTCGCTAGGTCACTACAGATATCCTGAATGAACTGCTGAATGTTCTGGGCCTCCTCACCCCTTCCTGCTGCCTGTTCAGCTGCCTTCATCAGTGCATTCTTAATGGCTTTTTTTATTCTGCTAACCATCGCCTTCAGGTGATTCATCTCAATGTTCCTGAGGCTATCTTCCTCCGAGAACTGCTTCACCATCAGCTTCAATATCCAGTCCTGTACAAAGTTCTCGTAATTTTTTATGTATCTCACAAAGTCCCGAAAGTTATCACCCTTAAGCAGCTGCTCAAGGATTGAGAACTGGAAGAAGGTTCGAGTGCTGAAAGCAATGGCTTTCTGCCCTGCCAACATTTCATCCACAAGGTCAGGGCCCAGAGATTTGGTGATGTATTCCTTCACCGCAGGTTGAAGACAGTTGACGGTGAAATCTTTGGCTTTCTTCTGACACTGGTCTCTTTTGTTGAACAGGTCCTTAAAGTCTGTGTAGTACTGTTGCTTGAACTGTTCCAGACAATGACGAGGATCATTTACATGGATGAAAGCCAGATGCATTTTTTTTAACTCCCGTGCTGCATGTCCACAGATGTGGATCTTCAGCTTGGCCTGAAATTCAGCAGTTCCCAGATTCATGTGCCTGTCCAGGATTTTGTCTACCTTGCAAAGCAACTCTATTGTGTATGTTTTATGGTAATCAGATCTTGTTCTCACTTTCTCATCGACAAACTGCTTGCTCTGCTCAATGATGTGATCAACTACCTGCTGGATATCCTTCACCTCCTTTCCTGAGGATACATTCCAAAAGCATTGTTTTGATCCCAAATGTTTACTTTTCACTTTGAATGGCTCTCTTCCATATTCAGACAAGTTGCCCACTTTTGACAGTTTTTCACGTATTGAGCTGCCTTTCATCTCTAAGTTAACCCGCAGCTGGTTGTAGATGTTTTGCACAATGTCTCGTTCTTCCATGCCAGGGAAGCGCAGCTCTGCTACAGTCTCATCCCACATCTTCTCATATTCATCCTCCAGCTGTTGATCTGACATATCTTTACTTTTCCTGCATTTCTCAATCAGCCCCTGCACCTTTTTCTCCATTGTGGCTGTTTGATTGTTCTTGATGCTCTCTAACCTGAACATACCCTTTCTGATCTCCACCGCTGCCTCAAGCTTGTTTTTCACAGAGTTCTCTGTCTCCCTCCTGATGGTTTTGGCTGTGATGTTCAAGTTTTCCTTGTACTTCACTACCAAGTGAACATGTCCCTCTTGCCTCTTGTAGAATTCAGAGAGGTTGGCCAAAATGAGTGTTTCCCCTTTAGTCAGTTCAACAAAGGCCTCATTTGTCAGGTGGATCAGTAACTCATCCAAATTCTTAAATTCTGCTTCTGTGCCAAAGTTTGACACCTTTGTCTCAGCTTCCATTAGCCAGGAGTACATGTTCTTCCTGAAGGCCCAATCCCATTGGTTGAACTCAGTGCAAAGCTGAGCATACGCTTCAGCCACAAGGCTGTTGCGGAAGCTGAAGATGAAGTTCTCATACTTCACTGCTTGCCATAAGCTCTTGGTCCATTCAAGAAACTCAATGATTGTGTGTGCTGAGCTGTTTCCAGATTTTTGTTCCATAAACTTCTCAATCACATTCCTCTTGAAAAGATCCACAGACTCACTGTAGCCAGCATTGACAGCGGCCATGGGAGGGTTCCCATGCCAGAGCCCAGGGATGTACCAGGTGTTTTTCTCTGCATCATACTCCATGACATCAGTAAATGTTTTGTTGTTTCCCTTCTTCTCCATCTTAGCTGCTGCTTGGGTCATCTCATTCAGCTGCTCCAGCAGAAGCTTCCTGTCTCTCATGTTACTGTCATGGGCAGAAATGTCTGGCACATTCTGGTGCACAAACTGACAGCAGGGTTTTCTCCCAACTTCTTTCATGCGCAGGAAGGCGTGCACCACAATCTGCAGGATATCGTTCATTTCCGTGGAATTCTCCATGGCGATGTTGATAACTGTGATGTCACTCAGCCCCACCACCAGAGTGGCCAGTTCATTATCATGCTCATGACTGTCATCCAGCTGTGCCAACTGTGGTGCCTTCAAACCTTCAGTGTCAATAACCATGATGTAATCACACCCAAGCCGCACTTTAAAATCCTCTTTCACTCTGATGAGGAGCATGAAGGCCCCTCTGGTGCACCTGCCACTACTGACAGCAAACTGGACCCCAAACATGGTGTTCAGGAGGGTGGACTTCCCAGTGCTCTGTACCCCCAGTACAGTGATCACCCGGATCTTACATTTGTCCTGAGTGAGATCATGGAGTTCTTTCAGAACCTGTGTCACCCATTCCAGAGGAATATTGCTTGAGTCTCCATCCACCAGCTCCAGAGGAAAGCCCTCCTGTAGCAGCTTGGCACAGAGACGTGGCAGGCGCTTAATCTCTGGGGTGAGGGCTTCGGGGAGTGAGCAGGCCGACTCGTACAGCTGACCCATTTCCCTCAGGAAGTGCTCAGTCCCCAAGGAGCAGCTGGAGATCTCCCTGTCCAACTGTGCAATGAGCTCCTTGTTTTCTGAGGAACTCAGACACTGTTCCTTGTACTTTGCCCGAAGAGGTGGAAGGTGTATGCGTGACAGATTATCCAGATTGATCCTCATCCACTTGAGGAAATACTTGCACTCCTCTGTGGAATTGCACATCGCGGAGATGAAACGGGACATAGAATCGGAGATGCTGTGAGCCCTCTGCTGTTCTCTGAGCTTCTGCCTCTGATCTGCAAGCTCATTCTTGTAAACTTCTATGTTTTTCTCCCCAGCATTTTTCATCCTGCACTGTTCCTTCTCCAGTTTGGCCAACTGTTTCCATGCAGTCCCTTGCAAGGGCAGCTCTTTCTCCTTGAAGCTCGATATGTCAGATATTCCTCCTGTGATTTCATCAGCCTTCTGCTTGCCCCTCTTACAGTGGATGTATTCTTCATCAACATGGATCCCAAGCTCATATGCAAGAGCAGACATCCTTTCAATGCTCATTTTAATGTTTCCCTTTAAAATTCCACGGATAGCCAAACGCAGGTTTTTGTTGAATTCTGCATCATTCCTTCCCGGATGCTTTATAATGATGTCACTGGGTTTTGTCTCAGAAACAAATTTCCTGAAGTCATCCTCATTGAAGGTCTGGCTCTGTGAATTGGCGATCAAAATCCAATGAGTTTTAAAGTGCTCAGAGTCCAGAAATTTTTGTTCAAACTTAAAGTCGTTGCAAAACACAAATATAGCAGTAGATGTGTGGCAGAGGAAAGTGTACTGAGTTTCAAAGTCTCTGAGGTCCCCACGGAGGTTAGCTATAGCCAGAGGCTCAGAGAAGATGTCAGTGTTTTTGTTCCCACTGGGCAGATACCAGCTGATTTCCACCAGCCCATTGGAAATCCTCCTTGGGGTGTCACCACACTCCATGTTTTTGTGAACAAAGGTGTCATGGTACTGCTGAGAGTTGCTGAGGACTTGGTTCAGAATGTGAGACTTGGACATGCTGCAGTTTCCCAGCCTCACAAAAGAGACCATGGGGAGGTCAGAGAGAACAATGCTCTCCTCCACAAACCCTCTTGGGTCCTCCACAGAGTGTGGCTTGTACTTTTTCACAATATCCCTCATGGCCCACAGCATTAAAGTGCACTGCTGGGTATCACATGTAGGAAGCAGCAGAGGCACAGAGAACTGGCACACGGACATTTTCAAAGCCATTTCCTGCTGGAGAAAGCCATCTGAGCACAGAAATACAGCAGTTATGAGGTCCAGGGGGTTGACTCTGTTGCTGTGGTCCTGTGGATTTTTCATGGTGGTCAGTAAACTATCCAGGCTTTGGGGCTCTGTATCCTGTTCTGAGGAGCAGCTCATTCTACGAAAGGACTCATTCACCATCATCAGCTTCCTCAGGAAACACCATGGCAGAGATTTCAGAGACTGGATGCTTTCATCAGATAAAGTCTCTCCATCAATCTGCAGCACCTGGCTCAGAGTCAGCTTGTTCTGCAGGTGGTCTTCCAGTCCCAGGTCACTCAGCAGCTCCTCCAGACTGGTTCCTGTCATTGGGGAAGGTGCATTAGTACATATGCACAGTAGTACAGTAATAAAATCATAAGAATGCACATACATACACTTGCACATCAAAAAATGACTAAAGTTCTTGGCAGACTGAATGTTTCATACTCCTGAGTAATGCTACTGCCAGTTATTGTACCCTGCTCATCATCAATTCATCTCTAGCCCTGGACCGTGATTCTGAGGTGTTCAGGGACACTTGTAAGCAGTGATCCTCCCTGCCGAGTCCCTCCCCCCACCCTCGGAGCTGCTCCCTCACGCACAGGCCTTACTGGGATCCTGGTGTGTTGAACCAAAGTCTGATGCGTTAACCTTGCACCAACGTGGTGCCCCCATACTAAAAATATCTTCAGTCCATATTTAAACATGTCATGCAGCATGTATTCTTTAACTAAGTTCATTACAGGCTTAAAAATCACTGCTGCTTGAGCAATAGACCCTGACTGTCACTAGGTAAGTCACCTGGAAACTCATTATTCCCCACCTGTGGAAACATGGGAAAGGGAAGTTGTTGGAAATATACAGGAGAATAAGTATCAAGGACAGTTAGTTAGTCAGAAGGAGGAAGTTGTTATTTTTTTGGGTGAATTTGTCCAGGACCAGGACCCCTCCTCCTACACTGTGCTGGGACATTGGATTTCTGCTTGGTCCAGAGGGAAGAGCACCTCCCACTGGCCTACCAGCACCTCTTCCAACTTGGGTTTCCCAAGGGGTCTCCCTCCTCTTCTGCTTGGGGTCCTCACCTTTACTGATGGTCTCATCTTCAGACACACTCACACTCTGCTCTGAGTCTTCAGTTTCCTGCAATGAAAAACATCACAGACAGTGTTTTCATAATTTGGAAGTCTTCTGTTTTTGTTTTGCACAATATTGAACACATTGACTCCTTTATTAATATGAATACTAGCAGGTATTTCAGGAAGTGGTTTGGTTAAGTGTGGCTTAGTTGAATAATGCAGCTGGGACCTGTCAGTCATAGGAGCTGTCCAATCACAAGCTTTCAGGCAAGAGTTCTGGGCGTGTCTCAATGTGACTCTAGGAATGGCTCTAGAGCAGAGATCTGAAACCCAAATCTTGGATGGCAGCAGTGTTTCCTGGTTTTTGGTGTTTTTAGAAAGTGTGTAATTTAAGTAACTGGTTGCTTGTTTGCAAGGACTTCACAGGATGCTTACAAGACCATACAAAAAACCCTTTTTTGAATTTTGCCCTCTAGGACTGGAATTAAACAACTGGACATTCTGACCTACAGAACTGGAGCTTGGCTCTGAAGTTTGTCAAATCTCACCTCCTCCTCGTGTGCAATGTCGTTACTCAAGGTCCCATCCATGTTTTCAGTATCTGCTGAACATCTCTTTTCATCTGACTTAGCTGGGCCAGCAGAGGAGGGTTGGGACTGGGCCAGGCATGAGGATATCTTCTCTGGTGCTGGCTCTGTGCCCAGACTGGATTGGTTGTCTGTGGTCTCCTCCTGATTCTCAGAATCTGCACCTGAGATGCTCAAAGACAGACCACAGTCACACACCCTGGTATAAGAGGTCCAAGGAAGGGTCCCAAACCCTTAACATCCACCCCAAGTAAAATGTGTCATTTAAAAAAAATTTTTAAAGCATGCAGCGGCATGGATGGTACAGTGGCCTCTCACTGACTGAGTGCTCAGGTGTTTCCTGTTGGTCAGAGTCTAACATAGTGGGACAAAAAGCAAACAGAACAGCAGTCACAATGTAGGCAGATTCCTACAGCCATATACTGTATAGTCACAGCCGCCAGCTTCAGTGAAACACAGACAGTGCTATAGCAGTCAGCTGAAGATGTTATGGGCATCCTATAAATGTTCAGTAATGATTACCGTGTCTTCATTTGAAGCATAAAACATAAGCAAAAAAATATTTTTCAAAAAACTGCATTTGTAGTTGATGATGGAAAAAAACAAAGAAGACATTTCGCATATTGTCAGCACAATTAAGCACTATGAATGATAGCTAGCTCATTAATGATGAGAAAATCAAGCTAGGGGCCCTGGTTGCTAACTAGCATGCTAGGCTTACCTGGGACACGTTCACTGCAGAACTTGTCATTCTGCCAACATTCACTGCTGCAACTGGGACACTCCATCTGCCTCCCTCTGGGCAAACACAACACACAACACACAACACAACACAACACAACACAACACAACGATGAGAACAGGCCATTCAGCCCAGCAATGCTCACCTTTACCAACCACTAAAATGTACCTACTGCTTAAAAGCTAGATCGTATCTAACACTATCAAGCCTGAAAACCCCCCAGTGTTTCTGCCTCCACTACATGTCCTGGCAAGCTATTCTACACAGTCACCACTCTCTGTGTGAAAAAATACTTTGTAATGTCTGTGATAAATTTATCCTTTGCCTTATGCTCTCTTGTTGTGCTAAACAAACTCACCCTGAAGAATTGCCTGTGGTTCACTTTGTTAATTCCTTTAATGAATTTAAAAGCCGCAATCAAATCACCCCGAAGTCTCCCTTTACTAAGCTTAGAGAGACTAAGAAATAAATGCAGATGTGGTTAAATCTAGGTTGATATATAGAAGTTTATTTCAGACGTCATGAGGGAAATCTCTGATATCAAATTGTAGGAAGTGCTTTGTTGCAATTATTGCTCTAAGACCAGTTATTCAATTTTAGGGGGCAATTACTTTTTTATTCTACTTTTCATTGTTTCATAAAGTTTTTCATGAAATCAATGAAACAATCATTTAAATATTTACTCAGATTCCCTTTGTCTAATATCACATTTTGTCTAAAGACCTGAAACCATTCGGTGTGAAAGATATGCAGTAATGGAGGAAATCAGGAAGGGGGAGTTTTTTACGGCACTGAATGCACATTCTCAGCTCAGCAGTGGCTGCTGCTGGTCTTTCAAACAGCTCATTGTTGGCCTACATCATAAAAGTTGTCAATTTATTTATACGAGCACCTTCATTAATTGCATGTTCAACCCTGACCCTGCCCAGGCAACATAACCTTGCACATGCACTCACATGTTCATTGCTCTTTTCTTGCCTTTTAGATGCCCGGTCAAAGTTAGACAGATCCCCAAAACCCACTTTTGACCAGACAACAAGACATCCCTGAGATGGTTTCATCAAGAGGCTTTCTTTGTCACAGCACTTCCAGTTAGCCAGCTAACTTTGTTATACCAGGAGAGCTGAAAAGACCTGTTACTTTCCCCTACTTTTTGCACCAAGTCAATCTTAGGTGTCGATCTGCCCTGCTGTTTAATTCTAAGTTTCTCCTCGTATGGAAGACTATCAAATGGCCAAAATCAGGTCGACAATATTAGCATCGTCTGCCGTCGTGTGCACCTTGCTAGCTGGATAGCTAGTTCACTCCAACCTAGCCAACAGTATGAATGATTAAACAAACTAACGAAACGATATTAAACTCGAACAAGGAAATGTTGAAATTATTTTAAACTGAAACAAGGAAATAATATGAGTGTGTGTTTTATTTACAGTGTAAGAAATGAGCAATGGAAAGGGTCAAGCAATTTCGCTATGAAAATATCAAGAAATGAGTAGCAGTTCGTCTTCCAACTTCACTTGCAAAATCCGCGACGGGACTAAGAACTTCCAAGCTGAAGTGACGGTTTTATTTCTCAAAATAGCTGTCAATCAAAACGGGGTTCAGCCTTTCGACTGATCCTCCAATCATCATGTGGAAGTTCAGCGTCCAGTCCAGCCGAGGCCAGCCCACAGCTCCATTCACCCCCAGGGAAGCTGGGCGTCCGGGCGGGGCTAATTTTTTCATCATTTTGACATTTTCATCCAATGACCGTCGAGTTTCGAGGCAATGAAAAAAACTGTTTCATGTAGTCCCATAGAAGTGAATGGACGCTTGGCTTCTACGGGGAAATGCATTGACGCTACGCGAATGTATGACAGGTGAACAAAATCGAGTCAGTCGACGTATGATAAGTATCCGATTCTGAACTAACTCGTCTTCGAGATGAACGTGTTCTAACGCATTTTGTTAACACAACTGTACATATTTGACCATTTATTTTTTGACATTTTAGGGGAAGCTGAGCTTCCCTTGCAGTCTTAGAGAAATCGCCTCTGCAGCTCAGGTATTTTCTATTTAGCGTTGCATTAACACTGAGCATTTTCTGTGCATGTATGATAAGCTGTGAATAACACCAATGGGTGACCTTGTTTTATTTGCCTCCCATGCCCAGCACAAAGTCCTGCAGGGTCCTGTGCAACAGTGCTTGTCTGAAGCTGTTTATATTAGCCAGTAATATGAAGATGTTTCATTTAGCTTCACTTACCGATACAATCTCTTCTGGAATCAGTTCAGCTGCAATGTTTTTTCCGTGAAAACTAAAGCAAAGTGTGAAGAATGAGACTGATGCGCCAAGCTGAGTGCGTTTAACAATGACCCAGCACTCGACTGTCAGGCAATGTTCTGGTTTTGCAGTCTTTCTGGGAAGAGCAGGTGCGGCACCTCTTGGCTTTACTTCCTGTGCCTTTTGGTGAGACTTTGGCTGGAGCAGGACCAGATTCCTCCATTGGTAAGACCTTCACAGTGAATACTGTTGTGGGGAAATTTTTGAATCCTGAGTTCAAAAGCTTTAATAATTATGAGTCTGTAAAAACTATGTTACTGAAACATTGAGGCATTGTGCAAAACTGCTGTGGTGTGCTGCTAGGGAGTGGTAGATGTCTGTGAGACTTCCTCTTTCAGACCTGACATTTGATAACAGGATGCTCAGTCGAAGTCGAAATCGAAATACGATTGGACGAGAGGTATTGCTGGCAGAGAAAGAAAGATATTGAAATGTGAAAATAAATATGTAAAGAAAGATGTCCCTTAAAAGGCAGAAAAACATTAAACAAAAAAAAGACATGACATTAAGCCCTGGCTTCTGTTTGTTCAAAGTATCCACATGACTTGGACATTGTGACACTGATTAATAATATGTCGCGTTTAAGGCGCAGTAAAATGGTATAAAGAGGGATTGCCCCTCTTGCATTTTGGGGAAAGTGTTGGTAAGCACATACCCCCATTCTTTATTGGCTTGCAAGTATGAATAAGGTCTTATCAGAAAACTCACAGGTTTTTTCTTGACACCCTCTGCAGAAGCAGGAATAAAAGAATATTTCCACGACAGAACTTGGCATAGTCGGCAAGATTCCTAACTCAGTTTTTCTCCCTAAAATAGGAGCGAAGTTTCTGACCAAACGGAGGAGGCAGTGTATACTGCCAGGACCGGGTCCTGAAATGCTGAACCCACTCAGACCAGCATATTCCATCTATCTAAACTGTTAAGTTGAAATTGCGACTGCTTTGACTAGTTCAGCAAGCTGGATGAATGATAGCTAGCTAAGTAATGACATGAAAATTAAGCTGGTTGCTAACTAGCATGTTAGGCTTACCTGGGACTGCAGAAGTTGTCGTTCTGCCCACATTCACTGCTGCAAGTGGGGCACTCCATCTGCCTCCCTCTGGGCAAACACAACACAACACAACACAATGATGAAAACATTCAGCCCAGCAATGCTTACCTTTACCAAACACTGAACTGTACCTACTGCTTAGTTTGCCTAAAAGCTAGATAGTATCTAACACTATCAAGCCAGACTTCAACTTTTCATTGTTTGATAACTTTTTTCATTAAATCAATTAAACAATCATTTAAATATTTACTCAGATTCCCTTTGTCTAATATTACATTTTGTCTAAAGATCTTAAACCATTCGGTGTGAAAGATATGCAGTAATGGAGGAAATCAGGAAGGGGGAGTTTTTACGGCACTGAATGCACATTCTCAGCTCAGGTATTTTCTATTTAGTGTTGCCTTAACACTGGGCATTTTCTGTGCATGTATGATAAGCTGTGAATAACACCAATGGGTGTCCTTGTTTCATTTGCCTCCCATGCCCAGCACAAAGTCCTGCACGGTCCTGTGCTATAGTACTTGTCTGAAGCTGTTTATATTAGCCAGCTTTTTTCTGATTGACTCCTGTTTTGACCTGTTTTGTTTTAGACCTCCGTCTCTTGATCTACCCTTTTTTCTGATTTGACCTGTTGTATTTGGACTCTGTTTGGCTATTCGGTTTTTGATTTTGGATTCTCCTTTTGTTTGGACTGCCCGTGTGTTATCGACCCTTTGATTGTGACATCGACCACATACTGGATTATCCCTGCTGAACCCGTTGGCTTGTGTACCGACCCTTTGCCTGGACTCTTGTTTTCGAACTGCCCGATCTCTGTCCCTAATGTTTGCTGGATATTGACCCCTGCCTGTCTGATCAGGTTAATAAAGACTTTAACATTAACTTCTGTGGTCTTGCGCTTGGGTCCAGTGTTCTCATATCTGACAAGTCAATGTCACAGGCAAAGGGTCGAAAACACACCGGCAGCCCAAACAGAAACAGAATGTAAAATCTAAATCCAAACAGGGTCCATATACAACGGGTCAAAACAGAACAGTAATAGAGTAATACAAGAGATGGTGGTTGAAAACAAAACAGGCCGTGAAGGGTATCAAACAGAATATAAGGCTGGAAAGTATGGCAAAGGATCATGACAATCTGGCGACGAAAGACAGGAACATAGGGGTTTAAATACACTAAACAAGCACAAAACGGGAAGTAAAAAAGACGAGACTGCAGAAGGCCGCAGCAGTAATCTGTCTCTGTGAGAGGGGGGCCGGGCAGTCCTCATAAATGATCTTTTATACATAGAATCAATCAGGTTGAATTTTATTAACATCACCGTTACAGCAAGAAGAGTCAAAGCACCTTGTACAAAATGCAAAGTTGGAGATGCAAAGGCATGCAATGATTTAAATCATTGGTGCACATAATAGTTGTATGTATATTAGCCAATAATGTGAAGATGTTTAATTTAGCTTCACTTACCTATAAAATCTCTTCTGTAATCAGTTTGGCTGCGCTGTTTTTTCAACAAAAGAATGAAGATGAAATGAAACTGATGCTCCAAACTGAGGGCGTTTCACAATGACCCAACTGTTGACTGTCAGGCACCTATATACAGGTAAAATCGAAAGTATTACTAGTATGCAAGATGATAAGATTTTTATCTGTTGGGGCTTGTTCTGGTTTTGCAGTCTTTCTGGGAAGAGCGGGTGTGGCACCTCTTTTGTTTACTTGCTGTGCCTTCCTGTGGGACTGTGGCTGGAGCAGGACCAGGTTCCTCCACTGGTAAGACCTTCTCAGTGAATGCAGAAGGTGGGGCTGTGAGCTCGGCCGGCTCGCCTGGAGCGGCATAATTGGCTCGCCGCTCTGGGGGAGGACTCAGTGAGGGGAGGCTAGCCGCTCTGGGGGAGGACTCAGCGGGGGGAGGCTAGCCGCTCTGAGGGAGGACTCAGCGGGGGGAGGCTAACCGCTCTGAGGGAGGACTCAGTGAGGGGAGGCTAGCCGCTCTGGGGGAGGACTCAGCGGGGGGAGACTAGCGGCTCTGAGAGAGGGGGGAGGACTCAGCGGGGGGAGGTTTGCCGCTCTGAGGGGAGGGGGGAGGACTCAGCGGCGGGAGACTAGCCGCTCTGAGAGAGGGGGGAGGACTCAGCGGGGGGAGGCTAGCCGCTCTGAGGGAGGACTCAGCGGGGGGAGGCTAGCCGCTCTGAGGGAGGACTCAGCGGGGGGAGGCTCACCGCTCTGGGGGAGGACTCAGCGGGGGGAGGCTAGCCGCTCTGGGGGAGGACTCAGCGGGGGGAGGCTAGCCGCTCTGGGGGAGGACTCAGCGGGGGGAGGCTAGCCGCTCTGAGGGAGGACTCAGTGGGGGGAGGCTCGCCGCTCTGGGGGAGGACTCAGCAGGGGGAGGCTAGCCGCTCTGGGGGAGGACTCAGCGGGGGGAGACTAGCGGCTCTGAGAGAGGGGGGAGGACTCAGCGGGGGGAGGTTTGCCGCTCTGAGGGGAGGGGGGAGGACTCAGCGGCGGGAGACTAGCCGCTCTGAGAGAGGGGGGAGGACTCAGCGGGGGGAGGCTAGCCGCTCTGAGGGAGGACTCAGCGGGGGGAGGCTAGCCGCTCTGAGGGAGGACTCAGCGGGGGGAGGCTCACCGCTCTGGGGGAGGACTCAGCGGGGGGAGGCTAGCCGCTCTGGGGGAGGACTCAGCGGGGGGAGGCTAGCCGCTCTGGGGGAGGACTCAGCGGGGGGAGGCTAGCCGCTCTGGGGGAGGACTCAGCGGGGGGAGGCTAGCCGCTCTGAGGGAGGACTCAGCGGGGGGAGGCTCACCGCTCTGGGGGAGGACTCAGCGGGGGGAGGCTAGCCGCTCTGGGGGAGGACTCAGTGAGGGGAGGCTAGCCGCTCTGGGGGAGGACTCAGCTGGGGGAGGCTAGCCGCTCTGGGGGAGGACTCAGCGGGGGGAGGCTAGCCGCTCTGAGGGAGGACTCAGTGAGGGGAGGCTAGCCGCTCTGGGGGAGGACTCAATGGGGGGAGGCTAGCCGCTCTGGGGGAGGACTCAGTGGGGGGAGGCTAGCCGCTCTGGGGGAGGACTCAGCGGGGGGAGGCTAGCCGCTCTGAGGGAGGACTCAGTGAGGGGAGGCTAGCCGCTCTGGGGGAGGACTCAGCGGGGGGAGGCTTGCCGCTCTGGGGGAGGACTCAGTGAGGGGAGGCTAGCCGCTCTGAGGGAGGACTCAGCGGGGGGAGGCTAGCCGCTCTGGGGGAGGACTCAGTGGGGGGAGGCTAGCCGCTCTGGGGGAGGACTCAGCGGGGGGAGGCTAGCCGCTCTGGGGGAGGACTCAGCGGGGGGAGGCTAGCCGCTCTGAGGGAGGACTCAGCGGGGGGAGGCTAGCCGCTCTGAGGGAGGACTCAGCGGGGGGAGGCTAGCCGCTCTGAGGGAGGACTCAGCGGGGAGAGGCTAGCCGCTCTGGGGGAGGACTCAGTGAGGGGAGGCTAGCCGCTCTGGTGGAGGACTCAGCGGGGGGAGGCTAGCCGCTCTGGGGGAGGACTCAGCGGGGGGAGACTAGCCGCTC